>NC_092333.1:152875000-153481250 GCF_046630445.1 Rutidosis leptorrhynchoides
GATTTTGATATTGGTAAATAGTTCTGGGTTTGTAAAAAAAAGAAGAAATATGAAAACAGAATATATCAGGTTAAATTTAATCATGATACTAAAAATATCAGTAAAAGGAAGATGGAGGAGTGGTTCTAGGTGTTTGTGTGTATATGAGAGGTCCTGTGTTCAATCCTAGTCTGCTGCATTTTTTTTTAACTAAACAGACTCTAAGTTAGGCCATGAATCTGTTTATTCGTTCAGCCATAAACTGTTGTGGGCCGTAAATTGTTCTTGGACCGATTAAGTGAAGTTGGGCCGTGACAAAATGGGTTTAATAGATTGTGTTGTCTATTAAGATAGAAAATTAGAAACAGTGGGAAGGTTAGGGGTGTTGGGTGTGATCGAGAGGTCTCGGGTTCGAGTCTTGCAACAGCCATTTTTTTTAGAAAAGGATTCATGAGGTAGTTTACTCTCATTTATTATTATTATTATCATTAAGAAAATAGGTATTATTGTTATCATTATTAATTAAAATTACCATTTTACTTAAAATTAACATTATTAGTAAAATTATCATTTTTATCATTATTATTATTATTATTATTATTATTTTTATCATTATCATTATTATCATTATTATTAGTAAAAATATTATTTTTATCATTATTATTACTAAAAGAACCATTATTTTTGAAATTATCATTTTCGTTGAAAATTTCATTTCTATTTTCATTAAAATTATTAGTATTATCAAAGGTATCATTATTATTAGAAATTTTCTTTATTTAAAAATATTTTTTTATCTAAAATTTTATTATCATTATTATTATATTATTATAACAAATAAATATTTTGTAAATAAAAATACACTTATACAATAATATTATCTAAAAATTTTATATTAAAAATATTAACATTTCTATTATATACATACACACAAAACAAATAAACATATAACATAAGATATATAAATATAAATAAAATATATTAGAATTTAGTACAAATAATATATAAACTACAACACTAAATATATAAATACTATAGAATTATTTGAATTACGATTATATGTATTAATATATATATATAACTAATATAGGTTCGTGAATCCAAGGTCAATCCTATGCTTGTTAAATGACGTCATATGTATTTTTACTACAAAATACAGTATGGTGAGTTTCATTTGCTCCCTTTTTAATTGCTTTTGCAATATATATTTTTGGGCTGAGAATACATGCGCTGCTTTTATAAATGTTTACGAAATAGACACAAGTACTTAAAATACATTCTACGTTGAGTTGTACCACTGGCATACTTCCCTGTAGCTTGGTAACTAATATTTACATGGGTATTGTAAACGCGAATCCTGTTGATAGATCTATCGGGCCTGACAACCCCAACCGGACTGGACGACCAGTATTCAACGGTTGCACAGTACTTCATTTCGGTGACTACACTTGGTACAGTGTAGTGACCGATTTCATAATAAAGGGAATATGTGACGTTGATTAAATGTTAAGTATGGTTACCAAGTGCTCAACCACTTAGAATATTCTTATTAAAACGTTTATGTATATGAAATCTTGTGGTCTATTAATATACTGAAATGATTATTATGATAAACCTATGAACTCACCAACCTTTTGGTTGACACTTTAAGCATGTTTATTCTCATGTACGAATTAAGTCTTCCGCTGTGCATTTGGTCATTTTAAGGACATTAATTGGAGTCGATTATCGCAATGGGACCAAATGTTGATGACTTCATCCAGGTGGATAAGGACGGGTCGTTACAGGTGGTATCAGAGCGTTGGTCCTAGCGAACCAGGTCTTGCAATAGTATGTCTAACTGATAGTTGTTAGTATGCATTAGCGCGTCTGGACTTCGACCTTAGCCTCATATTATAAGTTTTGCTCATCATTTCTTGTCGGAAATTACTTGCTTATCATCCTTAAGTCTAGACACATCTTACTGCCACTATTGCATCGATAGGGTATGGACAAAATTTGTATCTTAGCGTATCTGTTACTGTAGACTTTGCCTGGCAGTTTCCGTAGATTCCTCCGTTACTTATGGGATTTTAGTATTATATATGCATATGTAAATTATGTATTGCAGGGTACTAATCTACATCCTATAATCTAATTCTTATCGAAAAATCCTTTAATCAATCGTACGAAATGGAACTCGCCACTAGTTCAAGTCCCTCGGATTCCGACATGGATATTCACCTAAGCTCTAAAAGCAGCGTCACCAGAATGAATCAATCAATCAGCCATCCCCAATTCATCTGATGGGTTCGTAGTCGACTTAACCAATGGAAACAAGAAGAAGGCGATATTTTCCACCCACCAACCTGCACTCTCGGTGAAGAACCTGAAGCACTTACCGGTGAACCTATCCGAAACACCATTTTTAGCCTAATCTTCAGAGTAGTTCGTCACGATTATCTTCTATCTAAAATTCTAAACCTTATTCAACCGCTCGTTCCGACCGCCAATCATCCCGGGGTAATAGAAGAAGTCAACGACCTCGCGTTCGAGTAGTGGCTTTGGAGAATATGGTGCAAAGCTTACAAGCACCAGCAGCATCACCGACATCAACAGTACCACCAGCATTGGCACTATTACTACCAACAACCTAAGTTTCAACATCACATGCCTCAACATCTCATTCTGTACCTCGAGCATAATCATCGTTCTACGTATCATTCTATCTACTTTATCTTCATTCTACATATCGTTCTACCTCATTTATCTTCGTTCGACATGGCTATTATGTAATTTCTAATATTTTAGAGATTATGTAATCTAGTACTAACGATAAATCAAATGAGTTTAATATCTTATTGACTCATTAAACCCATGATTACATCTGAAGAAAATATATATGTATGTATATTTTCATAAAGATTGTAATTAAAAATTCTTTTGTACAAACTGTTAATCGTGAAAATATTTTAACGGGTAGGTAATACCCGAGGAATATTTAGATTTCACATTAATAAGTTGCACTGTAAATTCTTCGACTCTGATTCAACAGTCAGTCACTATTCTACTTATATCCATAGATATACGTATCCGTTCATCACAGAATCCATTTTCGTTCAATTTCATATTTGGATTTTGACCTATCAGAATCTAACAAGTGGCATAATGAAGAAAACATTGGATAAAATAAAATTTGTTAGAAACAAACAAATTAATTATAAAGAATTTTGTTAAGAATCCACGCTAACTGTTCCTAGCTAACTGTTCCTAGCTAACTGGTTATATTTTATTTACCGCAATTTAATTATCGCAATTTACATTCTCGCAATTTACATTCTCGCAATTTACATTCTCGCAATTTTATTTATCGTTATTTAATTTATGTTATTTACTTTTACGCACTTTAAAACGGGACACGTATACAAGGTTTTGACATATCATATCGACCCATCTATATATATATATATATATATATATATATATATATATATATATATATATATATATATATATATATATATATATCTCAGAACAATCAAAGGCACTCTATATGCAAATGACGGAGTTAGCTATACAGGGTTGAGGTTGATTCCAAAATATATATAAAGTTTGAGTTGTGATCAATACTGAGACGGGTACACGGGTCACGATACGTATTAATTAATTCGAATATTATATATTAAAATTTTATATGAATTATTGGACTGTTGGACTATTGGACTATTGGACTGCTAACATTAGACAATTAAAATGAATTAAAATATTGATTATAAAATATGAAACTAAACAACTCTTCAAGTTTGCCACTTGATTTCATCTTAAACCTCATTTGAATCTTGACGATTCCAATCCATGTTCAAATCTTTCATGATTCTTGAAAACACCTCGATCGAGAGGATGAACCAGCCACACTTCATCTACGGAAGAAAAGATTGATGCATATAGTTATGCACCTGAAAAACTCTCGGAAACTGAGTAATCGTTTAACACATAGATGTGCTAATTCTTTTAGTATTATTATTACACAAAATAAATTGGTAACCCCTTTCAAAGTAGCAAATTTTGTCACAGCTCCAGCAAGTCAACTTCGACCTTTCGTCCGAAATTATATACCTCTTCGTGCTATCTGTATTTCATTATATTGGAAACTTCTGTAAACTCCAAGTATAAATTATGAATGAATTGTGGAGAAGTGTTGGGAACTGAAGCATGAGTTAGTATAATATAATGCACTTGGCCAACGTAATTATATTACAGTAAGTCATGCTGAGTTTTAATGGAACGTGATGATTCACAGATCATAACATCATCATGTGCCATGTTACATAACTCCTTCATTCTAATTAACCTCTGAACATATCTAGAAAATATATTCTTGATAGTTCCATTCTCAGGGATTCTGGTAATTTGACAAATCAAATCGTGCTATCACGTTCCTTCCTGCTTAGAACATTATAATCATTCGAAACTCTATATCTACAAATTCTGGACCATTATTCGCTTGACTTGAAGTCGGGAAGAGAAAACAAAAGCATAGAGCTTCGAAATATAAGGGAGGATATAAAACCCGAAAACAACACATAAATTACAAACCGTGTGTATCAATGTTTATTGCAACATAAAGACACGGGAGGATTAAAAACATTATAACCCCAAAGGCGAAGTAGAAGAAAACAGATTCCTTCGGAGGTAGTTGGAAAAGGAGAAAAATTGTTGTGATAGTGAGGATAAGAACAAGAATCAGAACTGGATTAAGCATTTTCACAATCTTTTGGATGTATGAACTAAGAAAGAAAGTATAGGAATGGTGAGAATAATGGAACGGAAGAGGTTCATTTATAATGGAAATACCGGACCGAGCAATCAAGGCAGATCGTCGCATTTAATTATAGAGATCTTAATTTCCATAAATCACGAAGAATCAGATCTTATAGATTTCGAAAAATTTTCTTTTAAATCCCTTAAATTCCGGAATTCAACCCAGACAACGTCAAAAGTTAAGATACACCATAGTTTTAAAAATTCAAACGTGACTACGTCAAAAGCTAAGGCGAATCTTTATTTTCTCATTTCACTCTTTTGTGATAGCTTCACTTGTACGCTTCACATAATCGAATCGTTTTGTCTATATTAATCAATGATGATAAAACTCTAATTTCTAACTCGTATTCGTCATGAAAACATTTTTAGAGTTAGCCATGACGACCTCGATCAAATTTCGGGACGAAATTTCTTTAACGGGTAGGTACTGTGACGACCCGGAAATTTCCGATCAAATTTAAACTTAAACTTTATTTGATCTCGAAACAAGAAGCAAAGTATATTTAATTGAATCTTAAAAACATTGAACTGTTTCATGAGTTCATTTACTCATCGACTGTCTCGATGATTCACGAAAAACTATTTGTAAATAGATACATGTATATTTAAATATATATATATATATGTATGTAAATATTTCTTGTAAATATATATAATTATATTAAAAATAAATAATCTATTTATTTTAGTAGTTAAAACTTGCTATTTAAAACTGTTTGCATATAGAAAGAGAATACATTAAAAATAACTGATTTCGAGCCTAATTAGTAAACGTCAGTAACACTCGGTTGACGTTTTATTAGTTTTAATATAGATATAATACATGTTTATGAATGATTAAGATAAAAGTTTGACTGTAAATCAATTACGAAGATTTTAGATTTGTTAAATGTATTTTTACCTTTTTAAGTTTAAATATTAGTACTCCGTACATAAAAATCGGAACAGAAAATAAATAATTTTCGAACCTTTTTTATCAGGTTTCAAACAGGTAATGAGTGAAATAATTTAATATGCTTAATCTAAAAGTTTGGGATTTTTAGGAACATTTTTATACGCTAACTGTTTAGTAATGGACACGATACAACCATTCAGGATAAAACTGTCGGTAGGAAAAATCTAAAACACTATACTGTGTATGAATTATTATTACTGTTTATCTTTTGATTTTAAGATTCATTATGATATTATTGTTTATTATTATTATAATTAATTATTATTAATCTTATAATTATATAATTCATATAAATATGTATATAAGAATGTAAATTGAGAGATAGATATATACATATAACCACAGCTCAATCTCCTAGCACCATCACCTTACACCTTCGCCACCCTTTGAACCACCATAAAACCGTCGCCAACCTCCACCACAAACCACACAAAATGACACTCTCTCTCTACTCTCTCTCTTCTTCTCCTTCGTAAAATGACCCAAAACACCAAAACAATTACTGCTACACATATCCTTCTGTTTCTGTTCGTGTTTAACCATCATCAAACCACCATAAAAACTATTGTTGCTACTACGCTATACTTGTGTTCTATTTTTAAATTCGAAACCCAAAAACCACTAGACCCAAAACCCACCATAGAGTGCTACCGCGGCTGATATTGTTTTCTGATCCAGCTTCTCTTTCTGTCTGTTTATGCAACGTCACTAAACTGCTTATACTTCTGTCCCAACCATCGAAAACCACCATAACAACAGCTGCGTATATAAATTTTTTTTTTCTTTCTTTTCTTATTGAGCTCCAAACCTGCAACTATTTTACTGTATCTGTTTACTTCTACTACTGTGTGAAACGAAGAATATGAACGTGATGGAGATAATAGTGATGAAAGGATTACGAGGAAGATGATCATTAAGATGATGATGAGGAATGTTAAAGACGATGGTGGTGATGGACAGTAATGATGGAGGATGACGATGATGGTGACATGAAATGATACAATTATGATGAACGGATGATGATGATAATAATAATACATGATGATTCGATGATGATGGGAATAAGATGAGGATTTTGATATTGGTAAATAGTTCTGGGTTTGTAAAAAAAAAGAAGAAATATGAAAATAGAATATATCAGGTTAAATTTAATCATGATACTAAAAATATCAGTAAAAGGAAGATGGAGGAGTGGTTCTAGGTGTTTGTGTGTATATGAGAGGTCCTGTGTTCAATCCTAGTCTGCTGCATTTTTTTTTAACTAAACAGACTCTAAGTCAGGCCATGAATCTGTTTATTCGTGGGGCATAAACTGTTGTGGGCCGTAAATTGTTCTTGGACCGATTAAGTGAAGTTGGGCCGTGACAAAATGGGTTTAATAGATTGTGTTGTCTATTAAGATAGAAAATTAGAAACAGTGGGAAGGTTAGGGGTATTGGGTGTGATCGAGAGGTCTCGGGTTCGAGTCTTGCAACAGCCATTTTTTTTAGAAAAGGATTCATGAGGTAGTTTACTCTCATTTATTATTATTATTATCATTAAGAAAATAGGTATTATTATTATCATTATTAATTAAAATTACCATTTTACTTAAAATTAACATTATTAGTAAAATTATCATTTTTATCATTATTATTATTATTATTATTATTATTATTATTATTATTATTATTATTATTATTATTATTTTTATCATTATCATTATTATCATTATTATTAGTAAAAATATTATTTTTATCATTACTATTACTAAAAGAACCATTATTTTTGAAATTATCATTTTCGTTGAAAATTTCATTTCTATTTTCATTAAAATTATTAGTATTATCAAAGGTATCATTATTATTAGAAATTTTCTTTATTTAAAACTATTTTTTTATCTAAAATTTTATTATCATTATTATTATATTATTATAACAAATAAATATTTTGTAAATAAAAATATACTTATACAATAATATTATCTAAAAATTTTATATTAAAAATATTAACATTTCTATTATATACATACACACAAAAAAAATAAACATATAACATAAGATATATAAATATAAATAAAATATATTAGAATTTAGTACAAATAATATATAAACTACAACACTAAATATATAAATACTATAGAATTATTTGAATTACGATTATATGTATTAATATATATATATATATATATATATATATATATATATATATATATATATATATATATATATATATATATATATATATATATATATATATATATATATATATATATATATATATATATATATATATATATATATATATATATATATATATATAACTAATATAGGTTCGTGAATCCAAGGTCAACCCGATGCTTGTTAAATGACGTCATATGTATTTTTACTACAAAATACAGTATGGTGAGTTTCATTTGCTCCCTTTTTAATTGCTTTTGCAATATATATTTTTGGGCTGAGAATACATGCGCTGCTTTTATAAATGTTTACGAAATAGACACAAGTACTTAAAATACATTCTACGTTGAGTTGTACCACTGGCATACTTCCCTGTAGCTTAGTAACTAATATTTACATGGGTATTGTAAACGCGAATCCTGTTGATAGATCTATCGGGCCTGACAACCCTAACCGGACTGGACGACCAGTATTCAACAGTTGCACAGTACTTCGTTTCGGTGACTACACTTGGTACAGTGTAGTGAGATTTCATAATAAAGGGAATATGCGACGTTGATTAAATGTTAAGTATGGTTACCAAGTGCTCAACCACTTAGAATATTCTTATTAAAACATTTATGTATATGAAATCTTGTGGGCTATTAATATATTGAAATGATTATTATGATAAACCTATGAACTCACCAACCTTTTGGTTGACACTTTAAGCATGTTTATTCTCGGGTACGAATTAAGTCTTCCGCTGTGCATTTGCTCATTTTAAGGACATTAATTGGAGTCGATCATCGCAATGGGACCAAATGTTGATGACTTCGTCCAGGTGGATAAGGACGGGTCATTACACCATACTTAACATTTAATCAACGTCGCATATTCTCTTTATTATGAAATCTCACTACACTGTACCAAGAGTAGTCATCGAAACGAAGTACTGTGCAACCGTTGAATACTGGTCGTCCAGTTCGGTTGGGGTTGTCAGGCCCGATAGATCTATCAACAGGATTTGTGTTTACAATACCCATGTAAATAGTAGTTACCAAGCTACAGGGAAGTATGCCAATGGTACAACTCAACGTAGAATATATTTTTAAGTACTTGTGTCTATTTCGTAAAGCATTCATAAAAGCAGCGCATGTATTCTCAGCCCAAAAATATATATTGCAAAAGCAATTAAAAAGGGAGCAAATGAAACTCACCATACTGTATTTTGTAGTAAAAATACATATGACGACATTTAACAAGTGTAGGGTTGGCCTCGGATTCACGAACCTATATCATTTGTATATTTATTAATATACATAATTGTAATCGAACAAATTTAGGTATTGTTATTAATTGTTATTTTAGTAACTTGTACATTTCATTAATAATTAAATTAACTATATTTATTTATTTTATTTTTTTATTAAATAGATAACTAATATTTATTATAAACATATTAATATAGTCATGTTTTATGTAATTAGTATATTTTTATATAGAAAATCTTTATTTAATTTATTAATAATACTAATAATAATAATGATAAAAAAATAATATTAGTGTTAGAAATAATAAAAATGATAATAAAAATAATAATGATAAAAATAATGATAATTCTAATAATAAAAATGATAATTTTAAAAAAAAAATTTGTTTCAATAATAATAATAATACTAATAGTAATAATAATAATAATAATAATAATAATAATAATAATAATAATAATAATAATAATAATAATAATAATAATAATAATGAAATTAATTTTTAGAAATTGAAACTACCTTTAAAGAGCTCCTTTTAATAAAAAATACCCCAAGCCGGGCTCGAACCCAAGACCTCTCGATAATCACAAACACCCCCTAACCATTCGAGCTAGTCTATTTTTCTGTTAATAATCATACTTTTTTTTATTTACCCCGTAATCAATCTATTTCTTTTTCTTTAACATAATCATCTTATCGATTCTATATCCTCATAATCTTGTTTATCTTAATCTAATATCAACTTAAATGATGGACTTGCAAATTTCATGGCCCAATCTTCTTCATAAGTCCATGTATCAATTAATGGTTCAAATCGAAGCCCGATACAAATACAGATATGTTTGTTAGTTTTCCGATGGCATCATCTAATACATCATCATTGTGTCATTCTCCATGTAAATTCTTTTTAATCATCACCCCCATCCTAGTCATGTCTCCACTATCATTTTTTTAATATCATACACTTATATTATTCTAGTCACACAAAAAAAAAAAAAAAAAAGCATTGCAGCCATGTTTTTGAACGGAAAACAGTTACAGCAATATTATCATCATTTTTATCGTTGTAACAGGAATAGAATTGGGATGGTAGCAGGCTGGTTCAAACATAGAATAAAATAAAAAAAATAATAACGGATGTAGTAGTGATATCAGCAGCCTGGTTTAGTTACTTCTTGGTTTCAAACAGCATAACGGAAAGCAGAAGCAGGTTTTGGGTGGTTTATATAGGTAATTACAAGTGGTTATCGATGGGTTTTGGAGCAAAAACAGTCGTGTAGCAGCAGTAGAACTAGGAGGGTGGTGATGATGGATTTACAAGAGAAATAGAGAGAGATGAGAGAGAGTGAGGTGGTTGTCGATGGTGGTCTTCGAATAATAGTAGTAAACCAAAGTGGGTTTAGTTTTGGTTGATTATGGAGATGATGGCAGTTGTGGTTGGTTATGGTGATGGTTATATAGTAACTCGTAGGTGGTGGTGGGTTAACGGGTTCGAAGTGGGTTGAAGGTGCACGATGCATGGTGGTTTAAAAATGGATGGTGGCGGTGTTTATTTAAGGTGGTGGTGGCATTTTGGAATAAAAAGGAGGTTGTAGTTATCGTTGTTTGACAGGAAACAGATAAAAAGATGTCGCGAGTGGTGGTGTTTGATGATAAAAGGCGGTGGTGGTAATTCGATTAAACAGCAAAAAAAAAATATATATATATATATAGAATTGGAAATGGGTTTTGAGTAGATTATAACCACAAAGTGGTGATCTTGGTTGAGTCGTGGTTACTAGAGGAGACCGAAAGGTGATAACTTGGAGAGGTGATCAAAGATGGTTTTTGTGGTTCCTGATTCAAATAGAAAGTAGAAGTATGACAACAAATGATGTGTTTTAACAGAAGTATAAAGAAGTAAGTTGTAGAGATGATAAATGGGTGGTTTTTACAAAGAAGAAATAGAAAGAAAATAAAGAATGCAGATGGTGGATGGTGGGTTTATGATTATCATAAAAGTTAGATACATAGATGGTTAGTTATAGATACATATATAATATAATATAATACAATCAGTGATAGTTGGCAAACATTGAAACAAAAATAGTAAATATAATAATGCATATATTAATATCTATATCCATGCTCGGTAAAGCCTAAATTAGCGGGGAGAAGAAAACAGTTACTACACAGTAATTTTAATAAAAATCATATACAAATTGATTGATATAATATAAAAATATAAACGTGTGAAATAAAAGATAATAGTAAAGCCATCGGCACCTATTCAGTCGACATAATATTTAGGGTATTATTTCATGCCCGTTGTTAATTAATGGCGGATAAAAGGTCTTTAGAAAAATACTAAATTTTAATATTAACTATCTTTATTTATTTAAGTCATCAGGGTAGGAAAACTGGTCATTAATTCTTAAACAAAAATTAACTCACTGTCCACTCCCGATCCCAGGTAAAATATAAAAAAATTGAAACTTAACAAATAGTTCTTAAATACATATTGAATAGGTCTATAAATGATATAACTCATTTTCGAATCACCGTTTATTTTAAAATCACATAAGTTCGAATTAAGCTTCTCTAAATAATAATCGAAACGTCCATCTGGTATTACTACTATTAAATAATTATATTTGATATACTCTATATAGATATAGATTTATTTTAATAACAATTTTATTATATCGTATATTATTATTTTAAGTTATTATATACATACATATATTTATATTTATATTCACACACATTCATTTACAATTAAATGGTTCGTGAATCGTCAAGAATAGTAAATGGTTGAATGAATATATGAAACAGTTCAAACTTTTTGAGACTCAACCTAACAGACTTTTCTTATTGTGTCAAAAATATTAAATCGTATCAAGAGTTTGGTTTAAAATTAGTCAAAATTTTCCGGGTCGTGACAGTACCTACCCGTTAAAGAAATTTCGTCCCGAAATTTGATCGAGGTGGTCATGGCTAACAATAAGATTGTTTTTATGATGGATATGAGTTAATAACTAGAGTTTTATCACCATTTAGTAATAGTGGTAAAACAATTCGATTATGTGAAGCGTACGAGTGAAGCTGTCACAAAAGAGTGAAATGAAGTAAATAGAGGTTCGTTTTAACTTTTGACGTAGTCACTGTTGAATTTCGGAATTCATGAAATTTAAGGAAATCTTTTATTCAGAAGGAAAATGAAATAGCACGATTTATTAGCAAACTGTTGGAATTACGGAAGAACAGAAATATCAAGGAAATATTTCTGTGATATGCCTAGAAATTTAAGTAGAATGAAAGAGTCGTGTAACATGACACATGATGATAGTATAATCTGAAAGGACCCGTCCTAATCAATCCGGACGAAGTCCATATCGATTATAAACGATTCACAACAGTTGATTTCATCGCGAGGTACTTGACCTCTATATGATACATTTTACAAACATTGCATTCGTTTTTGAAAAGACAAACTTTTAATACATTGGAAGTTGACGGCATACATACCATTTCATAATATATCTAAACTATAAGTGACTTGATAATAATATTGATGACATCGACGACTCGAATGCAACGTCTTTTGAAATATGTCATGAATGACTCCAACTAATATCTCTAAAATGAGCAAATGCACAGCGGAAGTTTTCTTACGTACCTGAGAATAAACATGCTTTAAAGTGTCAACCAAAAGGTTGGTGAGTTCATTAGTTTAACATAAATAATCATTTCATAATTTTAATAGACCACAAGATTTCATATATCCATTTCCCATAAACATACGTCCCATATATAGAGACAAAAATATCATTCATATGGATTGAACACCTGGTAACCGACATTCACAATATGTATATAAGAATATCCCCATCATTCCGGGATCCTCCTTCGGACATGATATAAATTTCGAAGTACTAAAGCATCCGGTACTTTGGATGGGGCTTATTGGGCCTGATAGATCTATCTTTAGAGTTCGCGTCAATTAGGGTGTTTGTTCCCTAATTCTTAGATTACCAGACTTAATACAAAGGGGCATATTCGATTTCGATCATTCAACCATATAATGTAGTTTTGATTACTTGTGTCTATTTCGTAAAAACATTTATAAAAATTGCGCATGTATTCACAGTCCCAAAAATATATATATAAAAAGGGAGTAATGAAAACTCACCTAATGTATTTTGTAGTAAAAATATATAGCACGACATTAAACAAGTATAGGGTTGGCCTCGGATTCACGAACCTATATCATTTGTATATTTATTAATATACATAATTGTAATCGAACAAATATATATACATATATAAATTTATTAGTTATATCTTTTTATCAATATGTATATGTTTTATATATTTATTTTGTATATAAAAAAATCAATTATGTTATGTCATATATAATAAGTATTTTTGTATATATGTATATATATATATATATATCATCTGGTTATTAAAAATAGTAATTATAACAATACTAAAATAATATTAAATATGGTAAAAATAATTATAATACTTAATTTTATTAATAAAGGTAATAATGTTAATAATTCTATTAGTGATAAAAATAACATTAATGATAATAATATTAATTTTTACAGTTAATGATTATTATGATAAGGATTTTAGTAATTACATAATAATATGTAATAACCCGGAAATTTCCGACCAAATTTAAACCTTAATCTTTATATGTTTCCGATACGATGAGCAAAACCTGTAATGTTGAGTTTAGAAAGTTTGAAATCTATATTTGGATAATCCATTACCCTTTGACCATGCCGGATGATTCTCGAACAATTGTTGTAAATGAAAATATAAATATAAATATTAGTAGTAATATCAGTATTATTTATATTATTTGATATATTTAATAGTACTTAATATTATTATAAATATTGTCAATATTATAACTTGTAGTAACATTTAAAATTATATTTATTATGATTAATTTTAGTAATTGTTATTAGATATTACTAATACTAATATCATTAAGAACAATTTTATGACTATTAGAGTTATTATTAATATTTAGTGGAATATAACACATTTTATTATTATTAACAGAATTATCACCATTTTCTATTATTATTAGTTTTATTATTATTATTAATATTATTATTGTAACGACCCGCACTTTTTCGATCGTTCTATACTTATAAGATTGATATTTACATAAATTAAACCTTACCAACATGTTAAGCAATCCAAATTGTTGAGATTTATGTTTCCGAAAAGAGTTTTACACAACGTTTGACCGTCTAGTTTGACCGATGATATCACGAACTATACAATATATGATAATTATACGTTTGTGTATATATATGTATATATATGTATATATATACATATTTAACATGATTAATGAATGTTTTAATATCTCATTTTGTATCTATAACAATAAGTTATAAGTATATTTTGAAACTACTAACTTAAGTTTTCAAAACGATAACCATACGTAACGTTATTTGACTTAAATACTTATAACCTATAATGTTTATACATATATCGTATAAGTAATGTATTTAATCACTTTTAAGAACTTAAAAACATAAAACCATATAAGTGTATTCACAAAAGATAACTATATTTGAATTCTCATTCCATTTTTCACAAAATTTCTATACGTATATCTAGAGTATTTGTACTCGTATCATACCTAGCTTCTATACGTATTTACTATTGGTATATACACATCAAATCACCACCAACCAGCCCTTATTCAATGCCTTATGTATAAGGTAATTACTTTTGGAAGCTTATTGACTAATTACATAAGATAACAAACTAAATTTTGTCCATGTCTACCTTAAGAACACGTTTTTAAGGAGCCTCATGTATCATCACTTTGATTCAACTTTCTCTTCCATTTTTCTAGCAAAACACACACTCTTCCATAACCCTTAAACCCCTTAATCATCTCAGCTCACATCTATGAAGATCTAGCTTCAAAAACCATACTAAAACACCATAAGAAAACCATACAAAAACACTTCAAGAAAACCTTCCAAGAACACCAACTTACTTCCAATCTTTCATCCACCTCTAGCACCCTTTTGATTCTAGCTTCTTACTCCTCTTTTACAGCAAACTTATCCAAGGAACTTGAGGTAGAATCTATGTTCATAACCTTATTCAATTCATATAATATATAGCTATCTTATTTTGTGGTACAAAAGTTTAACAACAAGAACATAGTTTGAATGTTTTCAAACTTGTTTGCAAACTAAATAAATCCTTCTAACTTAACTTTTAAAATACTTCAAGACATGTAACATAACTTATTTATATGTTAATTTAACAAGGTAAAACTTGGTTTTTCAAAGTATAAGTATTTTTAGAAAAATGGTCATTAAATGATTTTGTTGTAACAAAAATGTTTAACTTCATATGTTTCACTAATGTTTCACCTATGCCGTATGATTTTGAATACAAACCAAGGTATTTACAGTTCATAGTCTTAAAGAAGAACTCGATCCAAGAAGATGGCAATTTGAATCAACGAAAACGGACTTGTAACGAAGAAACTATGACCGAAACAAAATTGGCTATCCTAGACATTTTCAACTACGGGATCAATTGGAAAAAAATGATATAAATCACATATTTCTAAGATAACATGATATTTTATATATATGTACTTATAATTCAATTTTATATGGTTCAGGATCACCCGTAAACAATACGAGAAGATTAATCATAAGATCCCATGATTGTACGCAACACGTCATTTGACAACACCGGTACCATGGGTCAAGATTAATCTCGACCAATACATATACGATGGGGTTTTATTTATTTCGTTGGGGGTTTTATTTATTTCATTGCGGGTATATTAAACATCTAAAAATGAACCATTAAAATTGAATTACTAACATCGGACTGCTAACTACGGACTAAGGAATTATTCAAAGTATTAAAAGTATAACAAGTATATATTTATAACGTTTGTTTAAAAATGAAAACATATTGATATATTATATATGGATAGGTTCGTGATATCAACCGGAAGACCGAGTCAAATTATTTATATCATCAAGACAAGAGTGAGTATATAGTCCCACTTTTAAATTCTAAATATTTCGGGATGAGAATACATGTATTTTATGTTTTACGATATGGACACAAGTAACTGAAAAATATGTTCTACGTTGAGTTGTACCACTGGCATACTTCCCTGTAGCTTGGTAACTAATATTTACAGCGGTATTGTAAACGCGAATCCTGTTGATAGATCTATCGGGCCTGACAACCCCAACCGGACTGGACGACCAGTATTCAACGGTTGCACAGTACTTCGTTTTGTGACTACACTTGGTACGGTGTAGTAAGATTTCATATTAAAGGGAATATGCGACGTGAAAATGTTAAGTATGGTTACCGAGTGCTCAACCACTTAGAATACTTTTATTAAACTGTGTATTTACGAAATCTTGTGGTCTATATATATATTGCTGCCGGCATTAAACCTATATCTCACCAACTTTATGTTGACCTTTTTAAAACATGTCTATTCTCAGGTGATTTCTAAAGCTTCCGCTGCATCATGTTGGATCTAACCAGGATCTTGCGTACGCATGTTTGTGTCAAAAATAAAACTGCATATCCGAGATGTTGTATTGTAAAATATGCTAGAAACCGTGTTGTTGTCATCATTTGTAAAGTTTGTAAGTCGAAGATTATCGCTAAACGTTAATCTTCTTTTTATTGTCTTAAGCTTGTAACAAAAATAATGGTTATGGTTTGTAATGTATAATATATGCAGTTTTCTTTCAAAAATGTCTCATATAGAGGTCAATACCTCGCAATGAAATCATACGTTATCTAACGCGTTCTTATGGTTAAGGACGGGTTATGACATGTGGTATCAGAGCGGTGGTCTTAGCGAACCAGGTTTGCATTAGTGTGTCTAACTGATAAGTCGTTAGGATACATTAGTAAGTCTGGACTTTGACCGGGTCTGATTTCAAAAAAACCATTGCTTATCACTGTTGGTTAAAATTTATGTGTAAATATTATGTAAGTACTAATGGGTTAGTTGTTATGTGATAGATGTCGGGCTCGAAACTTATTATCACATTCAGCGACTCCGAATCAGAACCTTCAGATTGTGTTTCAGTCATTAACATATCCGATGACGAAAGTGGTATTTTTGGGGAAGACTCACAATTTCCGGATGAACCAACTATAGAAATATCGGAAAGTGAACCCGAGGAGGAAAGTGAACCCGAAGAGGAAAGTGAACCCGAAGAAGAAAGTGAACCCGAGGAAGAAATACTAGAAATTACGAAAGAAAAATTCGATCAAGGAAAGAAACGAAAAGCGAATGAATTAGAAAATTCAAATCCCGAACTTAGTAAGAATGACGTAGCACCAATTCCACTCAACACTACCACCCCTATTCCCGCTATTCCTATTAGTGCTATCCCCGCATCTAGTTCTTCGGCTCCTCAGCCAAAACGTAGGCAGACAGCTAGGATAAGCGTTAGGCCATTCATTGGAACTAAACGCCCTAGAAAATAGACCGAACGATGCACTGCCGTATTAAGCCATGGAATCATATAATGTTTTGTATAATATTATTAGTGTGGTTTGCTTAAAGTTTGATGTAAGATAAGCATATGTAAAATAGCGAAGTATGAAATGCAATAATTTTCCATGGTTAAGTATTATTTAGATTGTAGTAATTGATTCTGTACTAAGCTATTAAGTATGAACATTAACGGGTAGGTACTACCCAAGATATAATTATAAAACGCTAATAAGAAGAAAAGGCTTTTATAATAATACCTGGTTCATATTATTAACAAGCTATAAATGTACTATAAATACACACTACATCTATAATATTCCATGTGAATAATTATTTTCTTTCATTAGGAAATGGCGCGATTGAATCGAATGACGGAACAAGAACTCGAGGAACTCATCAACCAGCGAGTGAACGATAGAATGCTATGGGTCGAAGCTGCAAGAGCTGCTGCAGTTAACCCAAATCCTCGTGTAGGATGCTCCTACAAGACGTTTCAAGCTTGCAAGCCATCATCATTCAGTGGAACGGAAGGACCGATCGGTTTAACCCGATGGATAGAAAAGATGGAGACGGTGTTCAAAATCAGTGGTTGTGATGAAAAAGACATGACCAAGTTTGCATCGTGCACTTTACAAGATAGTGCACTCACATGGTGGAAGAATTATGTGAAGGCGGTAGGAGGAGATGTAGCTTATGATACTCCATGGGAAGAATTCAAAGCAATGATAATCACCGAGTATTGTCCAAGGAATGAGGTTATTAAGTTAGAAGATGAGTTACGAAGTTTGAAGGTGGTTGGTACTGAAATCACCAACTACAATCAGCGATTCATGGAATTGGTTTTACTATGTCCTGAATTGGTTCCAACCGAAGCACGGAAGATTGAAATGTACAAAGGTGGTTTGCCCAAAAAGGTCAAGGCAAACGTTACGGCGTCGAAACCTAAGACAATTCATGAAGCTATAACCATGGCGAACGAGTTAATGGATCAGGTCATTCTGGATAAGAAAGCATTCACTACTGAGGTGAAGGTATCGAGTAACAAAAGGAAGTGGAACGGAAATTATGATCGAGGTTACCAACAGCAATCTTTTAAGAAACCAGAAACCCCGAAAGGTGCGGGTAGCGGTTCAGGCTTTGGTTACAAAGGACAAAGTCCTTTATGCAACCGTTGTCACAAACATCACTTTGGTTACTGTAGTGTGTTATGCACCAAATGCAATCGACAGGGACATCTTGCTGAAGATTGTAAGGCTCTCGTTACAAATGCAAATGGTAACAAGACTCCTGCCACCAACGCAAATAGAACTGCTTTGGCTAACATTACTTGTTTTGGGTGTGGAAAACAAGGTCACTATAAGAGCCAGTGCCCGAATCAGAATGGCGAACCTGCACGTGGAAGAGTGTTTGTTATTAATGCTAGAGAGGCACGAGAAGACCCGGAGCTTGTTACGGGTACGTTTACCATTAATAACTTATCAGCATCTATTTTATTTGATACTGGCGCCGATAGAAGTTATGTGTGTAGAAATTTTTACACTAAATTGAATTGTTCATCATTACCTCTAGATGCTAAGTACTTGATTGAGTTAGCTAATGGTAAACTAATTAAAGCCGATAAAATTTGTCGTGATTGTGAAATAAATCTAGCCGGAGAAACGTTTAAAATCGACTTAATACCCGTGGAATTAGGAGGTTTTGATGTAATAGTCGGCATGGACTGGATGTCCAAAATAGGAGCGGAAGTTGTTTGTGCCAAGAAGGCAATTCGTATTCCTGGTAAGGATAAAATACCGGTGATGATTTATGGAGAGAAGGGTAATTCAAAGCTAAAACTCATTAGCTGTTTGAAAGCCAAGAAGTGTTTAGAAAAGGGATGTTACGCTATTTTAGCACATGTTAATAAAGTCGAAAAGAAAGAAAAGTGCATCAACGACGTGCCTGTGGCAAGAGATTTTCCTGAAGTTTTTCCGGAAGAATTGCCGGGATTACCTCCATTTAGATCTGTAGAATTTCAAATAGATTTAGTACCAGGAGCTGCACCAGTGGCTCGTGCTCCATATAGACTTGCACCGTCCGAGTTAAAAGAACTTCAAAGTCAGTTAAAAGAATTACTAGACAGTGGATTCATACGACCAAGTACTTCACCGTGGGGAGCTCCGATTCTATTTGTTAAAAAGAAAGATGGATCTTTTAGGATGTGCATAGATTATCGTGAATTAAATAAGTTAACTATCAAAAATCGGTATCCACTACCGAGAATTGACGACTTATTTGATCAACTCCAGGGATCATGTGTTTATTCGAAAATCGACCTAAGATCGGGCTATCATCAACTACGTGTCAAAGAAGAGGACATTCCGAAAACTGCTTTTCGAACACGTTATGGTCATTACGAATTTTTGGTCATGCCGTTTGGGTTGACAAATGCGCCAGCTGTATTCATGGACCTCATGAATCGAGTTTGTAGTCCGTATTTAGATAAGTTTGTTATCGTTTTCATTGATGATATTCTTATCTATTCCAAGAGTGAGCAAGAGCATGAAGAGCATTTAAGGTTGATACTGGAGTTGTTGAGAAAAGAACAACTTTATGCTAAATTTTCTAAGTGTGCTTTCTGGTTGGAAGAAGTGCAATTTCTTGGTCACGTTGTTAATAGCGAAGGAATTCAGGTTGATCCAGCAAAAACTGAAGCTATTGAAAAATGGGAGACTCCTAAGACACCAACACAGATACGCCAATTTTTGGGTTTAGCCGGTTATTATAGAAGGTTTATTCAAGATTTTTCCCGAATAGCTAAGCCGTTGACAGCGTTAACACAAAAAGGGAAGAAATATGAATGGACCTCGGAGCAGGAGAACGCATTTCAATTACTGAAGAAGAAGTTAACTACGGCGCCTATTTTATCGTTACCAGAAGGGAACGATGATTTTGAAATATATTGTGACGCTTCGCGACAAGGTTTTGGTTGTGTTCTTATGCAACGGAAGAAAGTTATTGCATTTGCATCCCGACAATTGAAGATTCACGAGCGGAATTATACGACGCATGATCTAGAATTGGGAGCAGTCGTGTTTGCATTGAAGATGTGGAGACATTACTTGTATGGGGTTAAATTCACTGTATTTACTGATCATAAAAGCCTTCAACATATTTTCGATCAGAAACAGCTGAACATGAGGCAACGTAGGTGGGTCGAGTTAATAAACGACTATGATTGTGAAATTCGTTATCATCCCGGGAAAGCGAATGTGGTGGCTGACGCACTAAGCAGAAAGGAACGAGAACCAATTCGAGTACGAGCGATGAACATAAAAATTCGCATGAATCTCAACTCACAAATCAAAGAAGTTCAACGAGAAGCACTTACTAAAGAAAATATAGGAAATGAAATAATGAAGAAGTATGAGAAGCAACTCGTTATACGGGAAGATGGAATTCGATATTTTGCAAACCGTATTTGGGTACCAAAGTTGGGTGGATTAAGGAAGTTGATATTGAACGAGGCACATAAGACAAGATACTCGATACATCCTGGAGTTGGAAAGATGTATCAAGATCTTAAGACACGTTATTGGTGGCCTAATTTAAAAATAGACGTTGCAACATATGTTGGGGAGTGTTTAACTTGTTCCAAGGTTAAAGCAGAACACCAAAAGCCGTCAGGGTTACTTCAACAACCAGAAATTCCAGAATGGAAATGGGACGGTATTACCATGGATTTCATCACGAAGTTACCAAAGACTGCCTGGGGATACGACACCATTTGGGTAATTGTTGATCGTCTTACCAAATCTGCACATTTCTTGCCTATAAAGGAAACAGATAGAATGGAGAAATTATTACGATTATATATAAAGGAAATAGTTTCAAGGCATGGAATACCTATTTCCATTATATCTGATCGTGATAGTAGATTTACCTCAAAGTTCTGGCAATCACTACAGGAGGCACTAGGAACTCGTTTGGATATGAGTACCGCATATCATCCGCAAACGGACGGGCAGAGTGAAAGAACAATTCAGACTCTTGAAGACATGCTCAGGGCATGTGTGATCGATTTTGGAAACGGATGGGATAAGTATCTACCGTTAGCAGAATTTTCGTATAATAATAGTTATCATGCAAGCATTAAAGCTGCACCATTCGAAGCATTGTATGGAAGGAAGTGTAGATCTCCTATCTGTTGGAATGAAGTAGGAGATCGACAATTAACTGGTCCCGAGATCATACACGAAACGACTGAGAAGATAGTACAAATCAAGGAGAGATTGAAAACAGCCCGAAGTCGCCAAAAGAGCTACGCCGATGTCCGAAGGAAACCATTAGAGTTTCAGATTGGGGACATGGTTATGCTAAAGGTGTCACCTTGGAAAGGTGTGATACGTTTTGGAAAAAGGGGTAAACTGAACCCAAGGTACGTAGGCCCGTTTAAGATCATCGAACGCATTGGACCGGTAGCTTATCGACTCGAGTTACCGCAACAACTCGCCGGAGTACATAATACTTTTCACGTCTCGAACCTTAAGAAGTGTCTTGCAAAGGAAGACCTTACCATTCCTCTTGAAGAAATCCATGTCGACGAGAAACTACAATTCGTCGAAGAACCAATTGAAATCATGGACCGTGAAGTTAAACAGCTCAAACAGAGCAATATACCGATTGTTAAGGTTCGTTGGAATACTAGAAGAGGTCCCGAGTTTACTTGGGAACGAGAGGATCAGATGAAACGAAAGTATCCGCACTTGTTTCTCGATAACGCAAAATAGGTACAATTTTAAAATTTCGGGACGAAATTTATTTAACGGGGAGGTAATGTAACGACCCGCACTTTTTCGATCGTTCTATACTTATAAGATTGATATTTACATAAATTAAACCTTACCAACATGTTAAGCAATCCAAATTGTTGAGATTTATGTTTCCGAAAAGAGTTTTACACAACGTTTGACCGTCTAGTTTGACCGATGATATCACGAACTATACAATATATGATAATTATACGTTTGTGTATATATATGTATATATATGTATATATATACATATTTAACATGATTAATGAATGTTTTAATATCTCATTTTGTATCTATAACAATAAGTTATAAGTATATTTTGAAACTACTAACTTAAGTTTTCAAAACGATAACCATACGTAACGTTATTTGACTTAAATACTTATAACCTATAATGTTTATACATATATCGTATAAGTAATGTATTTAATCACTTTTAAGAACTTAAAAACATAAAACCATATAAGTGTATTCACAAAAGATAACTATATTTGAATTCTCATTTCATTTTTCACAAAATTTCTATACGTATATCTAGAGTATTTGTACTCGTATCATACCTAGCTTCTATATGTATTTACTATTGGTATATACACATCAAATCACCACCAACCAGCCCTTATTCAATGCCTTATGTATAAGGTAATTACTTTTGGAAGCTTATTGACTAATTACATAAGATAACAAACTAAATTTTGTCCATGTCTACCTTAAGAACACGTTTTTAAGGAGCCTCATGTATCATCACTTTGATTCAACTTTCTCTTCCATTTTTCTAGCAAAACACACACTCTTCCATAACCCTTAAACCCCTTAATCATCTCAGCTCACATCTATGAAGATCTAGCTTCAAAAACCATACTAAAACACCATAAGAAAACCATACAAAAACACTTCAAGAAAACCTTCCAAGAACACCAACTTACTTCCAATCTTTCATCCACCTCTAGCACCCTTTTGATTCTAGCTTCTTACTCCTCTTTTACAGCAAACTTATCCAAGGAACTTGAGGTAGAATCTATGTTCATAACCTTATTCAATTCATATAATATATAGCTATCTTATTTTGTGGTACAAAAGTTTAACAACAAGAACATAGTTTGAATGTTTTCAAACTTGTTTGCAAACTAAATAAATCCTTCTAACTTAACTTTTAAAATACTTCAAGACATGTAACATAACTTATTTATATGTTAATTTAACAAGGTAAAACTTGGTTTTTCAAAGTATAAGTATTTTTAGAAAAATGGTCATTAAATGATTTTGTTGTAACAAAAATGTTTAACTTCATATGTTTCACTAATGTTTCACCTATGCCGTATGATTTTGAATACAAACCAAGGTATTTACAGTTCATAGTCTTAAAGAAGAACTCGATCCAAGAAGATGGCAATTTGAATCAACGAAAACGGACTTGTAACGAAGAAACTATGACCGAAACAAAATTGGCTATCCTAGACATTTTCAACTACGGGATCAATTGGAAAAAAATGATATAAATCACATATTTCTAAGATAACATGATATTTTATATATATGTACTTATAATTCAATTTTATATGGTTCAGGATCACCCGTAAACAATACGAGAAGATTAATCATAAGATCCCATGATTGTACGCAACACGTCATTTGACAACACCGGTACCATGGGTCAAGATTAATCTCGACCAATACATATACGATGGGGTTTTATTTATTTCGTTGGGGGTTTTATTTATTTCATTGCGGGTATATTAAACATCTAAAAATGAACCATTAAAATTGAATTACTAACATCGGACTGCTAACTACGGACTAAGGAATTATTCAAAGTATTAAAAGTATAACAAGTATATATTTATAACGTTTGTTTAAAAATGAAAACATATTGATATATTATATATGGATAGGTTCGTGATATCAACCGGAAGACCGAGTCAAATTATTTATATCATCAAGACAAGAGTGAGTATATAGTCCCACTTTTAAATTCTAAATATTTCGGGATGAGAATACATGTATTTTATGTTTTACGATATGGACACAAGTAACTGAAAAATATGTTCTACGTTGAGTTGTACCACTGGCATACTTCCCTGTAGCTTGGTAACTAATATTTACAGCGGTATTGTAAACGCGAATCCTGTTGATAGATCTATCGGGCCTGACAACCCCAACCGGACTGGACGACCAGTATTCAACGGTTGCACAGTACTTCGTTTTGTGACTACACTTGGTACGGTGTAGTAAGATTTCATATTAAAGGGAATATGCTACGTGAAAATGTTAAGTATGGTTACCGAGTGCTCAACCACTTAGAATACTTTTATTAAACTGTGTATTTACGAAATCTTGTGGTCTATATATATATTGCTGCCGGCATTAAACCTATATCTCACCAACTTTATGTTGACCTTTTTAAAACATGTCTATTCTCAGGTGATTTCTAAAGCTTCCGCTGCATCATGTTGGATCTAACCAGGATCTTGCGTACGCATGTTTGTGTCAAAAATAAAACTGCATATCCGAGATGTTGTATTGTAAAATATGCTAGAAACCGTGTTGTTGTCATCATTTGTAAAGTTTGTAAGTCGAAGATTATCGCTAAACGTTAATCTTCTTTTTATTGTCTTAAGCTTGTAACAAAAATAATGGTTATGGTTTGTAATGTATAATATATGCAGTTTTCTTTCAAAAATGTCTCATATAGAGGTCAATACCTCGCAATGAAATCATACGTTATCTAACGCGTTCTTATGGTTAAGGACGGGTTATGACAATTATGTTCCTTTATATATATATATATATATATATATATATATATATATATATATATATATATATATATATATATATATATATATATATATATATATATATATATATATATATATATATATATATAAATTTCAGTTATGAATATGGATAAATACATATAATACGATATATAATTATAAATACAATACGTAAATATTAATAATTTGTATAGCTAGGATTTCTGTACCAAATCGTTATCAAAACTGTAGGTGATTGTTGTCTAATTATTTGATCGTACAAATTAGTGTTTCAATCACCAAAACAATCCAAAAAAATACAGATAACCATCGATATTTTTATATATATTTTGGTACCTGATCAAATAGTATGTGTCGAATTTTTTTGCTATAAAAATCGAACAATTCCAGTCATAAAGGATATCAGACGACCTCACATTATCAACTATCACTAAACATTACTTCTTATAGCCAGTTTTCGATCAAAACCACCAAAAACGATCAAGAACACAGGCGACTGCCCTGTTCTTGTTCCTTTTTTTTAATGGCTCGAATTTGAAACTAAATTAAAAATCTTTTAATGCAGTTCTCTTCTAAAGCTTTCGTCTAAACTTTCTGTAAAGTTTCAAAAGCTAATTTTTTATATCGTGTTCGAATTTTGAAAGTCAAAGTTATATTCAAAAAGTCAAACATTTGATTTATCAAGAAATTCGATTGTTGTGTGATATTTCTGGATCAATTAACGAAACAGAAAGTTTATAGGGATGATTTGGGACCTCTTTCATGTTGTAAGTTTAAGCTAAAACGTTTTCAAATATGAAAATGGCATTTGAGTTCATAGTCGTGTTCATCATAACTGTTACAGCAATTTTTTTTAAGTTTATGTTTTGATTAAATTCAATCACCATTTATAAACGTTTATGATTTGTTTGAATATCTATAAAATTAACAAATACTGGTTGATGGGTGGGTATTAGTTTTCTGATCGACTGGATTGTTGGGATGAAGAAGATGAAACAGGAGGTTGAATTAATTAAATTAACATGAGAATAAAAATAGATAAGTAGAAGCAGCTTGACTGGTTAGGGTGTTGTGTTGGTGACCAAGGGGTCGGGGGTTCAAGCCTGCACCAGGACATTTTTTTTAAACAGCAATCATTTCATTTGGAGGTAGCTATAATTATTAAGTTTATTATTATTATTATTATTATTATTATTATTATTATTATTATTATTATTATTATTATTATTATTATTATTATTATTATTATTATTATTATTATTATTATTATTATTAGTAAAATTATTATAATTATTAGCATTATTATTTTTTTATCATGATTATTTAAATTATCATTATTACTAAGAATTATTATTTTTATCAAAAATTGTTATTATTAATATTATCACTATAATCTTTATTGAAATTATTAATATTAATACTGATACTATTGTCATTATCTCTATAATTATAATTATTACTATTGAAATTATTTTTAACAAAAGTTTAACATATTAACATTAATGATTTACCTTTTTAAATTTACAATAGTAATATATATTAATTAATTACTTCAAATATTGAAAACAAATATATATAAGTTAAATATTAATATAACATATATCTATATGTATGACATTTAAAATAACGAATATATTGATAATTTAAATAAGTAATATATTATAAATTTAATACATAACAAAATTTTGTTAATAATTACTATATGTATTAATATATATAACTGATATAGGTTCGTGAATCCGAGGCCAACCTTACATTTGTTCAATGATGTTATATGTATTTTTACTACAAAATACATTATGGTGAGTATATAGTCCCACTTTTAAACTCTAAATATTTCGGGATGAGAATACATGCATTTTATGATTTACGTTATGGACACAAGTGATTAAAAATATATATTCTACGTTGAGTTGTACCACTGGCGTACTTCCCTGTAACTTGGTAACTACTATTTACATGCGGTATCGTAAACGCGAATCCTGTTGATAGATCTATCGGACCTGACAACCCCAACCGGACTGGACGACCAGTATTCAACGGTTGCACAGTACTTCATTTCGGTGACTACACTTGGTACGGTGTAGTGAGATTTCATAATAAAGGGAATATGCGACGTTGATTAAATGTTAAGTATGGTTATCAAGTGCTCAACCACTTAGAATATTTTTATTAAAACGTTTATGTATATTAAATCTTGTGGCCTATATTTATAACGCTGC
This sequence comes from Rutidosis leptorrhynchoides, assembly GCF_046630445.1. Lineage (NCBI taxonomy): Eukaryota > Viridiplantae > Streptophyta > Magnoliopsida > Asterales > Asteraceae > Rutidosis > Rutidosis leptorrhynchoides. The sequence goes on from NC_092333.1 coordinate 152,902,466, forward strand.
TATCATTAAACCTATATCTCACCAACTTTATGTTGACATTTTTAAGCATGTTATTCTCAGGACTTGAAAGAAATCTTCCGCTGTGCATTAGCTCATACTAAGGATATTACTTGGGGTCATTCATGCCATATTCAAAAGACGTTGCATTCGAGTCATTGAAGTTCATTAGAGAATATTATTAAGTAAATGACAGAATAGGTCATTTGGATGCTATAAAATGTTATGTACACCTGTCAACTTTCGATGTAATGAAAGTTTATCTTTTAAAAACAAATGCAACATTTGTAAAATGTATCATATATAGGTCAAGCACCTCGCAATGTAACCAACTATTGTGATTCGTTTATAATCGATATGGACTTCGTCAGGATGGATTAGTAGCGGTCCTTTCAGTTGGTATCAGAGCGGTGGTCTTAGTGAACCAGGTCTTGCATTAGTGTGTCTAACTAGTAGCTGTTAGGATGCATTAATGAGTCTGGACTTCGACCGTGTCTACATGTCAAAAGTTTTGCTTATCATTTCTAGTCAGAAATCATCTGCTTATCATCCTTAGGAAATTACCTGCTTATCATTCTTAGTCTAGACACATCTTGATGCATTGATTGCATGAATAGTGTATAGACAAATTCATATCCTAGCGTATCTATTATTGTAGACTTGCCTGACATATGCCGTAAATTCCTCCGTAGTCTACGGAATCTTTAGTACTATATATATATAGATATTCTATGAAGTTAGAATATCATTTTATATTCGAAAATCATTTCATATCGAAAAATCCTTTATTTAAACGTGCAAAATGGAATTCGCCACCAGTTCAAGTTCCTCAGATTCCGATATGGAATACCACTCAAGCTCCGAAAGCAGTGTGACCAGAATGGATCAACCAATCAGTCACCATCTATTCTGGATGAATTGGGGTTGGGTTCGTAGCCTCCTCAATCATTGGAGACAAGAAGAAGGTGATCCCTTCCATCCACCGAATTGCCCTTTTGGTGATGAACCTGAAGCACTTACCGGCGAACCTATTCGAAACACCATTTTCTCTCTCATTTCTAGAGTATCTCGTCACGATTATATACTATCCCATATTTCGAATCTTATTCATTCGCTCGCTCCAACTGCCAATCATCCTGGTATAATAGAAGAAGTTAACGAACTTCGCGTTCGGGTAGTGGCTTTAGAGAATATGGTGCGAAGGTTACAAACACCAGCAGCAGCACCAGCAGCATAATCAGCACCACCATCATCAACGCCAACAGTATCCTTATTACCCCCAACCACAACCACGTCGTAAACCTCAACATCATAATCTGTATCTCGGATATCAACATCACACGCCTCAATAACCCCATCTGTACTTCGAGTATGATCTTCGTTCTACATATCGTTCTACATCGATTATCTTCGCTTTACATATCGTTCTACCTCATTTATCTTCGTTCGACATGACGATTATGTAATCTCTAATGTTTTAGAGATCATGTAATCTAGTATTAACGATAAAACAGATGAGTTTAATATCCTATTGACTCATTAAATCCATGATTACATCTGAAGAAAATATATATATGTATATATGTTTTCATAAAGATTGTAATTAAAAATTCTTCCGTACAAACTGTTAGTGATGAAAATATTTTAACGGGTAGGTAGTACTCGAGGAATATTGAGATTTCACATTAATAAGTTACACGGTACATTTTTCAAATCTGATTCAATGATCAACTATTACCCTGTTTACATTCACTGATATACGTATCTGTTCACCACAGAATAACCATTTCCATTCAAATTTCATATTTGGATTTTGATCTATCAGAATCCAACAAATGGCATAATGAAGAAACATTGGACAAAATAAAATTTGTTAGGAACAAACAAATTAACTACGAGAAAAATGTTAAGAATCCACGCTGACTGTTCCAAGCTAATTGTTCCTAGCTAACTGATTACATTTTATTTATTGCAATTTAATTATCGCAATTTACATTCTCGCAATTTTATTTATCGTCATTTAATTTCTGTATTTATTTTACGCACTTTAAATAACGGGACACGTATACCAGGTTTCGACATATCATATTGACCCATCTATATATTTATCTTGGAACAACCATAGACACTCTATATGCAAATGATGGAGTTAGCTATACAGGGTTGAGATTGATTCCAAAATATATATATAGTTTGAGTTGTGATCAATACTGAGACCGGTACACGGGTCACGATACGTATTAATTAATTTAAATGTTATATATTAAACTATATATGAACTATTGGACTGTTAAATATGGACTATCGACTGTGGACGAATAATATTGAACAATTAAAATGAATTAAAATACTGATTATAACATATGAAACTAAATAATTCTTCAAGTTTGCCACTTGATTTCATCTTAAACCTCATTTGTATCTTGACGATTACAATCTATGTTCAAACCTTTCATGATTATTGAAAACACCTCAATCGAGAAGATGTACCAACCACACTTCATCTACGGAAGAAAAGATTGATGCGCATAGATATGCACCTGAAAACTCTCGGAAACTGAGAAAACGTTTAACGCGTAGCTGTGCTAATCCCTTTAGCGTTATTATTACCGAAAATAACTTTTCAATCTCTTTTCAAATTAGCCAATTTTGTCACAGCTCCAACAAGTCAACTTCGACTTTTCATTCGAAACAACCTTATTATAACATTGATATATACGTTGTCTTTTCATCATCGTTACCGAAGAACCATTTATATCTCACCTAATTAGCAGTAAACTTACCAACAGCTTCATTGATCTTTGACTTTCCGAAAATCATTATAACTATCAAAACCCTAACATATATCCATCAACATCTTGTAACAATAATTTCCATACCAACATTCGGGAATCATCAATCATTAATCTTGAATCTCGCAAGCGTTTTCACTTCAACAGTTATATATACATATAACGTGTAATTACTAGAAATTTTGATCTTCAATTCTGATATTCTGAACAGCACTCAGTCTACAAATCAATACATTGAACTTTAAAAAAGCTGAATGAAGCAGCAGAAACTGTAGGCAATCGTAAACGACCTTAATCGTCGGAAGTTGATGACAAAGAATTGTATGTTGGCAAAGCTCAGAAAAAGTTTGAAATTGAAAAACTGATTGAGCAAACTATGAAGGAAGCCGTGGACAAATCACAAAGAATAAGTTTGACTTCAAAGAATCTAAATGATTCAGTACCTGCTGAAGTCATTAATGAAAACCTTGTTTTTGACTCTAAACTCTTCACAGATAGATATTCTTCATCATCATCTTATTATAGATATTACAAGATATCTTCGTACCTTCCATTATACATATTCTCCATATTTCTGGAGATATTTTCACAACTATTTTTATCTGAGATCATTTATCTCTCCGAAATATCTGCGTTACAACATAAAAGAAACTGTGTTAGTTTCTAAATTCTGAAACCTCCGAATTTAAAACATGAATGTTTTGAAGTAGTGTTGGGAACTGAAGCATGAATTAGTATAATATAATGACAATTGATCAATGTCATTATATTACAGTAAGTCATGTTGAGTTTCTAATGGAATGTGATGATTCACAGTACCATCATTATGTGCCATGTTACACGACTCTTACATTCTATTCAAATTCTAAAAATATCAAGAAAATATTTCTTGATGATTCGGTCTGTTCCAGGATAATCTGGTAATTTGACAAATCAAAATCGTGCCATTACCATTTCTTTCTGTGAGCATTAGCTATGTTCATTCCAAATTTCATACCTACGAATTCCGGACCATTGCTCGCTTGACTCGAGGACGGGAAGAGGAAACGAAAGAATAAAGCTCCAAAAATAGAAATTGGAGTATAAATCGCAGCAAATAGGAGAGAACATTAACTGTGGATGACAATGACTATAGAAGCCAGAAGCAGGGACATCGAAGTATGAGGGAAGATACAAAACCCAACAACTACCCAGAAATTTCAAACCATGTATATCAATACGTATTGCAACGTAAAGACACGGGAGAATTAAAAACATTATAATTCCAAGGAAATAATAGAAGTGAATAGATTCTTCTGGCGGCAGATGAAAGAGAAGAATGAAAGATATGAAAGTTAGAAGTATAACAAGAATCAGAACGGGATGGAGCATTTTAAAGAATACTTTAAGGTATGAATTGAGGGAGAAAGAATAGAAGATGTGAGGTATAGAAATAAGGAAGGGAAGGAGGTGGATTTATAGTAATATACCCGACAGAGAAATCGGAATAGATTATTGCATATAATCAAAGAAGATCTTGATTTCCCTAATCACCAAAGAACCAAATCTTATTACGTAAGATTTTCTTTAAATCCCTTAAATTCCGGAAATCAATAGTGACTACATCATCGATTGAAACGAATATATATATATTTACTCATTCCACTCTTTTGTGATAGCTTCACTCGTACGCTTCACATGATCGAATCGTTTTATCTATACCTCTCAATAATGATAAAACTCCATTATTATCTCATATTCGTCATGAAAACATTCCTATTGTTATCTATGACGACCTCTATCAAATTTCGGGGACGAAATTTCTTTAACGGGTAGGTACTGTAATGACCCAGAAATTTCCGACCAAATTTAAACCTTAATCTTTATATGTTTCCGATACGATGAGCAAAACCTGTAATGTTGAGTTTAGAAAGTTTGAAATCTATATTTGGATAATCCATTACCCTTTGACCATGCCGGACGATTCTCGAACAATTGTTGTAAATGAAAATATAAATATAAATATTAGTAGTAATATCAGTATTATTTATATTATTTGATATATTTAATTAGTACTTAATATTATTATAAATATTGTCAATATTATAACTTGTAGTAACATTTAAAATTATATTTATTATGATTAATTTTAGTAATTGTTATTAGATATTACTAATACTAATATCATTAAGAACAATTTTATGACTATTAGAGTTATTATTAATATTTAGTGGAATATAACACATTTTATTATTATTAACAGAATTATCACCATTTTCTATTATTATTAGTTTTATTATTATTATTAATATTATTGTTTGTATATAAATATTATTATGTTCCTTTATATATATATATATATAAAAATTTCAGTTATGAATATGGATAAATACATATAATACGATATATAATTATAAATACAATACGTAAATACTAATAATTTGTATAGCTAGGATTTCTGTACCAAATCGTTATCAAAACTGTAGGTGATTGTTGTCTAATTATTTGATCGTACAAATTAGTGTTTCAATCACCAAAACAATCCAAAAAAATACAGATAACCATCGATATTTTTATATATATTTTGGTACCTGATCAAATAGTCTGTGTCGAATTTTTTTGCTATAAAAATCGAACAATTCCAGTCATAAAGGATATCAGACGACCTCACATTATCAACTATCACTAAACATTACTTCTTATAGCCTGTTTTCGATCAAAACCACCAAAAACGATCAAGAACACAGGCGACTGCCCTGTTCTTTTTCCTTTTTTTTAAAGGCTCGAATTTGAAACTAAATTAAAAATCTATTAATGCAGTTCTCTTCTAAAGCTTTCGTCTAAACTTTCTGTAAAGTTTCAAAAGCTAATTTTTTATATCGTGTTCGAATTTTGAAAGTCAAAGTTATATTCAAAAAGTCAAACGTTTGATTTATCAAGAAATTCGATTGTTGTGTGATATTTCTGGATCAATTAACGAAACAGAAAGTTTATAGGGATGATTTGGGACCTCCTTCATGTTGTAAGTTTAAGCTAAAATGTTTTCAAATATGAAAATGGCATTTGAGTTCATAGTCGTGTTCATCATAACTGTTACAGCAATTTTTTTTTAAGTTTCTGTTTTGATTAAATTCAATCACCATTTATAAACGTTTATGCTTTGTTTGAATATCTATAAAATTAACAAATACTGGTTAATGGGTGGGTATTAGTTTTCTGATCAACTGGATTGTTGGGATGAAGAAGATGAAACAGGAGGTTGAATTAATTAAATTAACATGAGAATAAAAACAGATAAGTAGAAGCACCTTGACTGGTTAGGGTGTTGTGTTGGTGACCAAGGGGTCGGGGGTTCAAGCCTGCATCAGGACATTTTTTTTAAACAGCAATCATTTCATTAAGAGGTAGCTATAATTATTAAGTTTATTATTATTATTATTATTATTATTATTATTATTATTATTATTATTATTATTATTATTATTATTATTATTATTATTATCATTATTATTATTATTATTATTATTATTATAATTATTAGCATTATTATTTTTTTATCATGATTATTTAAATTATCATTATTACTAAGAATTATTATTTTTATCAAAAATTGTTATTATTAATATTATCACTATAATCTTTATTGAAATTATTAATATTAATACTGATACTATTGTCATTATCTCTATAATTATAATTATTACTATTGAAATTATTTTTAACAAAAGTTTAACATATTAACATTAATGATTTACCTTTTTAAATTTACAATAGTAATATATATTAATTAATTACTTCAAATATTGAAAACAAATATATATAAGTTAAATATTAATATAACATATATCTATATGTATGACATTTGAAATAACGAATATATTGATAATTTAAATAAGTAATATATTATAAATTTAATACATAACAAAATTTTGTTAATAATTACTATATGTATTAATATATATAACTGATATAGGTTCGTGAATCCGAGGCCAACCTTACATTTGTTCAATGATGTTATATGTATTTTTACTATAAAATACATTATGGTGAGTATAAAGTCCCACTTTTAAACTCTAAATATTTCGGGATGAGAATACATGCATTTTATGATTTACGTTATGGACACAAGTGATTAAAAATATATATTCTACATTGAGTTGTACCACTGGCATACTTCCCTGTAACTTGGTAACTACTATTTACATGCGGTATTGTAAACGTGAATCCTGTTGATAGATCTATCGGGCCTGACAACCCCAACCGGACTGGACGACCAGTATTCAACGGTTGCACAGTACTTCGTTTCGGTGACTACACTTGGTACGGTGTAGTGAGATTTCATAATAAAGGGAATATGCGACGTTGATTAAATGTTAAGTATGGTTATCAAGTGCTCAACCACTTAGAATATTTTTATTAAAACGTTTATGTATATTAAATCTTATGGCCTATATTTATAACGCTGCTATCATTAAACCTATATCTCACCAACTTTATGTTTACATTTTTAAGCATGTTATTCTCAGGACTTGAAAGAAATCTTCCGATGTGCATTAGCTCATACTAAGGATATTACTTGGGGTCATTCATGCCATATTCAAAAGACGTTGCATTCGAGTTATTGAAGTTCATTAGAGAATATTATTAAGTAAATGACAGAATAGGTCATTTGGATGCTATAAAATGTTATGTACACCTGTCAACTTTCGATGTAATGAAAGTTTATCTTTTAAAAACAAATGCAACATTTGTAAAATGTATCATATAGAGGTCAAGCACCTCGCAATGTAACCAACTATTGTGATTCGTTTATAATCGATATGGACTTCGTCCGGATGGATTAGTAGCGGTCCTTTCATAATACTTCCCATGATAATATAAATAATAATACTTATAATGATAATTATAATACTAATAATAATTATAATACTAGTAATAATAAAGTTAATATAATTAATTATAAACTGATACAAGTATAAATTTTAATGAAAATACTAATAACTTTTAATATGATAGTAATAATATTACTTAACTTAACAATAATACTAGTAATGATAATTGTAGTTTTTAGATATTACTAATATTAAGTGATAACTAATATTTTATTAGTAATGATAATAATAATAATAATAATAATAATAATAATAATAATAATAATAATAATAATAATAATAATAATAATAATAATAATAATAATAATAATAACAACAATATGTTATATCTTTGTGGCATTAAAAAAGACTTAAAGTGCCCGAGACGGGACTCGAACCCGCGACCTCCCGAAACCCCATCAACACTATCAACCATTCCTCCTCCCATTCATTCATGTTTTACATTCGACTTCTACCCTATATATCTTGTCTTTAGGCCCGACCAGGAACTTGCAGCCCAACATAACGGCCCAAGTTTTATAGTTATTAAACCCAATATCAAAATCAAATATTTCGGCCCAGACAAAGCAAAACACAACACAACTTCTTTTTTTTTTTTTTTTTTAAATCCAGAAGCCTATGCTAAACTTCGAACCAGGGACCTCACGATCAACACAAACACACCTAACCGTTGAACCATCGCCTGTTTTTCTGATTTAATACCAAACTTTATTTATTTAAACCATATAACCTGTTTCACATTCCTTTCTTCCTTCTCCTAATCGTGATCGACAGAGGACTCAACCCAATTACCAATTCGTTAATTAATTAATTTTAGGAGTCTCTATTCAGCATAAAAACGTATTGTTATGATGTTTTGGTTTAAAAAAATAATAAAAATAAAAAAAATGAAAAGGAAGAACAGATACTGCTCGACGAGGAGTATATAAAAAAAAATTGATTATCATTTTGAGATCATTTTGGACAAAGCTTTCAACACAAACTACCCTTCAAATCATCCATATAATCTTCGTTAATCATCAATTTAACTAAAAATATCGAAACGATTTCAAATTTCGTGATGAACACAGGTTTGACTTTTAAAACCCAAAACTTTGACTTGACAATTAAAGCTCGATAAATGGAATTGAATCTTGAAACTTTACAGAAAGATTACATAAGGGATTCCAAACACAATGGCATTTTTAATTTTTGAAATTAGATTCGAATTTGAGTTATGGGCAAAAAGTGTAACGACAGAGATAGAAAAGGAAGAAAGAAAGAAGAAGGAAAGAAGAAGGAAAGAAAATAAAAAAATCAAGCTGTCTTCCTATTTGCTGTTGTGTTTAACAATTAATAGCAGGGCTATATACCTTGCAATCGAATACTTTATGTAACTATCAGATTTGATTTGGAGTTGTTTTCTTGTATTGATTGGAAATCGACAGAAACAAAAATGAGGAAAAAAAATAAAGTCGATCGTGATTGGTTTTTGGCTTTGCTGTAAAATGGAATCTAGCTAGTACGAATTTGTATTTCATATAGATTATGATAGTAACATGTAACTGGTTTTGATTTCCAAATCCTTATATTCGATTTTTACCTATTTAATATTAATAAATAATTAAATAGATTAATAATAATAATAATAATAATAATAATAATAATAATAATAATAATAATAATAATAATAATAATAATAATAATAATAATAATACTGATAATATTAATTAATAATAATATAATAATTCTGTTAATAATAATCATCATAATAATAATAATAGTATTTAGAATACTAATAATTATAGTAATGTTTATAATGACATTATAAATGATAATATTACTAAAAATGTATCATTTTATAATAATGATAATATATAATAATAATATTGATTCTCAAACATAATACTTAAAAATAATACTGGTATTTATATTAAATATCTATTCTAATAATAGTAACGAGGGTAATAATATTATTAGTAAAGATAACAAATTAGATTCATTAGATTTCATATCGATACATTATCTATAATAGTTTAACTAGCACTGATATTAATGAAGTAATAATAATATTATTAGAACAACTGTATTTTAACTTGTTAATAATCTATTATTAATTATGTAATATTTAATAATCATATAATATTATATAATCAACTTTATTGATTAATTATTATTTATAAGTTATATATTTATTTTAATATACATATAATAATTATACATGAAATCATATATATATATATATATATATATATATATATATATATATATATATATATATATATATATGTATTCTCTTTAAATTACACTTAATTATTGTGTATCTTATTTTACCTATTTGATTTTATTATATTATATTACTTTCAATTATTATTTATATTTTTACATTTATTTTTAAATATATAATTATTTTTATTTACAACAATGGTTTGTAAATCGTCGGGAATAGTCAAAGGTTAAAAATGAATAAATGAACATTGTTCCAAAATTTTCTAGACTCAATTCTACATACTTTGTTTATCGTATCGAAAACATATTAAGATTAAGTTTAAATTTAGTTGAAAATTTCTGGGTCACTACATTACCTACCCGTTAAAGAAATTTCGTCCTGAAATTTGAGTAAGGTCGTTATGGCTAACAATAAAAAATGTTTTCATGACGAATATGAGTTGATAAATAGAGTTTTATCAATATTGATTAATATAGATAAAAAGATTTGATTATGTGAAGTGTACGAGTGAAGTTGTCACAAAAGAGTGAAATGAAGTAAATAGAGGTTCGTCTTAACTTTTAACGTAGTCACTGTTGAATTTAGAAAATAAGGTGCGTCTTAACCTTTGACGCAGGGGGTTGAATTCCGGAATTCAAGGGATTTAAAGAAAATTTTCGAAATCTAAAAGATTTGATTCTTCGGCGAGTAAGGAAATTATGATCTCTATAATTAAATACGGTGATCTGTCTCGATTACTCTGTCTGATATTTCCTTTATAAATTTACATATTTCATTCCATTAGTTTTCACCACTTTTATACTCAATTCCCAAATTCAAAAGATTTATGAAAATGCTTAACCCTGTTATGATTCTTGTTCTTATTCTAACTATCGCACTGATCGTTCTTCTTTTCCAACTCCTACCTGAAGAATCTGTTTATTTCTATTATGCTCTCGGGATTATTGTATTTATAATCTTCCCGTGTCTTTATATTGCTATACGTACTGATATCCACGGATTGTAATTTCGGTGCTGTCATTGGGATTTATATTTTCTCTTATATTTTGGATCTCTTTGCCTTTTTATTATCCTCTCGACCTCTAGTAAAGCGAGCAACGGTCCAGAATTCATATATATGAATTTCGAAATGAACATAGTTAATGTTCTAAGAAAAAAATGGTAATAGCACGATCTTGATTCGTCAAATTACCAGAATATCAGGGAGAGATAGAAATATCAAGAAAATATGTTCTTGATATGTTTATATATCAGATAAAATGTAAGAGTCGTGTAACATGGCACATGATGACGTTATAATCTGTGAATCTTCATGTCCCATTTAGAAACTCAGCATGACTTACTGTAATATAATCACATTGATCAAGTGTCATTATATTATACTAACTCATGCATCAGTTCCAAACATTACTTCAATAACATTCATATTTTAAGCTCGAAAGTTTACAGAATATAAAAACTAACAGTTTCTATATGATGTAATACCGATAGCACGAAGAGATTAATGATTTCAGATAAGAATAGTTATAAAAATATCTCCAGAAATATGGAGGATATTTATCATGAAAGATACGATAATATCTTGAAATATCTAAGATCAGAGGATGATAGAAACTATTATCTGCAAGGGTTTAGAGTAAGGAGCAAGATATTCACTAAAGACTTTAGCAGACATTGAATCATTTGGATTCTTTGAAGTCAAACTTATTCTTTGTGATTAGTCCACGGCTTTCTTCTTAGTTTCGCATAATCTGCTTTTCAGTACTAAATTTTCTATTAAATGTTTCCAATATAATGATACATAGGAAGCACGAGGAGGTATATAATTTCGGACGAGAATATTTATGAAAATATCCTCAGAAATATCGAAGATATTGATGATGATATTTTGGAATTTCTAAGTTCGATGGTTGATGGAGAAAGATTTTCCGCAAGATTTTAACATGAGTACGGAGCAAGATATTCGTTGAAGGTTTCATTGGATTCAGAATTACTTGGATTCTTTAGAACATATGGTATGTTACTTGTATTTAGCCTTGGTCTCCTTCATGGTTTGCTCAATCTGCTTTTTAGTACCAAATTTTCTATCAAGTGTTCCTAACACTCCATTCTTTATCATCAAACTTTTGGCCGTTTAGACCATCTACAATTTTTCTGTTTCCTCTGCATTTAATGCTACGATATCTGAATCATCGGTTATCAATCCTAGGTGGTTTCAGGAGAATTGTGTTTTTAGATGATTAAATGCTGATGGTAATATGGTGGAATATAAATGGTTCCCTGATAACAATAAAAGAGCACGCATACATATCAAGGTTATAATAAGGTTGTTTCGAACGAAGGGTTGAAATTGTCTTGCTGGAGCTGTGACAAAATTGGCTATTTTGAAGAAGAACTGCAAGGTTATATTGGGTAATAATAACACTAAAGGAATTAGCACAACTACATGTTAGATGTTTACTCAATTTCTGAGAGTTTTTCAGGTGCATAACTATATACATAAGTTCTTTCTTTCGTAGGTATCGTGTGGTTGGTTCATCTCCTCGATTGAGGTGTTTTCAAGAATCATGAAAGGTTTGAACGCAGATTGTAATCGTCAAGATACAAATGAGGTTTAAGATGAAATCAAGTGGCAAACTTGAAGAATTGTTTTGTTTCATATGTTATAATCAATATTTTAATTCATTTTAATTGTCCAATGCTGGTAGTCCTCAGTTGATAGTCCACAGTTGACAGTCCAATAATTCATATATAATTTAATATATAATATTCGAATTAATTAATACATGTCGTGACCCGTATTCGTCTCAGAATCGATCACAACTCAAAGTATATATATTATTATAGAATCAACCTCAACCCTGTATAGAGAACTCGATCATTACTGCATATAGAGTGTCTATGGTGATTCCAAATAATATGTATAGATGCGTCGATATGATATGTCAAAACCTTGTATACGTGTCCCGATATTTAAAGTGCGTAAAATAAATAACAGAAATTAAATAACGATAAATAAAGTGCGTAAAGTAAATAACAGAAATTAAATGACAATAAATAAAATTGCGAGAATATAAATTGCGATAAAATAAATTGCGATAATTAAATTGCGATAAATAAAATGTAATACGGAATTAACAGTTAGCTAGGAACAGTTAGCTAGGATTTTGTTAGCATGATTTCTTAATAAAATTTAATATTGTTAATTAGTCTGTTTCTAATCAATTTTTATTGTGTCCATTATTTCTTCATTATGCCACTTGTTGGATTCTGATGGGTCAAAATCCAAATATGAAATTGAATTTGAATGAATATAGTTATTCTTTGGTGAATGGATACGTATCTCGGTGGTTGTAAATAGGATAGTAAATGACTGTTGAATCAGGTTCGTCGAATATACAGTGTAACTTATTAAAGTGAAATCTAAATATTCCTCGAGTATTACCTACCAGTTAAAAATATTTTCACCATTAACAGTTTGTACGAAAAATTTTTTAATTACAATCTTTATGAAAATATATATACATATATATTTTCTTCAGATATATTCATGAATTTAATGAGTTAATGTGATATTAATCTCATTTGATTTACCATTAGAACAAGAATATATAATCTCTAAAACATTAGAGATTACATAATCACCATGTCGAACGAAAATAAAATAGATAGAACCATACGTAGAACGATGATTATACTCGAGGTACAGAATGAGATGTCGAAGCTGGTGGTGCGGATGTTGTTGTTGGTGGTACTAATGCTGTTGGTGCTAAGGTTGGTGATGTTACTGGTGTTGGTGATACTGATGGTGCTTGCAAATTGTGTACCATGCTCTCTAAAGTTAACACTCGAGCTCGAAGTTCTTTAACTTCTTCTACTAACCCTGGTTGGTTATCAGTGTGAGGTAGAGATCGGATATCTTCGCTAGTTCCGTAAATGGTAGTCTCAAGACAAAAAATTCTGGCAAAAAGGGTATAAACGGTGTTGCGAACAGGTTCGCCGGTGAGCGGGTCGAGTACTCCAAGGTTAGGTGGTAGATTCGGTTCATGATATGGAGTACCTTCTTGCCTTTTCCATAGGGTTAGTATGTCACGAACCCACCCCCATTTTCTCCAGTAATCATGGTAGTTGATTGGTTGGTGTGCTCCTATCACGCTGTCTTCGGAGTCAGAGGAACTTGGTCGATTCGTAGAGGCCATCTTACGCGATCTCAGGAAAGATTTTTGGCGTGAAGAGTTTAGTGACAGCAATTGATAGTTGGATGGCATTCTCAATGCATAATTTGCATAGATATATATAGTACCAGGATCCCTTAAATTAAGGAGAAATTTACGAGAAATATCAGGCAAGGTCTACAGTAACAGATACGCTAAGATATGAATTGTCAGATACGCTAAGGTATGAATTTTGTCTATACACTATTCATGCAGTCAATGCAGTAAAACGTGTCTAGACTAAGAATAATGAGTAAGTGATTTCCTAAGGATGATACGCAGATAATTTTCGACAAAAATGATAAGCAAAACTTTTGACATGCAGACACGGTCGAAGTCCAGACTCACTAATGCATCCTAACAACTATTAGTTAGACATACTAATGCAAGACCTGGTTCACTAAGACCACCGCTCTGATACCAACTGAAAGGACCCGTCCTAATCCATCCGGACGAAGTCCATATCGATTATAAACGATTCACAACAGTTGATTTCATCGCGAGGTACTTGACCTCTATATGATACATTTTACAAACATTGCATTCGTTTTTGAAAAGACAAACTTTTAATACATTGGAAGTTGGCGGCATACATACCATTTCATAATATATCTAAACTATAAGTGACTTGATAATAATATTGATGACATCGACGAATCGAATGCAACGTCTTTTGAAATATGTCATGAATGACTCCAAGTAACGTCTCTAAAATGAGCAAATGCACAGCGGAAGTTTTCTTACGTACCTGAGAATAAACATGCTTTAAAGTGTCAACCAATAGGTTGGTGAGTTCATTAGTTTAAAATAAATAATCATTTCATAATTTTAATAGACCACAAGATTTCATATATCCATTTCCCATAAACATACGTCCCATATATAGAGACAAAAATATCATTCATATGGATTGAACACCTGGTAACCGACATTCACAATATGTATATAAGAATATCCCCATCATTCCGGGATCCTCCTTCGGACATGATATAAATTTCGAAGTACTAAAGCATCCGGTACTTTGGATGGGGCTTGTTGGGCCCGTTAGATCTATCTTTAGAGTTCGCGTCAATTAGGGTGTCTGTTCCCTAATTCTTAGATTACCAGACTTAATACAAAGGGGCATATTCGATTTCGATCATTCAACCATATAATATAGTTTTGATTACTTGTGTCTATTTCGTAAAAACATTTATAAAAATTGCGCATGTATTCTCAGTCCCAAAAATATATATAAAAAGGAGTAATGAAAACTCACCTAATGTATTTTGTAGTAAAAATACATAGCACGACATTAGACAAGTATCGGGTTGGCCTCGGATTCACGAACCTATATCATTTGTATATTTATTAATATACATAATTGTAATCGAACAAATATATATACATATATAAATTTATTAGTTATATCTTTTTATCAATATGTATATGTTTTATATATTTATTTTGTATATAAAAACATCAATTATGTTATGTCATATATAATAAGTATTTTTGTATATATGTATATATATATCATCTGTTTGTTAAAAATAGTAATTATAACAATATTAAAATAATATTAAATATGGTAAAAATAATTATAATACTTAATTTTATTAATAAAGGTAATAATGTTAATAATTCTATTAGTGATAAAAATAACATTAATGACAATAATATTAATTTTTACAGTTAATGATTATTATGATAAGGATTTTAGTAATTACATAACAATACTTCCCATGATAATATAAATAATAATACTTATAATTATAATTATAATACTAATAATAATTATAATACTAGTAATAATAAAGTTAATATAATTAATTATAAACTGATACAAGTATAAATTTTAATGAAAATACTAATAACTTTTAATATGATAGTAATAATATTACTTAACAATAATACTAGTAATCATAATTGTAGTTTTTGGATATTACTAATATTAAGTGATAACTAATATTTTTATTAGTAATGATAATAATAATAATAATAATAATAATAATAATAATAATAATAATAATAATAATAATAATAATAATAATAATAATAATAATAATAATAATAATAATAATAATAATAATAATAATAATAACAATAATAATAATAATAGAAATAATAACAACAATATGTTATACCTTTGTAGCATTAAAAAAGACTTAAAGTGCCCGAGACGGGACTCGAATCCGCGACCTCCCGAAACTCCATCAACACTATCAACCATTCCTCCTCCCATTTATTCATGTTTTACATTCAACTTCTACCCTATATATCTTGTCTTTAGGCCCGACCAGGAACTTGCAGCCCAACATAATGGCCCAAGTTTTATAGTTATTAAACCCAATATCAAAATCAAATATTTCGGCCCAGACAAAGCAAAAGACAAACCAACTTCTTTTTTTTTTCTTTTTTTTAAAAAAAAAAATCCGGAAGCCTATGCTAAGCTTCGAACCAGGGACCTCACGATCAACACAAACACACCTAACCGTTGAACCATCGCCTGTTTTTCTGATTTAATACCAAACTTTATTTATTTAAACCATATAACCTGTTTCACATTCCTTTCTTCCTTCTCCTAATCGTGATCGACAGAGGACTCAACCCAATTACCAATTCGTTAATTAATTAATTTTAGGAGTTTCTATTCAGCATAAAAATGTATTGTTATGATGTTTTGGTTTAAAAAAAATAATAAAAATAAAAAAAATGAAAAGGAAGAACAGATACTGCTCGACGAGGAGTATATAAAAAAAATTGATTATCATTTTGAGATCGTTTTGGACAAAGCTTTCAACACAAACTACCCTTCAAATCATCCATATAATCTTCGTTAATCATCAATTTAACTAAAAATATCGAAACGATTTCAAATTTCGTGATGAACACAGGTTTGACTTTTAAAACCCAAAACTTTGACTTGACAATTAAAGCTCGATAAATGGAATTGAATCTTGAAACTTTACAGAAAGATTACATAAGGGATTCCTAACACAATGGCATTTTTAATTTTTGAAATTAGATTCGAATTTGAGTTATGGGCAAAAAGTGTAACGACAGAGATAGAAAAGGAAGAAAGAAAGAAGAAGGAAAGAAGAAGGAAAAAAAAATCAAGCTGTCTTCCTATATGCTGTTGTGTTTAACGATTAATAGCAGGGCTGTATACCTTGCAATTGAATAATTTATGTAACTATCAGATTTGATTTGGAGTTGTTTTCTTGTATTGATTGGAAATCGACAGAAACAAAAATGAGGAAAAAAATAAAGTCGATCGTGATTGGTTTTTGGCTTTGCTGTAAAATGGAATCTAGCTAGTACGAATTTGTATTTATATAGATTATGATAATAACATGTAACTGGTTTTGATTTCCAAATCCTTATATTCGATTTTTACCTATTTAATATTAATAAATAATTAAATAGATTAATAATAATAATAATAATAATAATAATAATAATACTGATAATATTAATTAATAATAATATAATAATTCTGTTAATAATAATCATCATAATAATAATAATAGTATTTAGAATACTAATAATTATAGTAATGTTTATAATGACATTATAAATGATAATATTACTAAAAATGTATTATTTTATAATAATGATAATATATAATAATAATATTGATTCTCAAACATAATACTTAATAATAATACTGGTATTTATATTAAATATCTATTCTAATAATAGTAACGAGGGTAATAATATTATTAGTAAAGATAACAAATTATATTCATTAGATTTCATATCGATACATTATCTATAATAATTTAACTAGCACTGATATTAATGAAGTAATAATAATATTATTAGAACAACTGTATTTTAACTTGTTAATAATCTATTATTAATTATGTAATATTTAATAATCATATAATATTATATAATCAACTTTGTTGATTAATTATTATTTATAAGTTATATATTTATTTTAATATACATATAATAATTATACATGAAATCATATATATATATATATATATATATATATATATATATATATATATATATATATATATATATATATATATATATATATATATATATATATATATATATATATATATATTTATATATGTATTCTCTTTAAATTACACTTAATTATTGTGTATCTTATTTTACATATTTGATTTTATTATATTACATTACTTTCAATTATTATTTATATTTTTACATTTATTTTTAAATATATAATTATTTTTATTTACAACAATGGTTTGTAAATCGTCGGGAATAGTCAAAGGTTAAAAATGAATAAATGAACATTGTTCCAAAATTTTCTAGACTCAATTCTACATACTTTGCTTATCGTATCGAAATCATATTAAGATTAAGTTTAAATTTAGTTGGAAATTTCCGGGTCACTACATAATCTACTGTGAATCATCACGTTCCATTTAGAAACTTAGCATGACTTACTATAATATAATCACGTTGGCCAAGCGCCATTATATTATACTAACTCATGCTTCAATTCCAAACACTTTTCCACAATTCATTCATAATTTATACTTAGATTTTACGGAAGTTTCCAATATAATGGAATACAGGAAACACGAAGAGGTAGATAATTTCGGACAAGAATATTTATGAAAATATCCTCAGAAATATCGAAGATATTTTTTGATGATATTTTGGAATTTCTAAGTTCGAAGGTTGATAAAGAAAAATTTTCCGCAAGATTTTAACATGACTTTGAAGCAAGATATTCTTTAAAGATTTCATCGGATCCAGAATTACCTGGATTATTTGAATATAGGGTTTAGTCCTTGTATTTATCCTTGGTCTCCTTCATGGTGTGATCAATTCGATTTTCAGTATCAAATTTTCCATCGAGCGTTCCTAACACTTCCTTCTTTATCATCAACTTTTGGCCATTAAGACCATCTACAACATGCTACTTCGTCAGTATTTTCAAGTTAACGGATCTGGGTCATCGGTTATCAAACCGAGGTGGTTTCAGGAGAATTGTGTTTTGAGATGATTAAACGCTGATGGTAGTAGGGTGGAATATAAAAGGTTTTTCGGTAACGAAGACGAAAAGATAACGTATATATCAAGGTTATAATAAGGTTAGTCCGACTGAAAATACGAAGTTGACTTGCTGGAGCTGTGACAAAATTTGCTACTTTGAAGAAGAACTGCAAAGTTATTTTGGGTAATAATAACACTAAAGGAATTAGCACAGCTACGTGTTAAATGTTTACTCAGTTTTCGAGAGTTTTTCTGGTATAAAACTATATGTATAAATCTTTCCTTCCGTAGATGAGGTGCGGTTGGTTCATTCTCTCGGTTGAGGTGTTTTCAAGAATTATGAAAGGTTTGAACATGGATTGGAATAGTCAAGATTCAAATGAGGTTTAAGATGAAATCAAGTGGCAAACTTGAAGAATTTTTTAGTTTCATATGTTATAATCAATATTTTAATTCATTTTAATTGTCTAATAATGGCAGTCCTTAGTTGATAGTCCAATAATCGGTTTATATATATATATAATCTTAGAATTTCCCAACGACGTATTGTATACGTATTGTCTTTACATCAACCCAGAGACGTATTGTAGACGTATTGTCTTAGAATTAACTAAGACGTATTGTGTACGTATTGTCTTAGGATTTATCAAAATGTATTGTATACTTATTGTGTTAGGATGTACCAAATATTCGAATTAATAAATATGTATCATGACCCGTGTATAACTTATTGTCTCAGAATTAATCTGATGTATTGTGTACATGTGTCCCTATTTATTCGACGATATGTAAAGTACTTAAAATAAATAACAGTATTTAAATGACGGTAAATAAAATCGTGAGAATATAAATTGCGATACTTAAATTGCGATAAATAAAATGTAACTAGTTAGCTAGGAAAAGTTAGCGTGGATTCTTAACAAAATTCTTTATAATTAATTTGTTTATTTCTAACAAATTTTATTTTGTCCAATGTTTTCTTCATTATGCCACTTGTTGGATTCTGAGATATCAAAATCCTATATGAAATTGAATGAAAATGGTAATTCTGTGGTGAACGGATTCGTATATCTGTAGATGTAAGTAAGATAGTAAATGACTGTTGAATTAGATTTGAAGAATGTACAGTGTAACTTATTAATGTGAAACCCAAATATTCCTCGGGTATTACCTACCCGTTAAAATATTCTCATCATTAACAGTTTGTACAAAAGAATTTTTAATTACAATCTTTATGAAAATATACTTACATATATATTTTCTTCAGATGTAATCATGGATTTAATGAGTTAATATGATAATAATCTCATTTGATTTACTGTTAGAACGAGAATATATAATCTCTAAAACATTAGAGGTTACATAATTGCCACGAAGAACGAAGATAAATGATGTATAACGATATGTAGAACGATGATTATGCTCGAGGTACAGAATGAGATGTTGAGGCGTGTGATGTTAAAACTTGGGTTGTTGGTGGTACTGGTGTTGATGTTGGTGGTACTGTTGGTGCCGGTGATGTTGCTGGAGCTGTTAAGTTTTGCACCATATTCTCCAAAGCCACTACTCGAGCGCGAAGCTCGTTGACTTCTTCTATTACTCCGGGATGATTGTCGGTCGGAACGAGCGAATGAATAAGGTTTAGAATTTTAGATAGAAGATAATCGTGACGAGCTACCCTGGAGATGAGGCTAAAAATGGTGTTTCGGATAGATTCACCGGTAAGTGCTTCAGGTTCTTCGCCGAGGGTGCACGTTGGTGGGTGGAAAGGATCGCATTCTTCTTGTCTCCAATGGTTAAGCCGACTACGAAACCCATCAGATGAATTGGGGATGGATGACTGGCTGATTCCTTCTGGTGACGCTGCTTTCGGAGCTTAGGTGAAACTCCATATCGGAATCCGAGGGACTTGAACTAATGGTGAGTTCCATTTCGTACGATTAGATAAAGGGTTTTTGATATGAAATGATTTTCGGATATCAGATGATATTCTAATTACATAGAATACCTATACATAGTACAGGAGATCCCGTAGATTACGGAGGGATTTAAGGAAACGTGTCAGACAAGACTTAATGTGATGGGATGTGAATTTGTCTGTACACCGTCTATGCAATAATTGCAATAAGACGCGTCGAGACAGAAAATGACAAGTAGATATTTTTTGAAAAATGGTGGTAAGCAAACACTTTTAACATGCAGACCAGGTTCAAGTCTAGACTCATTAACATAACCTAACAACTACTAGGTGGAAGTCTAGACTCATTAATGCATCCTAACAACTCTTAGTTAGACACACTAATGCAAGACCTGGTTCGCTACGACCACCGCTCTGATACCACCTGTAACAACCCGTCCTAATCCTCCTGGATTAAGTCATCAACATTTGGTCCCATTGCGAGGCGTTGACTTAAATATGCCATGAACGACTCCAAGTAATATCTCTAAGATGAGCAAATGCACAGCGGAAGGTTTCTTTCATACCTGAGAATAAACATGCTTAAAAGTGTCAACCAAAAGGTTGGTGAGATCATAGGTTTATCATAACAATCATTTCAATATCTTAATAGACCACAAGAATTCATATACACAAACATTTTAATAAAAATATTCTAAGTGGTTGAGCACTTGGTAACCATACTTAACATTTAATCAATGTCGCATATTCCCTTTATTATGAAATCTCACTACACTGTACCAAGAGTAGTCATCGAAAAGAAGTACTGTGCAATCGTTGAATACTGGTCGTCCAGTCCAGTTGGGGTTGTCAGGCCCGATAGATCTATCAACAGGATTCGCGTTTACAATATCCATGTAAATAGTAGTTACCAAGCTACAGGGAAGTATGCCAGTGGTACAACTCAACGTAGAATAAAGTACTTGTGTCTATTTCATAAAGCATTCATAAAAGCAGCGCATGTATTCTCAGCCCAAAAATATATATTGCAAAAGCAATTATAAAGGGAGCAAATGAAACTCACCATACTGTATTTTGTAGTAAAAATATATATGACGACATTTAACAAATGTAGGGTTGGCCTCGGATTCACGAACCTATATCATTTGTATATTTATTAATATACATAATTGTAATCAAACAAATTTAGGTATTATTATTAATTGTTATTTTAGTAACTTGTATGTTTCATTAATAATTAAATTAACTATATTTATTTAATTTTTTTTTTATTAAATAGATAACTAATATTTATTATAAACATATTAATATAGTCATGTTTTATGTAATTAGTATATTTTTATATAGAAAATCTTTATTTAATTTATTAATAATACTAATAATAATAATGATAAAAAAATAATATTAGTGTTAGAAATAATAAAAATGATAATAAAAATAATAATGATAAAAATAATGATAATTCTAATAATAATAATAATGAAAATTCTAATAATAAAAATGATAATTTTAAAAAAAAATTTAGTTTCAATAATAATAATAATAATAATACTAATAGTAGTAATAATAATAATAATAATAATAATAATAATAATAATAATAATAATAATAATAATAATAATAATAATAATAATAATAATAATAATAATAATAATAATAATAATAATGATATTAATTTTTAGAAATTGAAACTACCTTTAAAGAGCTCCTTTTAATAAAAATACCCCAAGCCGGGCTCGAACCCAAGACCTCTCGGTAATCACAAACACCCCCTAACCATTCGAGCTAATCTATTATTCTGTTAATAATCATACTTATTTTTATTTACCCCGTAATCAATCTATTTCTTTTTCTTTAACATAATCATCTTATCAATTCTATATCCTCATAATCTTGTTTATCTTAATCTAATATCAACTTAAATGATGAACTTGCAAATTTCATGGCCCAATCTTCTTCATAAGTCCATGTATCAATTAATGGTTCAAATCGAAGCCCGATACAAATATAGATATGTTTGTTAGTTTTCCGATGGCATAATCTAATACATCATCATTGTGTCATTCTCGATGTAAATTCTTTTTAATCATCACCCCCATCCTAGTCATGTCTCCACTATCATTTTTTTAATATCATACACTTATATTATTCTAGTCACACAAAAAAAGCATTGCAGCCATGTTTTTGAATGGAAAACTGTTACAGCAGTATTATCATCATTTTTATCGTTGTAACAGGAATAGAATTGGGATGGTAGCAGGCTGGTTCGAACATAGAATAACACAAAAAAAATAACGGCTGTAGTAGTGATATCAGCAGCCTGGTTTAGTTACTTCTTGGTTTCGAACAGCATAACGGAAAGCAGAAGCAGGTTTTGGGTGGTTTATATAGGTAATTACAAGTGGTTATCGATGGGTTTTGGAGCAAAAACAGTCGTGTAGCAGCAGTAGAATTAGGAGGGTGGTGATGATGGATTTACAAGAGAAATAGAGAGAGATGAGAGAGAGAGTGAGGTGGTTGTCGATGGTGGTCTTCGAATAGTAGTAGCAAACCGAAGTGGGTTTAGTTTTGGTTGATTATGGAGATGATGGCGATTGTAGTTGGTTATGGTGATGGTTATATAGTAACTCGTAGGTGGTGGTGGGTTAATGGGTTCGAAGTGGGTTGAAGGTGCACGATGCATAGTGGTTTAAAAATGGATGGTGGCGGTGTTTATTTAAGGTGGTGGTGGCATTTTGAAATAAAAAGGAGGTTGTAGTTATCGTTGTTTGACAGGAAACAGATAAAAAGATGTCGCGAATGTCGATGTTTGATGATAAAAGGTGGTGGTGGTGATTCGATTAAACAGCAAATATATATATATATATATATATATATATATATATATATATATATATATATATATATATATATATATTGAATTGGAAATGGGTTTTGAGTAGATTATAACCACAAAGTGTTGATCTTGGTTGAGTCGTGGTTACTAGAGGAGACCGAAAGGTGATAACTTAGAGAGGTGATCAAAGATGGTTTTTGTGGTTCCTGATTCAAATAGAAAGTAGAAGTATGACAACAAATGATGTGTTTTAACAGAAGTATAAAGAAGTAAGTTGTAGAGATGATAAATGGGTGGTTTTTACAAAGAAGAAATAGAAAGAAAATAAAGAATGCAGATGGTGGATGGTGGGTTTATGATTATCATAAAAGTTAGATAGATAGATGGTTAGTTATAGATACATATATAATATAATATAATACAATCAGTGATAGTTGGCAAACATTGAAACAAAAACAGTAAATATAATAATGCATATATTAATATCTATATCCATGCTCGGTAAAGCCTAAATTAGCGGGGAGAAGAAAACAGTTACTACACAGTAATTTTAATAAAAATCATATACAAATTGATTGATATAATATAAAAATATAAACGTGTGAAATAAAAGATAATAGTAAAGCCATCGGTACCTATTCAGTCGACATAACATTTAGGGTATTATTTCATGCCCGTTGTTAATTAATGGCAGATAAAAGGTCTTTAGAAAAATACCAAATTTTAATATTAACTATCTTTATTTATTTAAGTCATTAGGGTAGGAAAACTGGTCATTAATTCTTAAACAAAAATTAACTCACTGTCCACTCCCGATCCCAGGTAAAATATAAAAAAATTGAAACTTAACAAATAGTTCTTAAATACATATTGAATAGGTCTATAAATGATATAACTCATTTTCGAATCACCGTTTATTTTAAAATCACATAAGTTCGAATTAAGCTTCTCTAAATAATAATCGAAACGTCCATCTGGTATTACTACTATTAAATAATTATATTTGATATACTCTATATACATATAGATTTATTTTAATAACAATTTTATTATATTGTATATTATTATTTTAAGTTATTATATACATACATATATTTATATTTATATTCACACACATTCATTTACAATTAAATGGTTCGTGAATCGTCAAGAATAGTAAATGGTTGAATGAATATATGAAACAGTTCAAACTTTTTGAGACTCAACCTAACAGACTTTTCTTATTGTGTCAAAAATATTAAATCATATCAAGAGTTTGGTTTAAAATTAGTCTAAATTTCCTGGGTCGTGACAATATACCAATAGTACATACATCTAAAAGCTGTGTATTGTACGAGTACGAATACGGGTGCATACGAGTAGAATTGTTGATGAAACTGAACGAGGATGTAATTGTAAGCATTTTTGTTAAGTAGAAGTACTTTGATATGTGTCTTGAAGTCTTTCAAAAGTGTAAGAATACATATCAAAACACAACATGTATATACATTCTAATGGAGTCGTTAAGTCTTCGTTAGTCGTTACATGTAAGTGTTGTTTTGAAACCTTTAAGTTAACGATCTCAATTAATGTTGTTAACCCAATGTTTATTATCAAATGAGATGTTAAATTATTATATTATCATGATATTATGATGTATGAATATCTCTTAATATGATACATACATTAAAATATCATTACAACGATAATCGTTACATATAAGTCTCGTTTCGTAATTCTTGAGTTAGTAGTCTTGTTTTTACATATGTAGTTCATAGTTAACATACTTAATGATATATTTAAATATCATTTTATCATGATAAATATAGTGTATCAATATCTTAATATGATACATATGTATTTAGTAGACGTTATCATAACAATAATCGTTATATATATCATTTTGAGTTTCTTAACTTAGTAATCTCATTTCTTATGTATATCACACATTGTTAATATACTTAGTGAGATACTTACTCATCATAATCTCATGTCAACCATATATATATGTCTATATATACCACAACTTGTAGTTTTTACAAATTTGTAACGTTCGTGAATCGCCGGTCAACTTGGGTGATCAATTGTCTATATGAAACTTATTTCATTTAATCAAGTCTTAACAAGTTTGATTGCTTAACACGTTGGAAACATTTAGTCATGTAAATATCAATCTCAATTAATATATATAAACTTGGAAAAGTTCGGGTCACTACAATATGTTCGTGAATCCGAGGCCAACCTTGCACTTGTTCAGTGCAGTCATATGCATAATTACTACGAAATACAGTATTGTGAGTTTTATTTTCTCCCTCTTTAAATACTTTTTCAATATATATTTTTGGGCTGAGAATACATGCACTGTTTTTATAAATGTTTTATGAAAAAAACACAAGTACTTAAAACTACATTCTATGGCTGGATTAATTGACCGAATATCACCCCCTTTTAGCTTGGTAACCTAAGAATTAGGAAACAGACAAGAGGATTATGTTCCTAATTGATGCGAATCCTAAAGGTAGATCTACGGGCACTAACTCCCCCCATACTGAAAAATGGTATGCTTTAGTACTTCGAGTTTATATTATACAGACGAGATGATTCTGTTTTGGGGATATTCTATATGCATCTTGTTAAGTTCGGTTACCAGGTTCTCACCATATGAATGATTTTACCTTTATGCAGACCAGAGGATTCTGCTATGGGAACTATGTTTATAAATATGAAAATCTTGTGGTTTATTAAAATTATGGAAATGATTGATTATGATAAACTGATGAACTCACCAACCTTTTGATTGACACTTTTAAGCATGTTTATTCTCAGGTATTAAAGAAATCTTCCGCTGTGCATTTGCTCAATTTAAAGATATTACCTGAAGTCATTCATGGCATATTTCAAAAGACATTGCATTCGAGTCATACGAGTTCATAAAGATTGTTATTAAATAAATGACAGATTAAGTCATTTATAGATTGGAGATATTATGAAATGGCATTCATAATTGTCAATTATCATTGTAATGAAAGTTGTCTTTTAAAAATGAATGCAATGTTTGTAAAACGTATCATATAGAGGTCAAATACCTTTCAATGAAATCAATTATTATGTAACATTTATAATCGATATGAACGGGGCATATCACTCTGGTCCCACAGTTTAGCGGTCAAACCCTCTATATGAGACATTTTCGAAAAGTATTCGCATTAATTATCAAAGCAAAGTCATTTATTAAAGAAAATGCAACGTAAAAGTATTTGACAAAAATAACCAACGTAAATGAAAACAAAGCATCTCAATAAGTAAATAGTTTAAATGCGAATATTTGTTCTTGAAATAAAGATGATAAAATATGCCGGACATCGGCCAGTTCTAGCAGCAGACAAGCATGACAACTTATGTATAGCGGAAGCACTACCTCTATAGACCTGAGATAAAACATGTAAAACATCAACGAAAATGTTGAGCGAATCTACAGGTTTAGTAAAGCATTTCGTAAGTTAGGCCACAAGATTTATGGAAAACATCGTAAGAAAATCATACATTATCATGAGAACTTGATTATAAAACTTTAACCTTTGCGGATAGCTAAAGCGCTACACGTCTTCCTTTTACCCTTTCTAATCATACACCGATCAAGTGTACAAGTAACAACAAAATAAGCACCAGTTATGTTGCGGTGAGGTTTGTCAAACCTAACGGTATCGTCCCTATAAGTCGAGCTTACATAAAGTAACTAATATAATCAAGCTAAGGGATTTTTAATCTGAACTCATATGTATAGTTGTTTAAGTACTTGTGCCTAATATTTAAAACTTTTGTAAAAAGCATGTATCTCATCTCTGTAAAAACATAGTAGCTAGGGACTGTAGACTCACCTTAGCAAAAGCACATGAAATATCTTAGCAAAAACTACTGTAGTCGAACAATCTCTACCGAAAAACGCAACCTAGTCAAATAGGTCATCTTAAGTATGCACATATAGTCATAATGTGTCAACCCATAGTGTACGCAAAATCCTAGTGCTCAGACTGACTCATCATGCAATTAAAAGTCAACTAGTCCAAGCAAGTCAACAAAAGTCAACCAAAGTCAAACCAAAAGTCAACTCGGTCAAAGAGGTCAATTAAAGTCAAGCATCTCTGTAGGTTATGCAAACATGGTCAACATGTCAAACCTAGGTCAAGTAACACTTTACAGTTCATAGTTAAGCAAATTGCACATTCGCAGTTTAACGCATGCCTTCTAAATACGTACATCGTAGAAAGATACAACTATAAGTCATAGCACATAATTCATACAATTATGACCAACTCCAGATCACAATTAGACTCAAAATTGATTCCAAAAATTCTAGCCAAAGCCTCATACGATATATAAAAGTTGAAAATCAGAAAAGGTCTAGTTATGGTTTACTAAATCAATTTCAGCACGCGCGTTAGTTTTGAAACAATTCTCAAAAAATATAGAAATAGATTTTCATGAACGGTCAATTGGAGTCATCTCAAAACATCCCAAAATTTTAGTGATAAAATAATCAAAGACATCTCTTTAGCCAATTCGTACAATTTAATCAATCTTTACATACCTTTCAGTTTTGGTCAACAAATAAACACATCACTTAAACGAGCACATATCTCATGGCAAATCACGTTTTTGCAAGTTGGAATACAAATGAAAAACATCAAGTACCATATAAAACAACATATTCCAGAATATCAAAGCCTCAATAAATTTCTAGTTTACTCTACATAATTTTATTTAACTTCGAAAACAGATTCAGCTCACTTAAAAACACAAATCTTCGTTTTGACATAACGGGCGCATTACATAAGCTTTTGACGCAAATCTTAAGTCTAACATGCATGATTTTTCGCAGGGAATACAATAGTATACTTTCCATTAACTACATTACAAAGCATTCAAGTCAGAAAATTCGTATTACGAGCATAACCTAGTCAAAACTTCGATTAAGCATATCTTGAGCATACTATAACGAAATCAAGCAAAATCAAAGTCCAAAATTAATAACTTTTCGATATCTATCCATCTAAACATATTACAAGATCAGTCCACATGTAAATGTTATCAGATCATTAAAATACAAATTCGTTTTCCATGCAAACATCTGAATTATAGACTTGAATACACCATGTAATTGAACAAAAATCTGAATTATAAAAATTAGGGTTACAAGTTATACATTAAAATATCAAATTGCTAGTACGTACACGTAGAGAACGATGATTGGAACAATGTTTATGCTTAAGATTTCTTCTAATTTTGAGTTTTGATGGCTATGGTGGTATGGTTGGTGATCGACGACAAGAAGAGGGAAGGGGGAGAAGCAATCGGCAAAAAAAAGAAATAAGAAATAAGGGTTTGTGGTGTAAGCTTCTATTTATAGTTCAAGATTAGGGACTAATTAAATTAACAAGTAACCTTGTAGCCCAAGTTTTAGTCCATAAGGGGTTCCATGGGGGTGTTCGGTCGATTGGCCCACCTAGGGGTGTCTGGGCTTGGTTTTGCTAAATTGCTTGTATGAGCGTGGTCCGTTTCGAGTGCCGTTAACCGTACCGGGTCTCCGGAACGTTAACTAGTCGTTGAAATAAAATCACTGAATTTAATTCATTAAATAAATTAAATATAATTTTCGTAAAGTCAATAATTATTGAAAATAATTATTTTGTTGATTAACTGAGTTCCGTAAACTGAAAAGCTTTCTAAGCGATAAACTTAATCGTAACGTTTTCTAGTTATTTTGCTATCCGAAATAAAATCATAAATTAATATAACATATTAATTCAAGTAATCCACTAGGATCAAATACGCATTTAATTCTGTTAAACACACAAGTCTAAGTAAACACCGTTAAATACTTAACGGACAAGTAACGATAGTAAACGGAAAAAGTCGGGTTGTTACAACAACAGTTGTTGTAAGCTGTACCTCTGCTACGTAATGAAATGTCCCGTTCATATTGATTATAAACGTTCCATATTAATTGATTTCGTCGCGAGGTTTTGACCTCTATATGAGACGTTTTTCAAAGACTTCATTCATTTTTAAAACAACCATAACCTTTATTTTATCTATAAAGGTTTAAAAATCATTACATAGATTATCAAGTAATGATAATCTAAAATATACCGTTTACACATGACCATTACATAATGGTTTACAATAAGAATATATTACATCAAAAAAAAGTTTCTTGAATGCAGTTTTTACATAATATCATACAAGCATGGACTCCAAATCTTGTCCTTATTTTAGTAAGCAATAGCAGAAGCTCTTAATAATCACCTGAGAATAAACATGCTTAAAACGTCAACAAAAATGTTGGTGAGTTATAGGTTTAACCTATATATTATCAAATCATAATAATAGACCACAAGATTTCATATTTCAATATACATCCCATACATAGAGATAAAAATCATTCATATGGTGAACACCTGGTAACCAACATTAAAAAGATGCATATAAGAATATCCCCTATCATTCCGGGATATCCTTCGGACATGATAAAAACAACATCGAAGTACTAAAGCATCCGGTACTTTGGATGGGTTTCGTTAGGCCCAATAGATCTATCTTTAGGATTCGCGTCAATTAGTATATCGGTTTACTAATTCTTAGGTTACCAAGCAAAAGGGGCATATTCGACTTCGATCATTCACCCATATAATGTAGTTTCAATTACTTTTGTCTATTTCGTAAAACATTTATAAAACTGCATGTATTCTCATCCCAAAATATTAGATTTTAAAAGTGGGACTATAACTCACTTTCACAGATTTTTACTTCGTCGGGAAGTAAGACTTGGCCACTGGTCGATTCACGAACCTATAACAAATATGTACATATATATCAAAGTATGTTCAAAATATATTTACAACATTTTTAATACATTTTAATGTTTTAAGTTTATTAAGTCATCTATCCTCGTTAGTAACCTACAACTAGTTGTCCACAATTAGATGTACAGAAATAAATTAATATAAATTATCTTAGATGAATCCACGACCCAGTGTATACAAGCCTCAGGCTAGATCACAACTCAAACTATATATATTATTTTGGAATCAACCTCAACCCTGTATAGCTAACTCCAACATTACTGCATATAGAGTGTCTATGGTTGTTCCAAAATATATTATATAGATGGGTCGATATGATATGTCAAAACATTGTATACATGTCTATGGTATCCCAAGATTACATAATATATATTAGAATACATGAATAATAAAATATAAGTTTGTTAAGTTATGATTTGTATAGAATTGTTACAATATTTCCCGTAGCTACAACAATCAAAAAAATATCCAATCTTGTTTTACCCATAACTTCTTCGTTTTAAATCTGTTTTGAGTGAATCAAATTGCTATGGTTTCATATTGAACTCCATTTTATGAATCTAAACAGAAAAAGTATAGGTTTATAGTCGAAAATAAAAGTTACAAATCGTTTTTGTAAGAGGTAGTCATTTCAGTTGAAAGAACGACGTCTTGATGACCATTTTGAAAAACATACTTCCACTTTGAGTTTAACCATGATTTTTGGATATAGTTTCATGTTTATAAGAAAAATCATTTTCCCAAAAGAACAACTTTTAAATCAAAGTTTATCATAGTTTTTAATTATCAAACACAAAACAGCCCGCGATGTTACTACGACGGCGTATGTCTGGTTTTACGGTGTTTTTCGTGTTTCCAGGTTTTAAATCATTAAGTTAGCATATCATATAGATATAGAACATATGTTTAGTTGATTTTAAAAGTCAATTTAGAAGGATTATCTTTATTTGCGAACAAGTTTAGAATTAACTAAACTATGTTCTAGTGATTACAAGTTTAAATCTTCGAATAAGATAGTTTTATATGTATGAATCAAATGATGTTATGAACATCATTACTACCTCAAATTTAGTAGGTAAACCTACTGGAAGTGACAAGAAATGATCTAGCTTCAAAGGATCTTGGATGGCTTGAATGTTTTTGAAGTAGGATCATGACACAAAAACAAGTTCAAGTAATATTTTTACTCGAATTAAGATAGTTTATAGTTATAGAATTTGAATAGAAGTTTGAATATGATTATTACCTTGAATAAGAAAGATAACCTACTGTAAATAACAAAGGTTTCTTGATCTTATATGATTACTTGGAATGGGTTAGAAAGCTTGGATGTAAACTAGTAAACTTGAAAGGATTTTCGAAGTGTTCTTGAAGTGTTCTTCCTAAGATGATTATAGCTTGATTCTTGAAGTAATTTTTGATGAAGATGATGATTAGCTACTGGAAAATTTTGTTCATAAGTGTGTGTGTATGTGTGTGTGTGTATGTGTGTTGAGAGAGAATTAGAAAGATAATTGGAAGTCAAATGGAGTGAATGATGAGTGGTAAGTGGTGAGTGGGGTTAAAAGGAGTTCTAGTTAGGTGACTAGTTTATGGTAGAAGTTAAAATTGATTAGTCATACATGACATAATCAAGAGTGGAATCCCATGCTAGTTCCTATTGGTATATACCCACAGTAAGTACGTCTAGAAGCTGTGTATAATACGGGTATGAATACGACTAGAATTCTTGATGAAAAAAAAGAAT
This sequence comes from Rutidosis leptorrhynchoides, assembly GCF_046630445.1. Lineage (NCBI taxonomy): Eukaryota > Viridiplantae > Streptophyta > Magnoliopsida > Asterales > Asteraceae > Rutidosis > Rutidosis leptorrhynchoides. The sequence goes on from NC_092333.1 coordinate 152,934,860, forward strand.
GGGAATGTAACTGTACCCATTTTCGTTAAGTATGAGTGTTCTGATATATGTCTTGAAGTCTTCCAAAAGTACATTAATACATCTAAATACACTACATGTATATACATTTTAACTGAGTCGTTAAGTCATCGTTAGTCGTTACATGTAAGTGTTGTTTTGAAAACTTTAAGTTAACGATCTCATTAAATGTTGTTAACCCATTGTTTATTATATCTAATGATATGTTAAATTATTATATTATCATGATATTTTGATATATTATTACATCTTAATATGATATATATACTTTTAAATGTCGTTACAACGATAATCGTTACATATATGTCTCGTTTCGAAATCCTTAAGTTAGTAGTCTTGTTTTTACATATGTAGTTCATTGTTAACATATATAATTATCATTTTATCATGTTAAATATAGTGTAACAATATCTTAATATGATACATATGTATTTAGTAAGAAGTTGTAATAACGATAATCGTTATATATATCGTTTCGACTTTCTTAACTTAGTAGTCTCATTTTTATGTATATAACTCATTGTTAATATACTTATGGAGATACTTACTTATCATAATCTCATGTTAACTATATGTATATATATATATATATATATATATATATATATATATATATATATATATCGTCATGTCGTTTTTACAAGTTTTAACGTTCGTGAATCGCCGGTCAACTTGGGTGGTCAATTGTCTACATGAAACTCATTTCAAATAATCAAGTCTTAACAAGTTTGATTGCTTAACATGTTGGAAACACTTAATCATGTAAAAATCAATTTCATTTAATATATATAAACATGGAAAAGTTCGGGTCACTACAATACCTACCCGTTAAATAAATTTCGTCCCGAAATTTTAAGTAGTTGGAGGTGTTGTCGTATCTTCTGGAAATACGTGCGGGTATTTCTTCTTCACCTGATCTTCTCGTTCCCAGATGAACTCGGGTCCTCTATGAGCATTCCATCGAACCTTAACAATTGGTATTTTGTTTTGCTTAAGTCTTTTAACCTCACGATCCATTATTTCGACGGGTTCTTCGATGAATTGAAGTTTTTCGTTAATTTAGATTTCGTCTAACAGAATAGTGAGATCTTCTTTAGCAAAACATTTCTTCAAATTCGAGACGTGGAAAGTGTTATGTACAGCCGCAAGTTGTTGAGGTAACTCAAGTCGGTAAGCTACTGGTCCGACATGCTCAATAATCTTGAATGGTCCAATATACCTTGGATTTAATTTCCCTCGTTTACCAAATCGAACAACACCTTTCCAAGGTGCAACCTTAAGCATGACCATCTCTCCAATTTCAAATTCTATATCTTTTCTTTTGATGTTGGCGTAGCTCTTTTGTCGACTTTGGGCGGTTTTCAACCGTTGTTGAATTTGGATGATCTTCTCGGTAGTTTCTTGTATTACTTCCGGACCCGTAATCTGTCTATCCCCCACTTCACTCAAACAAATTAGAGACCTGCACTTTCTACCATAAAGTGCTTCAAACGGCGCCATCTCAATGCTTGAATGGTAGCTGTTGTTGTAGGAAAATTCTGCTAACGGTAGATGTCGATCCCAACTGTTTCTGAAATCAATAACACATGCTTGTAGCATGTCTTCAAGCGTTTGTATCGTCCTTGCGCTCTGCCCATCAGTTTGTGGATGATAGGCAGTACTCATGTCTAGAAGAGTTCCTAATACTTGCTGTAATTTCTGCCAGAATCATGAAATAAATCTTTCATCCCTATCAGAGATAATAGAGATTGGTATTCCATGTCTGGAGACGACTTCCTTCAAATACAGTCGTGCTAACTTCTCCATCTTGTCATCTTCTCTTATTGGCAGGAAGTGTGCTGATTTGGTGAGGTGATCAACTATTACCCAAATAGTATCAAAACCACTTCCAGTCCTTGGCAATTTAGTGATGAAATCCATGGTAATGTTTTCCCATTTCCATTCCAGGATTTCGGGTTGTTAAAGTAGACCTGATGGTTTCTGATGCTCCGCTTTGACCTTAGAACACGTCAAACATTCCCTAATGTATTTAGCCACATCGGCTTTCATACCTAGCCACCAAAAATGTTTCTTGAGATCCTTGTACATCTTCCCCGTTCCAGGATGTATTGAGTATCTGGTTTTATGAGCTTCTCTAAGTACCATTTCTCTCATATCTCCAAATTTTGGTACCCAAATTCTTTCAGCCCTATACCGGGTTCCGTCTTCCCAAATATTAAGATGCTTCTCCGATCCTTTGGGTATTTCATCCTTTAAATTTCCCTCTTTTAAAACTCCTTGTTGCACCTCCTTTATTTGAGTAGTAAGGTTAGTGTGAATCATTATATTCATAGCTTTTACTCGAATGGGTTCTCTGTCATTTCTGCTCAAGGCGCCGGCTACCACATTTTCCTTCCCCAGGTGGTAACGAATCTCAAAGTCATAATCATTCAACAATTCAATCCATCTGCGCTGCCTCATGTTCAGTTGTTTCTGATTAAATATGTGTTGAAGACTTTTGTGGTCGGTATATATAATACTTTTGACCCCATATAAGTAGTGCCTCCAAGTCTTTAACGCAAAAACAACTGCGCCTAATTCCAAATCATGCGTTGTATAATTCTGCTCGTGAATCTTCAATTGTCTAGACGCATAAGCAATTACTTTCATTCGTTGCATTAATACACAACCGAGACCTTGCTTTGAGGCGTCACAATATATCACAAAATCATCATTCCCTTCAGGTAATGACAATATAGGTGCCGTAGTTAACTTTTTCTTTAGCAATTGAAACGCTTTCTCTTGTTCATATTTCCATTCAAATTTCTTCCCTTTATGCGTTAATGCAGTCAAGGGTTTTGCTATTCTAGAAAAGTCTTGGATGAACCTTCTGTAGTAACTAGCTAGTCCTAAAAACTGGCGTATATGTTTCGGAGTTTTCGGGGTTTCCCACTTTTCAACAGTTTCAATCTTTGTTGGATCCACCTGAATATCTTATTTGTTCAATATGTGACCGAGGAATTGAACTTCTTCCAACCAAAATGCACACTTTGAAAACTTAGCGTATAGTTTTTCTTTTCTCAGCAACTCTAGCACCTTTCTCAAATGTTCTTCGTGCTCTTGATCATTCTTCGAGTAAATAAGTATGTCATCAATGAAAACAATGACAAACTTGTCAAGATATGGCCCACACACTCGGTTCATGAGGTCCATGAACACAGCTGGTGTGTTAGTCAATCCAAATGGCATAACCATAAACTCGTAATGACCGTAACGCATCCTAAAAGTAGTCTTTGGAATGCCATCCTCCTTCACTCGCATTTGATGATATCCAGAACGTAAATTGATCTTCAAATAAACCGACGAGCCTTGTAGTTGATCAAATAAGTCGTCGATTCTCGGTAGTGGGTAGCGGTTCTTAATGGTAAGTTTGTTTAACTCTCGGTAGTCGATACACAACCTAAATGTACCATCCTTCTTCTTAACAAACAAAACAGGAGCTCCCCACGGTGATGTGCTTGGTCGAATGAAACCACGCTCTAAAAGTTCCTGTAACTGACTTTGTAATTCTTTCATTTCGCTGGGTGCGAGTCTATATGGAGCACGAGCTATTGGTGCAGCTCCCGGTACAAGGTCTATTTGAAATTCAACGGATCGATGTGGGGGTAATCCCGGTAATTCTTTCAAAAATACATCGGGAAATTCTTTTGCGACGGAAACATCACTGATGTTCTTTTCTTCAGGTTTAACTTCCTCGATGTGTGCTAGAATGACGTAACAACCTTTTCTTATTAGTTTTTGTGCCTTCAAACTACTAATAAGTTTTAATTTTGCGTTGTTCTTTTCTCCGTACACCATTAAAGGTTTTCCTTTTTCACGCATAATGTGAATCGCATTTTTGTAACAAACGATCTCTGCTCTCACCTTTTTCAACCAGTTCATGCCAATTATTACATCAAAACTCCCTAACTCGACTGGTATTAAATCAATTTTAAACGTTTCATCCCCAGTTTAATTTCTCTCTCCCGACATATATTATCTTCTGAAATTAATTTACCGTTTGCTAATTCGAGTAAAAATTTACTATCCAAAGGCGTCAATGGGCAACTTAATTTAGCACAAAATTCTCTACTCATATAGCTTTTATACGCACCCGAATCAAATAAAACATAAGCAGATTTATCGTCAATAAGAAACATACCCGTAACAAGCTTCGGGTCTTCCTGTGCTTCTGCCGCATTAATATTGAAAACTCTTCCACGACCCTGCCCATTAGTATTCCCCTGATTCAGGAAATTTCTAATAATGTGGCCCGATTTTCCACATTTATAACAAACAGCATTGGTATTACTTGCTCCGACACTATTCGTTTCGGCATTACTTGTTCCGACATTATTTGTTCCTTTAGTTCTGTTAAAATTTGGTCCGTAGACCTCACACTTTGTCGCGCTATGACCATTTCTTTTACACCTGTTGCAAAATGTCGTACAAAACCCCTGATGATTTTCTTCACACCTATGACATGGCTGTTTTTGGTTTTTGTTGCCGTTGTTGTTATTGAGGTTGTTGTTGGGATTGTTATTGTTGTTGAAATGGTTGTTGTAGTTGTTGTTGCTGTTGGGATGTTTGTTGTAGTTATTGTTAGGATTGCGGTTATTTTTGCGATTGTTGTTGCGTTTGTTAGGATAGTTGTTGCGATTGTGGTTGTAATTGTTGTTGTTGTTGTTGTTGTACTGGTGACTCTTGTCACCGTTTTCCTCCTACTTCCTCTTGAGTTATTTTGTATTAGCTTCTTCGGTCACCTGCTCTTTAATTCTTCCCTCAATCTGATTTATGAGTTTATGAGCCATTCGACTTGCCTTCTATATAGAAGCGGGCTCGTGTGAACTCACATCTTCTTGAATCCTTACCGGTAACCCTTTTACAAACGCGTCGATCTTCTCTTCTTCATCTTCGAACGCTCCCGGACACAATAGGCGCAACTCTATGAATCGTCGTTCATATGTGGTAATGTTGAACCCTTGTGTTCGTAACTCTCTAAGTTCTGCCTTGAGTTTATTGACTTCGTTTCTAGGACGGTACTGCTTGTTCATCAATTGCTTGAATGCCGAAAATGGTAGTGCGTAAGCAGCATTTTTTCCTACCTGTTCAAGATAGGTGTTCCACCACATTAACGCAGTACCTGTGAAGGTATGCGTAGCGTACTTAACTTTGTCCTCTTCAGTACACTTACTTATGGCAAACACCAATTCGACTTTCTCGGTCCACCGTTTCAATCCAATTGGTCCTTCGGTTCCATCAAATTCCAAAAGTTTGCAGGCAGTGAATTCTTTGTAGGAGCATCCTACACGATTTCTTGCGCCGTTAGTTGCATTGCTAGATTCAGAGTTATTGTTGGTATGTAGCGCAGCCTGTACTGCGGCTATGTTTGCAGCAAGAAAGGTACGAAATTTCTCTTCGCTCATATTCATGGTGTGTCGAGTAGTCGGTGCCATTTCCTTCAAAATAGCCAACTGAATTGAGTTAATCATACAGAATATTAAGAGTAGTCAATAGTATTTCGTAGCATAATATGAACTCATTTATAAAAGCTTTTTCTTCATATTAGCGATTTATAAGTTTAAATTCGGGTACTACCTACCCGTTAAGTTCATACTTAATAGCTAATATACAATTCAACTACTACAATTCCATATGAAAAACGGATTATAATAATATATCACATACAAATATTCTTCAAACTTACAACTTCGCTATATTACATATAACATGAAATATAGTACACTATGATACAGGACAGTTTTGAAGATAAATCTAGTTAATACGCAAGTTGTTCAACAAAGGAAATAAAGACACGTAATTCATAAGTCCATAAACAAGTCATGCATTCTGGTTTTACTAAGACGGCTTCCCATCCTTGGTCTTGTGGAAAATAACTGTTATGATCATTGGCTAGGCAGCATGTTGGAATGTCGTCAAAAGGACGAGGGTTTCGTAATGTCCAACAACCCCGTAATAATCTAAAAACCTTGTTTCTCACTTCAACTACTGAATCCGTCACTTGTGGAAAGGTTTTATTTAAAAGTTGTAGTCCGATATTCTTTTTCTCACTTTGGTAAGAAGCGAACATCAATAACTCGTAAGTATAACATGCTTCTTTATGTTGCATGTTAGAAGCTCTTTCTAACTCGCGAAATCCTATGTTGGGATATGTTAAGTCAAAATAGGTTCTTAAATCGTAGCGTAAAATTGCATTTGTGTTCCCCGCATTCAATGCTTTAAAGAAAACACGGCGTAACTTACGGTCTCCCCAATGTGATATACCCCACCTATCAAAGGAAAGCCTTTTATAAACTAAGGCATTTCTGGAAAGTCTTTCAAATGTTTGACAAGTTAATTTCACCATAACTAAATGTGCTGATGAATTCTGACCGACTCTATCATATCCTCTGGTAGGTCTTCTAAAATATTCGGTTGTCTACCCTTACAAACAATATAAGCAATTTTTACATAGAACATAAAAGTACAAGCACACTACAATACATATAATACACAACATGATTACAACCTCTAATCTGAATCACTGGTTTATTCTTCTTCGGACTTGGTTCGTTTTCCTAATTTTCTAGGAATATATGGTGTTCCTCTAATACGAGTCTTCATTTCCTATAATGGTTTAGAAAAACCTGGTGGTTTAGAGGTTCCCGGGTCATTGTTACATTTTAGGAAATACGGATGTTGTCGATACATATAAAGTTCATCGGGGTTGGAATTGGGTTTCTCTATTTTTATACCTTTTCCCTTATTATTTTCTTTCGCTTTATTAAATTGGGTCGAGGTAATTTCTATAACATCATCGGAATCCTCATCGAGATCCGATTCATCGGAAAATTGGTAATCTTCCCAATATTTTGCTTCCTCGGCGGAAACACCATTGACCATTATTAACTTTGGTCCGTTGGTTGAGGATTTTCTTTTATGTAATCGATTTACTATAGGTATCAATATTTCTTCCTCCAGAACCTCTTCTTCTTCTTCTGGTTCCTCCTCTTCCGATTCCTCCTCATCTGGTTCCTCTTCTTCCGGTTCCTCCTCTTCCGGTTCCTCTTCGGGAATTTGTGAATCTTCCCAAAATATATTCGACTCTTCATTATTATTAGGTGAATCAATGGGATTTGTACTAGAGGTAGACATCTATCACACAATATCAAACACGTTAAGAGATTAATATATCACATAATATTTACATGTTAATAATATATAGTTTCCAACAAAAAAATGTTAAGCAATCGTTTTTGAAGAAAAACACGGTCGAAGTCCAGACTCACTAATGCATCCTAACAAACTCGGTAAGACACACTAATGCAATTTTCTGGTTCTCTAAGACCAACACTCTGATACCAACTGAAATGTCCCGTTCATATTGATTATAAACGTTCCATATTAATTGATTTCGTCGCGAGGTTTTGACCTCTATATGAGACGTTTTTCAAAGACTGCATTCATTTTTAAAACAACCATAACCTTTATTTTATCTATAAAGGTTTAAAAAACATTACGTAGATTATCAAATAATGATAATCTAAAATATACCGTTTACACACGACCATTACATAATGGTTTATGATATTACTTTAAACATACATATATTTCGACGCAATATCATTTATATTTCATCGACTTTTACCGAAATGAAGACATTCAAATGCATAATTCACGAGAAAAACGGCAAAAGTAAACGCGAGCTTGAAGTTTAAAGAAATGATAATAAATGACGGGTTTTAACCAAATATATATCGAGATAACATTTATCCGAATGAAAGTCCAAAATGATCGAAGAAAAAGAGTTTAAATGAAAGTTCCAAGTCAATATACGTCAGCACAGGATCAACAAAGAACAAACGCAAAAATAAAAAAAATAAGAAAATTATGTTTCAACTTACGCGGATCGTGTATATAGCCACGCGAAACGCGTAATGTTTTGCTCCTATGCGGACCGTGTACCACCTTACGCAAAACGCGTAATCTCGAGACCGGATTCAGATCTGAATTACAAATGGGACGGTTGCTTTTGAAGTTTAATATTAATACTTTACACTACTTTTCATCTTTACAGAATTAAAGGAAGTATACAGCTCACTCAAGTCTACCTACTACATTTTCTCTGTACATGTTAAATATAGACATACTCATACATACAAGGGACAGTACACAACATCCAATATATACATTTACAAGTACGCAGAGGTTTTGAGAGAGATATACTACAAAAATTATTAGTCTTTTTATTTTTATCAAGTATTCTGTATCAATTTTATTTTCAGTACCAAGGTTTAATATCTAGAATAGTTTTAAGGGTGTATTGTTCGTGATTAAGGGTATTATTGTGCGAGTGCAAGGGTGTTGTTATTGTAATTTTTCTACCGTTTGAAGTTAATGAAAGTGAAGATTTTCGTAAGTATATTCTGTTAAAATTATCGTTAACAATTTTTATCGTTATTATTGTGTTTATATATTTATATTTTTATGTTTACCCTAGTATAATGAGTAGCTAAATTTCCCTAGTGTTTGCTTAGATGTAGAGCCCCTAGTGAAATGGATTGTTATCATTTAGAACATTAAAATGTAATTTTGATTATTTTTAACATTGAGCCTAATTAAAAGAACCATTATTATGTATTTCGATATTTAACCCTTGTCACTTAATTTTTTAGATTCAAATAACAAAAGTTATTTTTATAAATTAAGCTTCAAGATTAAAAGTGATTTAGACGAACTTATGAATAATTTATTAACACTAGATTAGAAATAAAGTTCGGTGGTTTGGGTAATATCATTAGGTATATAATAGTGAAATTATAAAAAGGGAAACCGTTATGATTTAGGTTTTGGCGAAAGTTAAAACTGTGTTGGGTCTCAATTTAAATACTTGGGGACTAGTAACTATCTAAATAAGATCCGATGAAAATTAGACTTAATTTAGCTAGTTGAAACTTTATTTATTCGAAAGAAAAATATAAAGTTTTATACTAAACATTTTAATAGAGCTTAAATCTTAAAACAATCCACGGATCTAGAGGTAACACATTTAAGTAAACCCTCCTATTTATATATTGAAAATAATAATTATTATTGTTTTTACATATTGTTATTCAGCTAAAAAATTAAAATTATAACTCAATTAAACTTCAGTTTATACATACTGTTTTGTCACATCGAATAAACCATACGCGGATCGCGTATAATTTCACACGAACTGCGTATCTTTTAAAGTATACGCGAAACACGTATATCATTACACGAAACGCGTATGTATAACACCAGTACTGTTACAAAATTAGTTAAAATCTAAGTATTAATTACATCTTATTATTATTTTAAAAAGTAATTAATTTATAATTAGTTTAATTATTCTAATTATCTTTAATCCACTTTTAATTTAATTAAAACTTATTATTTAGTCACTTTAAGATAATTTGTATTCTATTTTATTTTTTAAGTTAATTTGTATTTTATTTTATTGTTTTAAATAAATTCTTATTCAGTTAGTTTTATAAAAAATTATTGTTATGCTTATTACCATTTAATAAAATATTTCTATCACAATTAATATAGTTTCAATTAATTCACTTTTAAGTTAATAATTATAAATCATGTAATCTGATAATTTTAATTAATAGTTCAATTTAATTAAGATTAAGTTATATTTTATTATTATTATGCTAAATATAAATTCCTAATCCAAAAACTAACAAATTAATTAAGATTAAGTTATATTTTATTATTATTATGCTAAATATTTTATTATTATTATGCTAAATGAATTCAGATTAAGTTATATTTTATTATTATTATGCTAAATATAAATTAAGATTAAGTTATATTTTATTATTATTATGCTAAATATAAACACTCCATCTCCCTGTGGAACGAATCGGATTTACCAACAAACTAAACTACGCGAATAAGACTAGTTGCCTATATATGTGTGAAATCAACCTGAATTCATTAAAACACCACATATACAATAAATCAATTCGTGTAACAAAATAACTCAAATCCGTTCATAAATAAAGGTACTATTTCAACGCATCAACTTTTTGGCGCCGCTGCCGGGGAGTTGGCAGTTAAATAGATAGATAATTTTTTTGATTCGTAGTAGTAGTTGGATTTGTACGTCGACTGGGTTATTGGAGCCAAACAATACCCAATTATATTGGGACCAAACAAATCCTGCCCCTCTGCTGCATCTTTTGGCTATTCGGAACGTGGGCAAAATCGGAAGGAAAATCTGTTTGTTTAAAGGTTTTTATCATTGTTTTTATGTTATTCGATCCTTTTAAAAAAATTCAATTCTTAGAAAAACTTTAGGTGTTGTGATTCCATAATAGAAATTAATGCATGAATTTACGTTCTTCCAACACTGAATTAACTCCTTCATATCCTGAACTCGAAAGAAAATTTCACGAACGTTTAAGAGCTCAAGAAGTAGAATCTCTTGCTGAGGATTTAGAATCACTTTCATTGGATTCTAAATCTGAACCAGATATTCAACCAATCATAGAGCTAGTTATTAAGGAAGAAGAAGAGATGGATGTTACAAATCAAACGATGGAAGCATTAAGGAAGACGACAAGAACAGGTCAAGGCCACGCAATTATTCAACCTACGATGACTGACGGCTTTGAAATAAAAGGTCAATTCCTTCACATGGTGACTAATACATGCCAATTTGGTGGAGCTCCAAATGAGGATGCTAACGAGCATCTTCGTAAGTTTGTAAGCATTTGCAAGCTATTCAAAATTAAGGATGTCTCCGATGAAGTCGCATGTTTGAAAATCTTTCCATGGTCCCTAAAGGACGATACAAGAGATTGGCTAGACTCATTACCAGAAGGTTATATCGAAGACTGGAATGATATGATGGACAAGTTCTTGTCAGAATTCTTCCCTGCTTCAAAAGCAGCCAAATTGCAAAGTGATATAAATCACTTCAAGCAAAAGTTTAACGAGACTCTTTATGAAGCTTGGACCCGATTCAACAAAATGCTTAGGGTATGTCCTCAACACGGGTTGAATACATTCCAAAAAGTCCAAATATTCTATAAAGGAGTCAATGTGGCTACTCGAAAGGATATAGATGTTGCAGCAGGAGGATCAATCATTAAGAAAACACCGGAAGACGCTAACACAATCATTGCCGATATAGCAGCACATTCTCATAATTGGCATCAAGAGATAGAATTATCTAGATCATCAACCGTTGCTAATATCGAAAGCAATGATGAAATTGCTTCTTTAAAAGTTCAAATGGCAAATCAAGCAAGGCAAATTGAGAAAGTAACCAAAGAAATGCATGCTATCAGGGTAGGATGTGAACTGTGCCAAGGTCCCCATCTTACTAGAGATTATGATAAAATAATGATGGAAGAACAAGCGAATTTCTTAGGTTACTTGCGAAAAGGTGAAATGAATTTCAACGATTTTCCAGCGATAGAAGCAAATAACCGAAAATATCCTCCAATTAACAACTACTAAGTAGGAGGACCTTCAGGTTTAAAAAATAATTACCAAGGAGGAAATCCCGTTTACCAAAATAATCAGAATTTCCCAAATGAAAATCAAAGAAATGCACCACCAGGTTACAATAACCTAAACAACCGAAATCAACCTCAACGAATTTATCAAAATAATTTCCAACACAATCAACCACAACCACAAGCACTTATACAACCACAACCCGAGAAGAAATCTGGTTTAGAAGATCTCTTGAGAGATTTTATGGTTAAACACGAGCAAACTGCGGAAATTCAAACTCAGCAAATTCGAAATCAACAAGCTACGATACAGAATTTAGAAAGAGATGTTGGAAGGATCTCACAGTTACTATCAGAGAGACCACTAGGCGCTCTTCCCTCAAATACTCAAGTGAATCCCAACAACAATCAAACAAGAAATGAACATGTAAATGCTATAACTACTAGAAGTGGTTTAATTGTTAACCCAGAAACTAGTAAATCCTCAGAAGTTCCTTTGTCTCCTTCTATTTTACAAGTACCCATTGATATAGATGAGCATGTTGAGAAAGAACAAGAGACAGATGATCCACCTGAGATCATATCAAAGAAAATTGAAGAACCACCAGTGAAGGTGCACAAGGCACCTATTCCATACTCGAAGGCATTAAAGAAAGACAAACTCGCGAGCCAATATCAGAATTTTGCATATATGATCAAGCAAATTAGCATTAACATGCCACTCGCGGAAGTTCTTAGGGGTATGCCAAATTATGGAAGGTTTATCAAGGATCTCATAGCCGATAAAGGTAAATATGAAGAAGTTTCAACCACATTCCTCAATGAGGAATGCTCAGCAATTTTGCAAAAGCAAAAGATGCCAGCGAAACTTGGAGATCCTGGTAGTTTCATTATTCCGTGTCTGATGGGAGATTCAGTAATGTACGATGCATTAGCTGACTTAGGCGCAAGTATTAATCTTATGCCACACTCCTTGTATTTAAAACTAAACCTAGGAGATCTAAAACCAACTAGGATGTGTATACGCCTAGCAGATAGAACTTATAACTATCCTATTGGTATTGCCGAAAACCTACCAATTAAAGTTAATCATTTAATCTTTCCTGCCGATTTCGTTGTCCTTGAAATGGAAGAAGATAGTAAGGTTCCCCTAATTCTAGGGCGACCTTTTCTAAATACCGCCGACGCGATTGTGCGTGTTAAAGATAAAAAACTTAGTCTAGGTGTAGGGGAAGATAGAGTTACCTTAAACATAGATAAAGCTATGAAACAACCTATCTCCTCCGATGACGAATATTATAAAGTAGACATCGTTGATTGTTGTGTCGAAAAAGAATTGCAAGAATTACTAAATGTAGACACCTCGAACTTCACCCCAATGAGTGAAAGTGATGAATTTGATGTAGAGCTTGAACTTAACGAATTGTTGAAAGTAGTCATTGATGAAGATTGCTGTTAGGAAGAAATTCCCAAGGAAGATGAACTCTTTGAAGAAATTACCGATGGTAACAGGTTCCGAATAAAATCTTCCTTGGAAGAACCACCAACCTTGGAACTTAAAGAAGTCTCGGAACATTTGAGTATGCTTATCTCCAAGGTACGTCACAATTACCGGTTATAATCTCATCAAAACTCTCCGATAATGAAAAGAGTAGGTTAATGTCCGTTCTAAAAACTCATAAGAAAGCAATTGCTTGGAAAACAATAGATATTCCAAGAATTAACCCCGCTTATTGTACTCATATGATTCTAATGGAAGAAGATTTTAAACCCGTGGTACAAAGACAACGAAGGTTAAACCCTAACATGAAAGAAGTTATCAAAAAAGAGGTTATCAAGTTACTTGATGCCTGGTTAATATACCCTATATCCGATAGCCCATGGGTTAGTCCTGTTCAAGTAGTACCCAAAAAAGGGGGTACAACTGTCATCCTTAATGATAAGAATGAAATCGTTCCTACAAGAACAGTCACTGGCTGGAGAGTCTGTATAGACTACCGTCGTTTGAACGACGCCACAAGAAAAGATCATCTCCCACTTCCTTATATTGACCAAATGCTAGAACGTTTAGCGAGAAAAGAGTACTATTTTTTCCTTGATGGATTCTCCGGTTATTTTCAAATTCCCATTGATCCAAAAGACCAAAACAAGACAACATTTACTTTTCCATTTGGTACATTCGCATACCGACGAATGCCGTTCGGATTATGCAACGCGCCAGGCACCTTTCAAAGGTGTATGATGGCAATATTTCATGACATGATACAAGGAAGTATGGAAGTCTTTATGGACGATTTCTCTGCTTTTGAAGACTCCTTCGATTCATGCCTTTCAAATCTCGAGTTAATGTTAATTAGTTGTGAGGAATCAAATCATGTTTTAAATTGGGAAAAATGCCACTTCATGGTGAAGGAAGGCATTGTTTTAGGACACAAGATTGTAGTGACCCGAACTTTTCCTTGTTTATATATATTAATTGAGATTGATATTTACATGATTAAATGTTTCCAACATGTTAAGCAATCAAACTTGTTAAGACTTGATTAATTGAAATATGTTTCATATAGACAATTGACCACCCAAGTTGACCGGTGATTCACGAACGTTAAAACTTGTAAAAACTATATGATGACATATATATGGATATATATATATAGTTAACATGATACTATGATAAGTAAACATATCATTAAGTATATTAACAATGAACTACATATGTAAAAACAAGACTACTAACTTAATGATTTTTAAACGAGACATATATGTAACGATTATCGTTGTAAAGACATTTAATGTATATATATCATATTAAGAGATATTCTTACATGATAATATCATGATAATATAATAATTTAAAATCTCATTTGATATTATAAACATTGGGTTAACAACATTTAACAAGATCGTTAACCTAAAGGTTTCAAAACAACACTTACATGTAACGACTAACGATGACTTAACGACTCAGTTAAAATGTATATACATGTAGTGTTTTAATATGTATTTATACACTTTTGAAAGACTTCAATACACTTATCAAAATACTTCTACTTAACAAAAATGCTTACAATTACATCCTCGTTCAGTTTCATCAACAATTCTACTCGTATGCACCTGTATTCGTACTTGTACAATACACAGCTTTTAGATGTATGTACTATTGGTATATACACTCCAATGATCAGCTCTTAGCAGCCCATGTGAGTCACCTAACACATGTGGGAACCATCATTTGGCAACTAGCATGAAATATCTCATAAAATTACAAAAATATGAGTAATCATTCATGACTTATTTACATGAAAACAAAATTACATATCCTTTATATCTAATCCATACACCAACGACCAAAAACATCTACAAACACTTTCATTCTTCAAATTTCTTCATCTAATTGATCTCTCTCAAGTTCTATCTTCAAGTTCTAAGTGTTCTTCATATATTCTACAAGTTCTAGTTACATAAAATCAAGAATACTTTCAAGTTTGCTAGCTCACTTCCAATGTTGTAAGGTGATCATCCAACCTCAAGAAATCTTTGTTTCTTACAGTAGGTTATCATTCTATTACAAGGTAATAATCATATTCAAACGTTGGTTCAATTTCTATAACTATAACAATCTTATTTCAAGTGATGATCTTACTTGAACTTATTTTCGTGTCATGATTCTGCTTCAAGAACTTCGAGCCATCCAAGGATCCGTTGAAGCTAGATCCATTTTTCTCTTTTTCAGTAGGTTTATCCAAGGAACTTAAGGTAGTAATTATGTTCATAACATCATTCGATTCATACATATAAATCTATCTTATTCGAAGGTTTAAACTTGTAATCACTAGAACATAGTTTAGTTAATTCTAAACTTGTTCGCAAACAAAAGTTAATCCTTCTAACTTTACTTTTAAAATCAACTAAACACATGTTCTATATCTATATGATATGCTAATTTAACGATTTAAAACTTGGAAACACGAAAAACACCGTAAAACCGGATTTACGCCGTCGTAGTAACACCGCGGGCTGTTTTGGGTTAGTTAATTAAAAACTATGATAAACTTTGATTTAAAAGTTGTTATTCTGAGAAAATGATTTTTATTATGAACATGAAACTATATCCAAAAATTATGGTTAAACTCAAAGTGGAAGTATGTTTTCTAAAATGGTCATCTAGACGTCGTTCTTTCGACTGAAATGACTACCTTTACAAAAACGACTTGTAACTTACTTTTCTGACTATAAACCAATACTTTTTCTATTTAGATTCATAAAATAGAGTTCTATATGAAACCATAGCAATTTGATTCACTCAAAACGGATTTAAAATGAAGAAGTTATGGGTAAAACAAGATTGGATAATTTTTCTCATTTTAGCTACGTGAAAATTGGTAACAAATCTATTCCAACCATAACTTAATCAAATTGTATTGTATATTATGTAATCTTGAGATACCATAGACACGTATACAATGTTTCGACCTATCATGTCGACACATCTATATATATTTCGGAACAACCATAGACACTCTATATGTGAATGTTGGAGTTAGCTATACAGGGTTGAGGTTGATTCCAAAATATATATAGTTTGAGTTGTGATCAATACTGAGATACGTATACACTCGGTTGTGGATTGATTTAAGAAAATATTTATCGATTTATTTCTGTACATCTAACTGTGGACAACTAGTTGTAGGTTACTAACGAGGACATCTGACTTAATAAACTTAAAACATCAAAATATATTAAAAGTGTTGTAAATATATTTTGAACATACTTTGATATATATGTATATATTGTTATAGGTTCGTGAATCAACCGATGGCCAAGTCTTACTTCCCGACGAAGTAAAAATCTGTGAAAGTGAGTTATAGTCCCACTTTTAAAATCTAATATTTTTGGGATGAGAATACATGCAGGTTTTATAAATGATTTACAAAATAGACACAAGTACATGAAACTACATTCTATGGTTGAATTATCGAAATCGAATATGCCCCTTTTTATTAAGTCTGGTAATCTAAGAATTAGGGAATAGACACCCTAATTGACGCGAATCCTAAAGATAGATCTATTGGGCCTAACAAACCCCATCCAAAGTACCGGATGCTTTAGTACTTCGAAATTTATATCATATCCGAAGGGTGTCCCGGAATGATGGGGATATTCTTATATATGCATCTTGTTAATGTTGGTTACCAGGTGTTCACAATATGAATGATTTTTATCTCTATGTATGGGATGTGTATTGAAATATGAAATCTTGTGGTCTATTATTATGATTTGATATATATATAGGTTAAACCTATAACTCACCAACATTTTTGTTGACATTTTAAGCATGTTTATTCTCAGGTGATTATTAAGAGCTTCCGCTGTCGCATACTTAAATAAGGATGAGATTTGGAGTCCATGCTTGTATGATATTGTGTAAAAATTGCATTCAAGAAACTTATTTTGTTGTAACATATTTGTATTGTAAACCATTATGTAATGGTCGTGTGTAAACAGGATATTTTAGATTATCATTATTTGATAATCTACGTAAAGCTTTTTAAAACCTTTATCTATGAAATAAAGGTTATGGTTTGTTTTAAAAATGAATGCAGTCTTTGAAAAACGTCTCATATAGAGGTCAAAACCTCGCAACGAAATCAATTAATATGGAACGTTTTTAATCAATAAGAACGGGACATTTCAGTTGGTATCCGAGCGTTGGTCTTAGAGAACCAGAATTTTGCATTAGTGTGTCTTATCGAGTTTGTTAGGATGCATTAGTGAGTCTGGACTTCGACCGTGTTTACTTGAAAAATGATTGCTTAACAAATTTTGTTGGAAACTATATATTTTTAACATGTGAATATTATGTGATATATTAATCTCTTAACGCGTTTGATATTATGTGATAGATGTCTACCTCTAGAACAAGTCCCATTGACTCACCTAATAATAATGAAGAGTCAAATGTAAATTGGAATGATTCGTGGACTGATTCACAAGTTCCCGAAGAGGAACCGGAAGAAGAGTCGGAACCGGAAGAAGAATCGGAACCGGAAGAAGAATCGGAACCGGATGAAGAAATAGAACCGGTGGGGGAAATAATAAAACGGTTAAGTAAAAGAAAATCCTCAACCAACCGACCAAGGTTAATTATGGTCAATGGTGTTTCCGCCAAGGAAGCAAAATATTGGGAGGATTACCAATTCTCCGATGAATCGAATTCCGACGAGAATTCCGATGATGTTATAGAAATTACCCCAACTGAATTTAAAAAGGCAAAAGAAAATAATAAGGGAAAGGGGATAAAAATAGAGAAATCTAATTCGAACCTCGATGAACTTTATATGTATCGTCAACCCCCGAAGTCCTTAAGTTGTAATAATGACCCGGGAACCTCTAAACCACCAGGTTTTTCTAAACCAATGTGGAAAACGACGGCTCGTATTAGGGGAACATCATATATCCCTATAAACTTGGCAAAACGAACCAAAACCGAAGAAGAAGAAACAAGCGAGTCGGAATAAGATAGTTGTATTCGTGTGGTGTAATATATGTAATATAGTGTGCTTATGCTTTATGATATGTGTAAAAATTGCTTGTATTAATAAGTATTTTTTTATGAATTTAACTCTTGTCTATTTTACAGTATAAAAACACAAAATGGATAGACAACCCAATATTTTAAGAGACCTACCCGGAGACATGATTGATGAAATCTTGTCTAGAGTCGGTCAGAATTCTTCGGCACAACTATTTAAGGCGAGATCAGTTTGTAAGACATTCGAAGAATGTTCCAAGAATGCCTTGGTTTATAAAAGGCTTTCGTTCGAAAGATGGGGGATATCACATTGGGAAATCCATAAGTTACGATGTGTTTACTTTGACGCATATATTGCGGGGAACCCAAATGCTATTTTACGCAATGGGTTAAGAAATTATTTTGACTCAATATATCCGAATATTGGACTTCGTGATTTAGAAAAAGCGGCTAACATGCAACATAAAGAAGCATGTTATGCTTACGGATTAGTAATGTTCGCTTCTCACCAAAGTGAGAACAAGAACATCGGGCTACAACTATTAAACAAAACGTTTCCACAAGTGACGGAGTCGGTAATTGGGGTAAGAAATGAGGTTTTTAGATTGTTACGGGACTGTTGGACATTACGTAACCCTCGTCCCTTTGACAACGTTACAACACGCTGTCTTATCAACGACCATAACGGTTATGTTCCACAAGACCAAGGTTGGGAAGTAATCCTAGTAAAACCAGAATGCATGACTTGTTTCTGGACGTATGAATTACGTGTCTTTATTGCCTTTCCTGAACGACTTGTGTAGTAGCTAGAATTATCTTCACAACCATCTTGTATCAAATTTATTGTGTGCTATATTTCATGCTATATGTAAAATAAGCGGTATTGTAAGTTTGTAAAATATTGTGTAAAAGTTTGAACTCGAAATATTATTATAATCAGTTTTTCATATAGAATTGTAGTACTTGAATTGTATATTAGCTACTAAGTATGAACTTAACGGGTAGGTACTACCCGAATTTAAACTTATAAAACGCTAATATGAAGAAAAAGCTTTTATAAATGAGTTCATATTATGCTACGAAATACTATTAACTACTCTTAATATTCTGTATGATTAACTTGTTCCATTTGACTATTTTGAAGGAAATGGCACCGACTACTCGACACACCGTGAATATGAATGAAGAGGAATTCCATACTTTTCTAGCTTCAAACATAGCCGCAGTACAGGCTGCGCTATATACCAACAATAACCTTGGATCTAGCAGTACAGAAAATCGTGTAGGATGCACCTACAAAGAATTCACTGCCTGCAAACCTTTGGAATTTGATGGAACCGAAGGACCGATCGGATTGAAACGGTGGACCGAGAAGGTCGAATCGGTGTTTGCCATAAGTAAGTGTACTGAAGAGGACAAAGTGAAGTACGCTACGCATACCTTCACAGGTTCTGCGTTAACATGGTGGAATACCTATCTAGAGCAAGTGGGACAAGACGATGCGTACGCACTACCGTGGTCAGCATTCAAGCACTTGATGAACGAGAAGTACCGTCCCAGAACCGAGGTCAATAAGCTCAAGACAGAACTTAGAGGGTTACGAACCCAAGGATTTGATATTACCACGTACAAAAGACGATTCACAGAATTGTGCCTATTGTGTCCGGGAGCATTCGAAGATGAGGAATAGAAGATCGACGCGTTTGTGGAAGGATTACCGGAAAGAATCCAAGAAGATATAAGTTCACACGAGCCCGCCTCCATACAACAGGCATGTAGAATGGCTCACAAACTAGTGAACCAGATTGAAGAAAGAATTAAAGAACAGACTGCTGAAGAGGCCAATGTGAAGCAAGTCAAAAGAAAGTGGGAGGAAAACGGTGATAAGAATCACCAATACAACAACAACAGCAATTACAACAATAATTGTAAAGACCCGTCCTAATCCATCCGGACGAAGTCCATATCGATTATAAACGATTCATAACAGTTGATTACATCGCGAGGTATTTGACCTCTATATGATACATTTTACAAACATTGCATTCGTTTTTGAAAAGACAATCTTTCATTACATCGAAAGTTGACAACATGAATACCATTTCGTAATATATCCTTCTATAATTGACTTAATAATAATCTTGATGAACTCGACGACTCGAATGCAACGTCTTTTGAAATATGTCATGAATGACTCCAAATAATGTCTCTAATATGAGTAAATCCATAGCGGAAGATTTCTTTCGTACCTGAGAATAAACATGCTTTAAAGTGTCAACTAAAAGGTTGGTGAGTTCATTAGTTTATCATAAATAATCATTTCCATCATTTTAATAGACCACAAGATTTTCATTTCTCATAAATAAACGTCCCATGCATAGAGACAAAAATATCATTCATATGGATTGAACACCTGGTAACCGACATTCACAATATACATATAATAATATCCCCATCATTCCGGGATCCTCCTTCAGACATGATATAAATTTCAAAGTACTAAAGCATCCGGTACTTTGGATGGGGCTTGTTGGGCCCGATAGATCTATCTTTAGAGTTCGCGTCAATTAGTGTTTCTGTTCCCTAATTCTTAGATTACCAGACTATATAGGGGCATATTCGATTTCGATAATTTAACCATAGAATGTAGTTTCGATTACTTGTGTCTATATCGTAAAACTTTTATAAAAGCAGCGCATGTATTCTCAGTCCCAAAAATATATATAAAAAGGGAGTAATGAAAACTCACATATATAAATATTGTAAAACAGTTAATAAAGCATTTGCATGTATTCTCAGCCCAAAAACGTAAAGAGTAAAAAAGGCAAATGAAACTCACAATACTGTATTTTGTAGTAAAAATACATATGACGACATTGAACAATGCAGGGTTGGCCTTGGATTCACGAACCTATATCATTTGTACATCTATTAAAACATATAATGGAGATCACATAATTTCATTTATTAATATATATTATTTATATATTTGTGGTTATATGGAATTTATAATAAATTCCTTTTAAAAACGTATATTTATGTTACATTTTAAATTACATGTTATATATATAGTTATTCGTTAAAAAGATAGTTTTGTTAAAAATGATTTACTAATAATAATAATAATAATAATTTTATTAATAATGAATATACTAATAATATAAATGATAATGATAATCTTTAATAATAATAATAAGTTATTTCATTTTTATAGTGAAAACAATAATGTTGATAATAATACATATATTCCTAAAAACGATATGATAATAATAATAATAATAATACTAATAATAATGATAATGATGATGATGATAATAATAATAATAATAATAATAATAATAATAATAATAATAATAATAATAATAATAATAATAATAATAATAATAATAATAATAATAATAATAATAATAATAGTAACAATAATAATAAAAATAATAATACTAATACTACCTTAAGAGGATTGATAATCTTCACAAAAAAAAAGAAATTGTCACTCCCTAGAATTGAACCCACGACCTCTCTAAAACACCAAACACTTTAAACCACTCAGCCATTTTTACGTTTCTGAATTGTATCAGGTCCAAAAATATTTATCTCGATTTTATTTTTGTTTCTACTTCTCCTACTTCAATTTCGCAGATCCAACACAAACATAATTGGAACCTCGGCCCAACAGCGATTACCTGCCCATCTTGTATCAACAGCCCGAGAATATCTCAATCAAACCTCATGTATATGATTTTTGTTTTGAAATCTCGACCGGCAGTTAAAAAAAAATATATCACAAGTTGCACATAAGAAGATTGGTTGTCGACAATATGCTGTAGTTCACTCATATATTTCGGTTTCAAGTGGAGGAAAGAAAGATCTTTTAGATGGCCTACCAAATATGCCTTAGTTCAACATGCCAAATAATAACAACTCATATTGCAATTGTTTAACATATTTCTATCATCACTTTATCTCATGATATATCTTTTTGTCTGCCATCGAGTAATGAATGAGGACGTGCAATGTGATTTGGAACAACAACACAAGTAGTTGTCACCAATTAAAGATATAACACAGCCACATCTTCAAACTTTTTACCTACACAACTCGTCAATCAACTCTTATCATCTTTTATTTATTTATTTATTATTTTTTTTTATATTATCATCACTTTTCCCTTGGTCTATTATTTAGACACATGAATACGAATCTCTAGTAGCGCAAAAGAAGCAGAAATGTATGTATATAGTGTATAGTGGAATTTAAAGAGGTGGTGATTATTGTTGGGTTTTGATGGAGTGATGAAGGTGGTGGGATGGTTGCAGCGGCCAAACAGAAATAAAAGGACTATATTCAGCAACTTGATCAATGGTTTGTAGGTGAGACCTTCGAGTAGTTGTGATTGTGAAGATGTCAATGGTGTGGATAGATATATATATACGTTCGTAAGTATAGAGAATAAATTGATGTGAGTGTGGTTTATTCGCGGGTCTTACAACAGAAACAAGTAGCAGTCTGCAATTGCTTTAAATATATCGAGAGGATATAAAAAGGTGGCGGTTTGATGGTGTTGTAGTTGACAAAGGTGATGCTCATGATGGTGGTGTAAGGTGGTAGAATATGGCGGATCATGATTGATAGGTTGTGAGATTGTCGAATATAACAAGAAACAGAAGGATGGACGTGTGATAGTGGTGATAGTTTTGGGTTAGTTCTATTTGAAAGAGAACATGAACGAAGATATGATCGGGCAAGAGAAAGATGATAGCTAAGGTGTTGGATTTCAATGGATCATGATGGTTATAGAATCAAATGGGTTGAATGTTGGTGATCTTTATTACTAGTTTAATGGTGGTTGATTGAGAAAAGGAGAGGGAGAGAGAGTGAGGTGATAGAAAGTTGAATGTATTTTCTCCTACACAACTTAATCGATTTGTATATAATTTGATATCATTGACAGGAGATTCCATCCATGGAGATGAAAACAAAAAATAAAAAAACAGATAAGAACACAAAAAAATATATAAAAGAATTCAAAAGTAGATTCGACTGCTAACTGATTTTGTATTAGTGCTGTGATAGAATTTGATTATTAATCAGATTAGGGACAGTAGTACAAATCATACACAGCGTGAAAATGACCTGTAACAACTGCAATCAGATTAGAGGTATATATGTTTTGTAAATCTTATTATTTAATATATATATAACAAGTAATAATAATTATTATATTAACCATACATATTTATATAAAGCTTCATATTAATTTACACTTAATTATTTTATGTCTTATTTTATTTTACATATTTAACTCAAATGTTTAAATTATAATTTATAATTTCAAATTAATATATAAACTTGTATATATATATATATATATATATATATATATATATATATATATATATATATATATATATATATATACATATATATATACAAATAATTGTTCGTGAATCCTTGGGAATGGTCACAGGGTCAATTGAATATATGAACACAGTTTAAGATCTTTGAGATTCAACTTAACAAACTTTGCTTATCGTGTCTGAATAAGGTAAAGATAAAGTTTAAATTTGGTCGGAAATTCCCGGGTCGTCACAATAATCGCAACAATTATCCCAACAATCGCAACATCAATCGCAACTACAACAAACGGCCCAACAACAACAACAACAACAGCAACTACAACAATCATCCCAACAACAATAATAACTGCAACAACAATAACAATCAAAAGCAGCTATGCCAAAGGTGTGAAAAGTATCACTCGGGGTTCTGCACCAAATTTTGCAACAAGTGTAAAAGAAATTGTCATAGCGCGGCGAAGTGTGCGGTCTACGGACCAGGGGTTAATAGAACGAAAGGAACAAATGGTGTCGGAACGAGTAATGGCGGAGCAAGTAGTGTCGGAGCAAGTTATGCCAATGTAGTTTGTTATAAATGTGGAAAACCGGGCCACATTATTAGAAATTGCCCGAACTAGGAGAACACGAATGGACAAGGCCGCAGAAGAGTTTTCAATATTAATGCGACAGAGGCACAGGAAGACCCGGAGCTTGTTACGGGTACGTTTCTTATTGACAATAAATCTGCTTACGTTTTATTTGATTCGGGTGTGGATAGAAGCTATATGAGTAGAGATTTTTGTGCTAAATTAAGTTGTCCATTGACGCCTTTGGATAGTAAATTTTTACTCCAATTAGCAAATGGTAAATTAATTTCAGCAGATAATATATGTCGGAATCGAAAAATTAAACTGGTTAGCGAAACATTTAAGATTGATTTGATACCAGTAGAGTTAGGGAGTTTTGATGTGATAATCGGTATGGACTGGTTGAAAGAAGTGAAAGCAGAGATCGTTTGTTACAAAAATGCAATTCGCATTATACGAGAAAAAGGAAAACCATTAATGGTGTACGGAGAAAAGGGCAACACGAAGCTACATCTTATTAGTAATTTGAAGGTACAAAAACTAATAAGAAAAGGTTGCTATGCTGTTCTAGCACACGTCGAGAAAGTACAAACTGAAGAAAAGAGCATCAATGATGTTCCCATTGCAAAAGAATTTCCCGATGTATTTCCGAAAGAATTACCGGGATTACCCCCACATCGATCCGTTGAATTTCAAATAGATCTCGTACCAGGAGCTGCACCAATAGCTCGTGCTCCTTACAGAATCGCACCCAGCGAGATGAAAGAACTGCAAAGCCAATTACAAGAACTTTTAGAGCGCGGTTTCATTCGACCAAGCACATCACCGTGGGGAGCTCCTATTTTGTTTGTCAAGAAGAAAGATGGTACATTCAGGTTGTGTATCGACTACCGAGAGTTGAACAAACTTACCATCAAGAACCGCTACCCACTACCGAGAATCGACGATTTATTTGATCAACTACAAGGCTCGTCTGTTTATTCAAAGATTGACTTACGTTCCGGGTATCATCAAGTGCGGGTGAAAGAAGATGATATTCCAAAGACTGCTTTCAGAACACGTTACGGTCATTACGAGTTTATGATCATGCCGTTTGGTTTAACTAATGCACCAGCTGTGTTCATGGACCTTATCAACCGAGTGTATGGACCATACCTTGACAAGTTTGTCATTGTTTTCATTGATGACATACTTATTTACTCAAAGAATGACCAAGAACACGGTAAACATTTGAGAAAGGTGTTAGAAGTATTGAGGAAGGAAGAATTGTACGCTAAGTTTTCAAAGTGTGCATTTTGGTTGGAAGAAGTTCAATTCCTCGGTCACATAGTGAACAAAGAAGGTATTAAGGTGGATCCGGCAAAGATAGAAACTGTTGAAAAGTGGGAAACCCCGAAAACTCCGAAACCCATACGCTAGTTTTTAGGACTAGCTGGTTACTACAGAAGGTTCATCCAAGACTTTTCCAGAATAGCAAAACCCTTGACTGCATTAACGCATAAAGGGAAGAAATTTGAATGGAATGATGAACAAGAGAAAGCGTTTCAGTTATTGAAGAAAAAGCTAACTACGGCACCTATATTGTCATTGCCTGAAGGGAATGATGATTTTTTGATTTATTGTGACGCATCAAAGCAAGGTCTCGGTTGTGTATTAATGCAACGAACGAAGGTGATTGCTTATGCGTCTAGACAATTGAAGATTCACGAACAAAATTATACGACGCATGATTTGGAATTAGGCGCGGTTGTTTTTGCATTAAAGACTTGGAGGCACTACTTATATGGGGTCAAAAGTATTATATATACCGACCACAAAAGTCTTCAACACATATTTAATTAGAAACAACTGAATATGAGGCAGCGTAGGTGGATTGAATTATTGAATGATTACGACTTTGAGATTTGTTACCACCCAGGGAAGGCAAATGTGGTAGCTGATGCCTTGAGTAGGAAGGACAGAGAACCCATTCGAGTAAAATCTTTGAATATAATGATTCATAATAACCTTACTACTCAAATAAAGGAGGCGCAACAAGGAGTTTTAAAAAAAGGAAATTTAAAGGATGAAATACCCAAAGGATCGGAGAAGCATCTTAATATTTAGGAAGACAGAATCCGGTATAGGGCTGAAAGGATTTGGGTACCAAAATTTGGAGATATGAGAGAAATGGTACTTAGAGAAGCTCATAAAACCAGATAATCAATACATCCTGGAACGGGGAAGATGCACAAGGATCTCAAGAAACATTTTTGGTGGCCAGGTATGAAAGCCGATGTTGCTAAATACGTAGGAGAATGTTTGACGTGTTCTAAGGTCAAAGTTGAGCATCAGAAACCATCAGGTCTACTTCAACAACCCGAAATCCCGGAATGGAAATGGGAAAACATTACCATGGATTTCATCACTAAATTGCCAAGGACTGCAAGTGGTTTTGATACTATTTGTGTAATAGTTGATCGTCTCACCAAATCAGCACACTTCCTGCCAATAAGAGAAGATGACAAGATGGAGAAGTTAGCACGACTGTATTTGAAGGAAGTCGTCTCCAGACATGGAATACCAATCTCTATTATCTCTTATAGGGATGGCAGATTTATTTCAAGATTCTGGCAGACATTACAGCAAGCATTAGGAACTCGTCTAGACATGAGTACTGCCTATCATCCACAAACTGATGGGCAGAGCAAAAGGACGATACAAACGCTTGAAGACATGCTACGAGCATGTGTTATTGATTTCGGAAACACTTGGGATCGACATCTACCGTTAGCAGAATTTTCCTACAACAACAGCTACCATTCAAGCATTGAGATGGCGCCGTTTGAAGCACTTTATGGTAGAAAGTGCAGGTCTCCGATTTTTTGGAGTGAAGTGGGGGATAGACAGATTACGGGTCCGGAGATTATACAAGAAACTACCGAGAAGATCATCCAAATTCAACAACGGTTGAAAACCGCCCAAAGTCGACAAAAGAGCTACGCTGACATTAACAGAAAAGATATAGAATTTGAAATTGGAGAGATGGTCATGCTTAAAGTTGCACCTTGGAAAGGCGTTGTTCGATTTGGTAAACGAGGGAAATTAAATCCAAGGTATATTGGACCATTCAAGATTATTGATCGTGTCGGACCAGTAGCTTACCGACTTGAGTTACCTCAATAACTCGCGGCTGTACATAACACTTTCCACGTCTCGAATTTGAAGAAATGTTTTGCTAAAGAAGATCTCACTATTCCGTTAGATGAAATTCAAATCAACGAAAAACTTCAATTCATCGAAGAACCCGTCGAAATAATGGATCGTGAGGTTAAAAGACTTAAGAAAAACAAGATACCAATTGTTAAGGTTCGATGGAATGCTCGTAGAGGACCCGAGTTCACCTGGGAGCGTGAAGATCAGATGAAAAAGAAATACCCGCATCTATTTCCAGAAGATTCGTCAACACCTTCAACAGCTTAAAATTTCGGGACGAAATTTATTTAACGGGTAGGTACTGTAGTGACCCAAACTTTTCCATGTTTATATATATTAATTGAGATTGATATTTACATGATTAAATGTTTCCAACATGTTAAGCAATCAAACTTGTTAAGACTTGATTAATTAAAATATGTTTCATATAGACAATTGACCACCCAAGTTGACCGGTGATTCACGAACGTTAAAACTTGTAAAAACTATATGATGACATATATATGGATATATATATATAGTTAACATGATACTATGATAAGTAAACATATCATTAAGTATATTAACAATGAACTACATATGTAAAAACAAGACTACTAACTTAATGATTTTTAAACGAGACATATATGTAACGATTATCGTTGTAAAGACATTTAATGTATATATATCATATTAAGAGATATTCATACATGATAATATCATGATAATATAATAATTTAAAATCTCATTTGATATTATAAACATTGGGTTAACAATATTTAACAAGATCGTTAACCTAAAGGTTTCAAAACAACACTTACATGTAACGACTAACGATGACTTAACGACTCAGTTAAAATGTATATACATGTAGTGTTTTAATATGTATTTATACACTTTTGAAAGACTTCAATACACTTATCAAAATACTTCTACTTAACAAAAATGCTTACAATTACATCCTCGTTCAGTTTCATCAACAATTCTACTCGTATGCACCCGTATTCGTACTCGTACAATACACAGCTTTTAGATGTATGTACTATTGGTATATACACTCCAATTATCAGCTCTTAGCAGCCCATGTGAGTCACCTAACACATGTGGGAACCATCATTTGGCAACTAGCATGAAATATCTCATAAAATTACAGAAATATGAGTAATCATTCATGACTTATTTACATGAAAACAAAATTACATATCCTTTATATCTAATCCATACACCAACGACCAAAAACACCTACAAACACTTTCATTCTTCAATTTTATTCATCTAATTGATCTCTCTCAAGTTCTATCTTCAAGTTCTAAGTGTTCTTCATATATTCTACAAGTTCTAGTTACATAAAATCAAGAATACTTTCAAGTTTGCTAGCTCACTTCCAATCTTGTAAGGTGATCATCCAACCTCAAGAAATCTTTGTTTCTTACAGTAGGTTATCATTCTAATACAAGTTAATAATCATATTCAAACTTTAGTTCAATTTCTATAACTATAACAATCTTATTTCAAGTGATGATCTTACTTGAACTTGTTTTCGTGTCATGATTCTGCTTCAAGAACTTCGAGCCATCCAAGGATCCGTTGAAGCTAGATCCATTTTTCTCTTTTCCAGTAGGTTTATCCAAGGAACTTCAGGTAGTAATGATGTTCATAACATCATTCGATTCATACATATAAAGCTATCTTATTCGAAGGTTTAAACTTGTAATCACTAGAACATAGTTTAGTTAATTCTAAACTTGTTCGTAAACAAAAGTTAATCCTTCTAACTTGACTTTTAAAATCAACTAAACACATGTTCTATATCTATATGATATGCTAACTTAACGATTTAAAACCTGGAAACACGAAAAACACCGTAAAACCGGATTTACGCCGTCGTAGTAACACCGCGGGCTGTTTTGGGTTAGTTAATTAAAAACTATGATAAACTTTGATTTAAAAGTTGTTATTCTGAGAAAATGATTTTTATTATGAACATGAAACTATATCCAAAAATTATGGTTAAACTCAAAGTGGAAGTATGTTTTCTAAAATGGTCATCTAGACGTCGTTCTTTCGACTGAAATGACTACCTTTACAAAAACGACTTGTAACTTATTTTTCCGACTATAAACCTATACTTTTTCTGTTTAGATTCATAAAATAGAGTTCAATATGAAACCATATCAATTTAATTCACTCAAAACGGATTTAAAATGAAGAAGTTATGGGTAAAACAAGATTGGATAATTTTTCTCATTTTAGCTACGTGAAAATTGGTAACAAATCTATTCCAACCATAACTTAATCAACTTGTATTGTATATTATGTAATCTTGAGATACCATAGACACGTATACAATGTTTCGACCTATCATGTCGACACATCTATATATATTTCGGAACAACCATGGACACTCTATATGTGAATATTGGAGTTAGCTATACAGGGTTGAGGTTGATTCCAAAATATATATAGTTTGAGTTGTGATCAATACTGAGATACGTATACACTGGGTCATGGATTGATTTAAGATAATATTTATCGATTTATTTCTGTACATCTAACTGTGGACAACTAGTTGTAGGTTACTAACGAGGACAGCTGACTTAATAAACTTAAAACATCAAAATATATTAAAAGTGTTGTAAATATATTTTGAACATACTTTGATATATATGTATATATTGTTATAGGTTCGTGAATCAACCAGTGGCCAAGTCTTACTTCTCGACGAAGTACAAATCTGTGAAAGTGAGTTATAGTCCCACTTTTAAAATCTAATATTTTTGGGATGAGAATACATGCAGGTTTTATAAATGATTTACAAAATAGACACAAGTACGTGAAACTACATTCTATGGTTGAATTATCAAAATCGAATATGCCCCTTTTTATTAAGTCTGGTAATCTAAGAATTAGGGAACAGACACCCTAATTGACGCGAATCCTAAAGATAGATCTATTAGGCCTAACAAACCCCTTCCAAAGTACCGGATTCTTTAGTACTTCGAAATTTATATCATATCCGAAGGGTGTCCCAGAATGATGGGGATATTCTTATATATGCATCTTGTTAATGTCGGTTACCAGGTGTTCACCATATGAATGATTTTTATCTCTATGTATGGGATGTGTATTGAAATATGAAATCTTGTGGTCTATTATTATGATTTGATATATATAGGTTAAACCTATAACTCACCAACATTTTTGTTGACGTTTTAAGCATGTTTATTCTCAGGTGATTATTAAGAGCTTCCGCTGTCGCATACTTAAATAAGGACGAGATTTGGAGTCCATGCTTGTATGATATTGTGTAAAAACTGCATTCAAGAAACTTATTTTGTTGTAACATATGTGTATTGTAAACCATTATGTAATGGTCGTGTGTAAACAGGATATTTTAGATTATCATTATTTGATAATCTACGTAAAGCTTTTTAAAACCTTTATCTATGAAATAAAGGTTATGGTTTGTTTTAAAAATGAATGCAGTCTTTGAAAAACGTCTCATATAGAGGTCAAAACCTCGCAACGAAATCAATTAATATGGAACGTTTTTAATCAATAAGAATGGGACATTTCAAAGATTTCTCAAGAATCCAACTAACGTTAAAGGAATTCGTAGTTTCTTAGGTCATGCGGGATTCTATCGACGATTTATAAAGGACTTTTCCAAAATCGCTCGACCCATGACTAAACTTCTTGAGAAAGACAGTACATTCGACTTCAATGACGAATGCTTACAAGCTTTCTCCATTCTAAAAGATAAACTTAGGAATGCACCTATCATAGTATCTCCCGATTGGTCCAAACCTTTTGAACTAATGTGTGATGCTAGTGATTTCGCACTAGGAGCCGTTTTAGGACAACGCCAAGATAACAAATTTCAACCAATATATTATGCAAGTAAAACATTAACAGGAGCACAATTCAACTATACAACTACCGAAAAAGAACTCCTTGCAATTGTATTTGCTTTTGATAAATTTAGATCATATCTTGTGCTATCCAAAACGATTGTATTTACCGATCATTCAGCCCTAAAGTACTTGTTTAAGAAACAAGATGTAAAACCTAGATTGATACGTTGGATTCTTCTCTTATAAGAATTTGATATAGAAATCAAGGATAAAAGGGGTGCTGAAAATCTCGCTACTGATCACTTGTCTCGTCTTGGGAATCCCGACCTAGAAAAACTAGATGAGTCAGTTATTCATGACACTTTTCCCGATGAGTTTCTAATGAAAATAGAAACCGAATTTGAAGTTCCATGGTTTGCAGATTTTGCAAACTATCTCGCCGCAGGAGTATTAATTAAAAACCAAACGTACCAGCAAAAGAAGAAATTCTTTGCTGATTTAAAATTTTACTTCTGGGAAGACCCTAATCTTTTTCGAATAGGAGCAGATCAAGTTATCCGCCGATGCGTATATGGTAAAGAAGCTCAACAAATATTGGAGCACTGTCATCAAGGCCCAGCGGGTGGTCATTTCGGACCTAGCTATACAGCTAAGAAGGTCTTTGACTCAGGTTTTTATTGGCCAACCATTTTCAAAGATGCACACCACATGGTTAAAACATGTGATGCGTGTCAAAGATCCGGTAACATCTCAAAAAGGGACGAAATGCCACAAAAAGGCATTCTTGTATGTGAAGTATTTGACATTTAGAGTATTGATTCATGGATCCATTTCCAGCATCGAATAAATGAAAATACATCCTTGTGGCAGTTGACTACGTTTCTAAATGGGCCGAAGCAAAAGCTTTACCCACAAATGATGCTCGTGTTGTTGTGAACTTCCTAAAAAACCTATTTTCACGTTTTGGGATTCCAAAAGCATTAATCAGTGATCGTGGAACTCATTTTACAAATCAATTACTCGAGAAAGTACTTAAAAAGTACGGAGTTAATCATCGTTTCTCAACTTCTTACCACCCTCAAACGAGTGTCCAAGTTGAGTACACAAATCGAGGTCTTAAACGAATTTTAGAAAGAACGGTTAAAAAAATCCTAAAATCTGGCATCGAAAGTTAGATGATGCGCTTTGGGCATTTAGAACTGCATTCAAAACACCCATTGGTACTACACCTTTCTGATTAATTTATGGTAAGGCATGTCATCTACCTGTCGAAGTTGAACACAAGGCATATTAGGCTCTAAGAGAATGTAACACTGACCTTGTGGAAGCCGGAGAGAACCGATTCTTACAACTTAATGAATTGGACGAATTAAGACTACAAGCTTATGAAAACTCTAAAACATACAAATAGAAAACTAAGAGATGGCACGATGCACGATTAAAAGAAAGAAAAGAATTTGAACAAGGGGATAAAGTATTAGATTTCCAATCACATTTTAAGTTTTCACCTGGGAAACTTAGATCCCGGTGGACTGGGCCATATATAATAAAACATGTTTTTCCATCTGGATATGCAGAGTTATATAGCAAAGACGGTGGAACTTTCAAGGTGAACGGTCATCGACTCAAGTTATACTTTGACGGAATCAACACTACGGAAAGAGACGAAATCACCTTCTACCCTAAGGACAAGTAAATTCAGGGTAATTTTAAGGTTTTCAACTCCATTCTCGATTTTTATTTTTATCTTTAAGAGTGGGGTTTGTTCGGTCTTTCCCTAGCAGACACTAAAGAACTAGTCTTCTCCCTCCATTCTACATTTTTATTTTCTTTCGTTTTTATTTATTTTTTTTCTTTTATCAAGATGCGTAATCAATATGTCTACAACCACTTCTTTTTGATGTGCGATAATATTTTACCGAGAGATGTGGTATTAGATATAAAGAGTAGATGCGATCAGGCGAGAAAAGAAATAATGCAAGAACTTAATGAGAACACTTATGGAAAAGGCAAATCAAAATCAGCTAAGAAACGTCGAGCGCGTCATTTGGGCAAGTGTGTAAAATGTGGAAAACCGACTCATTACGAAAATTGCCCAAAGAACCAAACAGACTCTAATTACGAGTACGTAACCTTGTGCCGAGAAGGGCCTTTTAAATGTTCAAAGGAAAACCTCTTAAACCAACGAGGTTACGCCTATGAAGCCATGGGGGGCGAAATGGTACGACTTTACTATGAGGCGAGTCGACGCGGTTTCACAATCTAATTCTTTTTCTCGCCAATTGTGTATTTGTGCATTTTTGTGTGTTTATGTTTTGGTGTGTTTTAGTTTGTATTCGTTTAATGTGTGTTTTATTAAAAAGGTATACCATTTAAAATTGATAAATCTTGAGTTTAACCTGTTTTCATTGAAAACGATAATGTTAAGTGTAACAACTGAATTGTCATTCTTCAAATTGCACAAAATTTCTTGTTGGATTCATAATATATCTTTTAAATAGTAAACCACAAAAAAAAAACAAAAGAAAAATTATTTTTACTAAAAATATACTTTTTTATCAATAACCATAAAAATATATAACTTGAAAACTTTGTCGTAGGTAATAATAGGTGTAACAACCGAGATTATCTCTACCTAGTTGATAGAAAACAAAGTTTTAAGTTTGAAAATTAGTTGGTTTGAAAGTATATATATATATATATATATATATATATATATATATATATATATATATATATATATATATATATATAAGAGTGTATTTTAAATTTATTTAATTTTTATTTTTCATGTACTTGTTTTAAAATTTTAAAATATTAATTTTCTTTTAATTTAAAAAAAAAATAAATAAATAGAGTGTTTTGTTTTATTTTTGTTTTCATAAAATATTAAAACTTTAACTTTTAATAAATTAAATTTTATAAATTGATTTGAAAATTTATAAACGGATAAAGACTAGGTATAACAACCGAAATTTCCGTTACAACAAATATAAATTTAAAAAAGATATTTTAAAAATTTAATTACTTATAAAGTTAAAAAAAAAAAAGAATAACACTTACGCGGAACGTGTGGACATCCACGCGAAACGCGTAGAATCAAAAGTTACGCGGATCGCGTAATACTACGTGAAACGCGTAAAGATAAAATTAGATAACATATCAGATCGACCAGCAGCCTTGTTCTTCACACTCTCTTATTATTATTATTTTTGTTTGTTGTGAACGAGAAGAAGAAGCAAAAACCCACAAAAATCATACCAAAAATCAAATAAATACTCCAAATCTTCCCCAATTCTTCCACCTTTCAACATGCCGAGATTGGTAAGGGTCCTAAACCCAATTTACCCCTTGTTCTTCAAATTTTTCATTATTTATATTTATAGCTTTTATCCGAATTGATGCATGTTATTGTTGAATTTTGCTTTATTATTGCTATAACTATGTTGTTAGTGTGATGTTAAACCCGATTAGCAAAGAATTTGATGTTTGATTGATAATTTTAAAGTTAGGGTTTATACATATTGGGGAAAAATTGAGGAATTGCTATTAAAGTGAGTTATTGTGGTTATAATTTTATGTTTTTAACTGTTTTGATAGTAGTAGAAGCTTTGAACATGAATTTGATTGTTTGATTCTGTGATTTTAATTTTAGTCTAAATTTAATAATTTTTGTTATTTTCATGAATCAAGTAATGAATTGTAATGATGATAAAGATTATTTGGAAGCTGGAATACACGCAATGTGATTGGATTGAATTATATATGCTTAGTTCATTGAATGTTTTCCACTTGGATTATGAAACTTGATTTATGATTATGAATTTTGTTTGTTTATTTTTTGTTTGTTTTGATCTTTAGAAGTAAACCTTAAACTGTTGTTGATATATATTAGTTCCCGTGGTGTTGAGAACAAGCTTGTATGATCATTATGAATTCTTTGCTAATATTAACATACCTAATTGGGATGATTTTCTTGTTTTAAAATGTTATGCAGGGATTATTTCGAATGAGGGCTGTAAACCAATAGCAAGATGAGGAACAAGTAACACCACAAATGGAACAACTCTTCCAAACCTTACACCCGAACCTGAGATTCCCTAATGATTTACCTCAACAGGTGCAAAAGGTTAAGGACTTACTTTCTCTGATCAATAGAAACACCTCTCCAGTATATGTTGTAGACTGGGCTCCCTTAGGACACCCAGTCAACTTAGATACACAAATAAGGGAAATTTTAAACCAAAGTTTCACAAACGAATTTGGGATGAATTTGGTTTTTAATGATTTTGAGAGGTTGTTTAGTTTAAATAGTCCTGTATATAGAGAATGGTACTTGGAATTCTAATCTACTGTTAGAATGAGTATACACCCAGAAACTATCGATGATGATAATTTTCTACAGTTTAGACTGGGTGGAGTAGATAGAAGGATGTCCCTAAGCAACGTGACTAACGCGTTGGGAATTTACACTGTCGAGGAGATGTTGACTCCCAGTTTTAGGGAGTACATTTTTACAGGGGCTAGGTATACAGGTAACTATGATTCTGGGAGGGTTTGGCAATCTTTTACTAATAGAAATAGATATGAGGCCGGCCAAGAATCATACCTAAAGATCACTGATGTTCGATTTAGAATAATTCATAAATTTATAGCGAACACAATAAACCAAAGGTCATTTGGTAATACAGATAAAATTAATTATATTGACCTGTGGTATTTAGATGTGATCAGAGATAGGGATACCTTTGTTAGTATACCCTATGGAGTTGCCTACTTTTTAGCTCATGTAGGTAAGGGTGCTAGAGGATCAAGTGACATGTCGGGGGTCACTATATCACTTGTTTAGGAAACTGGTTCGAACTCAACCCGAGTGAATCAGAACCTCCAATAATACCGGTCGATCAAGCTGTTAAAACTTTAGGATTGGATGTATATAAAACGGCAAAAGCTATACAAGTGAGGGGTGGGGTAATTAGTTTAAGACGACAAGAAGTTGTTGCTCCCGCTCCTATGGAGGAAGACGATGAACCTGAGCGAGATACTAGGAGAAGACGGAGACAGCCAGATCAGGCTAGTTCGTCTAATGTAGGTACCTCTGATTTCGATATGTTACAAAATTCGTTTAATTCATTGAGTTTAGATTTAAGGAACTCATATGATAATTGGGGACGGAGATCAGAAGACCAATACACTAGTTTATCTCAGCAAATAGGGGACATTAGGCATACCCAACTAGCTCAGGGTAATATGTTTGAAAATATCCGATACGATCAAAGGGGCCAGGGAGCACAACTAGAGTGGGTGCATCATCAGGCATATTTATACGCAGCTAGCCCACAACATTACGCACCCTCAGTCTTTCCTTGATACACCCCTTGGCAAGCACCCGGTGATCCTCTACCTCCACCGTATGACCTCAACGCTGCCCTAGCCGCAAGTCAGGAAGCCTATCGGCATTTTTACGAGGAACAACGCCAAAATGAACAGCGGCAGCAACAGCAACGGGGATAGGAAGATCAAGGAGGCCCTGTATGGCCATTTTTCTAGTTTTTAGTTGTTATTTTTTATTTTTATTTTAATTTTTTATTTTGTTTGTAAAAAAAATGATTTTTATGATGTGTTTTAAGTATTTACTTTTACGTTTATATATTTTATATATACAAAGAATTTTAGTGTGGGGTAAATTTTTTTTTTTTTGTACTACTAAAGTACAACCCCATCTCTTGTGTGATTAACATATTTTGTTGACATGTACTTACGATGATGAGATTCGACATAACGAAACACGAAAGTATTATTGTGATATGAGGATTGGATATGTTCATACAATAAGCATTTTACAATGTCCAATTACTTAACAAAGAAAGTTCCATATACTTTACACTTTTTGTCCTCTCAATTTTATACATTTTTATCTGATTTTATGTAATGAGGGCATTACATAATCTTAAGTATGGGGTAGGGAATATATAAATTCTCAATAACTTATAATTTGGTGGTTTTTACGAAAAAAATGAAAATTTTTAAACAAATATATCTAGTCAATTTTTAAGGTAATTACGAGCAATTAAAGATTAGGTGTCAAAAATCGAAATTATTGTCTCCATACATTAAAAATACATAAGATTATTTGATTAAAACCTATAAAAGAAAACCAAGTATAATAAAATTTATAAACCCATATTTTTGGAACCATTTATCACATGTTTCTATGAAGTTTATTGCAGATATCATTGCTTTAGAATGTATAAACCTGAATATCCCATTAAGGAAGTAAAGTCTTCCAAAATGAAACACTTGCTAACTTATGTTAGAAGATGTAGTCCAGAAGAGCTGTAGGTTGACGAAAAATCTTGAAAAGTCATCTCTATCATCGGCTGGAAATCCACCTCACCTCAACATCAAACAGGGTTTTTGGTGGTCAGACTTATCCTAACCATGAGATGGATCTGTCTCGTACAATGGGGGGTACATTGCAAATTAGCTTTTAAGACTAATGAATCTAATCCCCAGATGGATGATCTCCGTAAAGATCAACCACATCTATGTCTGACCGCGGTCAACATACATATGCCATAACAAATTGAGGTGTGCAAACTCATGGTTCACCGATGATATTTGGACACGATATAATTTTATTCTAAAACTTATGCTATTTTATGAATTATATTGTGTAAAACCATTTTTAGGACATTCAGTTTCAAGTTCCATGATACTTCAATCATGGGGGCGGATAGCTTGCTAATCGCCGACTGACACTACGGTTTTAAGTTACCCTCAACCGGAATTTGAGGTTAAAACTGGAAAACGTGTCTGGTATAAAAACTAGCATGCCATTTTATAAAATCATAAAACGTTTTCACAAGGTCCAATTTTCCCTAAGGATCCAAATTTTTAAACCTTAATCACGAGTTTCAACTTTGTTTCTGTTGTCTGAATTTCATTTTGTGTGGTGTGCGTGTGATCCAATAAATATTGTGTAGTGTTTCCAACTTATTCCATATAGCGTGTGTTTTCATTTCGTGTGGAGTGTGTTGTGTGATTTAATGTTCGATATGGAAAAATATGTAATGTTCTGATTCTATTTAGAAGATGTAATT
The DNA here is from genome assembly GCF_046630445.1 of Rutidosis leptorrhynchoides. Taxonomy (NCBI): domain Eukaryota; kingdom Viridiplantae; phylum Streptophyta; class Magnoliopsida; order Asterales; family Asteraceae; genus Rutidosis; species Rutidosis leptorrhynchoides. Next base: position 152,972,980 of record NC_092333.1, read on the forward strand.
GCTTGAGGACAAGCAACGTTCAAGTGTGGGGTATTTTGATATTGCTTTAAACATACATATATTTCGACGCAATATCATTTATATTTCATCGACTTTTACCGAAACGAAGACATTCAAATGCATAATTCACTAGAAAAATGGCAAAAGTAAACGCGAGCTTGAAGTTTAAAGAAATGATAATAAATGACGGGTTTTAACCAAATATATATCGAGATAACGTTTATCCGAATGAAAGTCCAAAATGATCGAAGAAAAAGAGTTTAAATGAAAGTTCCAAGTCAATATACGTCAACATCGGATCAACAAAGAACAAACGCAAAAATAAAAAAAATAAGAAAAATTCTGTTTCAACTTACGCGGATCGTTTATATAGCCACGCGAAACGCGTAATTTTTTACTCCTACGCGGACCGTGTACCACCTTACGCGAAACGCGTAATCTCGAGACCAGATTCAGATCTGAATTACAAATGGGACGATTGCTTTTGAAGTTTAATATTAATACTTTACACTACTTTTCATCTTTACAGAATTAAAGGAAGTATACAGCTCACTCAAGTCTACCTACTACATTTTCTCTGTACATGTTAAATATAGACATACTCATACATATAAGGGATAGTACACAACATCCAATATATATATTTACAAGTACGCAGACGTTTTGAGAGAGAGATACTACAAAAATTATTAGTCTTTTTATTTTTATCAAGTATTCTGTATCAATTTTATTTTCAGTACCAAGGTTTAATATCTAGAATAGTTTTAAGGGTGTATTGTTCGTGATTAAGGGTATTATTGTGCGAGTGCAAGGGTGTTGTCATTGTAATTTTTCTACCGTTTGAAGTTAATGAAAGTGAAGATTTTTGTAAGTATATTCTGTTAAAATTATCGTTATCAATTTTTATCGTTATTATTATGTTTGTATATTTATATTTTTATGTTTACCCTAGTATAATGAGTAGCTAAATTTCCCTATTTGCTTAGATGTAGAGCCCCTAGTGAAATGGAGTGTTATCATTTAGAACATTAAAATGTAACTTTGATTATTTTTAACATTGAGCCTAATTAAAAGAACCATTATTATGTATTTGGATATTTAACCCTTGTCACTTAATTTATTAGATTCAAATAATGAAAGTTATTTTTATAAATTAAGCTTCAACATTAAAAGTGATTTAGACGAACTTATGAATAATTTATTAACATTAGATTAGAAATAAAGTTCGGTGGTTTGGGTAATATCATTAGGTATATAATAGTGAAATTGTAAAAAGGGAAACCGTTATGATTTAGGTTTTGGCGAAAGTTAAAACTGGGTTGGGTCTCAATTTAAATACTTGGGGACTAGTAACTATCTAAATAAGATCCGATGAAAATTAGACTTAATTTAGCTAGTTGAAACTTTATTTATTCGAAAAAAAAATATAAAGTTTTATACTAAACATTTTAATAGAGCTTAAATCTTAAAATAATCCACGGGTCTAGAGGTAACACATTTAAGTAAACACTCCTATTTATATATTGAAAATAATTATTATTATTATTTTTACATATTGTTATTTAGCTAAAAAATTAAAATTATAACTCAATTAAACTTCAGTTTATACGTACTGTTTTGTCACATCGAATAAACCATACGCGGATCGCGTATAATTTCACACGAACTGCGTATCTTTTAAAGTATACGCGAAACGCGTATATCATTACGCGAAACGCGTATGTATAACACCAGTACTGTTACGAAATTAGTTAAAATCTAAGTATTAATTAAAACTTATTATTATTTTAAAAAGTAATTAATTTATAATTAGTTTAATTATTATAATTATCTTTAATCCACCTTTAATTTAATTAAAACTTATTATTTAGTCACTTTAAGATAATTTGTATTCTATTTTATTGTTTAAGTTAATTTGTATTTTATTTTATTATTTTAAATAAATTCTTATTCAGTTAGTTTTATAAAAAATTATTGTTATGCTTATTACCATTTAATAAAATATTTCTATCACAATTAATATAGTTTCAATTAATTCACTTTTAAGTTAATAATTATAAATCATGTAATCTGATAATTTTAATTAATAGTTCAATTTAATTAAGATTAAGTTATATTTTATTATTATTATGCTAAATATAAATTCCTAATCCAAAACCCCCTTTAAATAAGTTTAAATTCAAAGACTATTAAAAAACCATTAAAACACTCCATCTCCTTGTGGAACGAATCGGATTTACCAACAAACTAAACTACGCGAATAGGACTAGTTGCCTATATATGTGTTAAATCAACCTGAATTCATTAAAACACCACATATACAATAAATCAATTCGTGTAACAAAATAACTCAAATCCGTTCATAAATAAAGGTACTGTTTCAACGCATCAGTTTATAATAAGAATATATTACATCAAAAATAAGTTTCTTGAATGCAGTTTTTACATAATATCATACAAGCATGGACTCCAAATCTTGTCCTTATTTTAGTATGCAACAGCGGAAGCTCTTAATAATCACCTGAGAATAAACATGCTTAAAACGTCAACAAAAATGTTGGTGAGTTATAGGTTTAACCTATATATTATCAAATCATAATAATAGACCACAAGATTTCATATTTCAATATACATCCCATACATAGAGATAAAAATCATTCATATGGTGAACACCTGGTAACCGACATTAACAAGATGCGTATAAGAATATCCCCTATCATTCCGGGAAATCCTTCGGACATGATAAAAACAACATCGAAGTACTAAAGCATCCTGTACTTTAGATGGGGTTCGTTAGGCCCAATAGATCTATCTTTAGGATTCGCGTCAATTAGTAGATCGGTTTACTAATTCTTAGGTTACCAAGCAAAAGGGGCATATTCGGCTTCGATCATTCACCCATATAATGTAGTTTCAATTACTTGTGTTTATTTCATAAAACATTTTATAAAAATGCATGTATTCTCATCCCAAAATATTAGATTTTAAAAGTGAGACTATAGCTCACTTTTACAGATTTTTACTTCGTCGGGAAGTAAGACTTGGCCACTAGTCGATTCACGAACCTATAACAAATATGTACATATATTTCAAAGTATGTTCAAAATATATTTACAACATTTTTAATACGTTTTAATGTTTTAAGTTTATTAAGTCAGCTGTCCTCGTTAGTAACCTACAACTAGTTGTCCACAATTAGATGTACATAAATAAATCAATATAAATTATCTTGGATCAATCCACGACCCACTGTATACAAGCCTCAGGCTAGATCACAACTCAAACTATATATATTATTTTGGAATCAACCTCAACCCTGTATAGCTAACTCCAACATTACTGCATATAGAGTGTCTATGGTTGTTCCAAAATATATTATATAGATGGGTCGATATGATATGTCAAAACATCGTATACGTGTCTATCGTATCCCAAGATTACATAATATATATTAGAATACATGAATAATACAATATAAGTTTGTTAAGTTATGATTTGTATAGAATTGTTACAATATTTCCCGAAGCTACAACAATCAAAAAAAATATCCAATCTTGTTTTACCCATAACTTCTTCGTTTTAAATCCGTTTTGAGTAAATCAAATTGCTATGGTTTCATATTGAACTCAATTTTATGAATCTAAACAGAAAATGTATAGGTTTATGGTCAGAAATAAAAGTTACAAGTCATTTTTGTAAGAGGTAGTCATTTCAGTCGAAAGAATGACGTCTTGATGACCATTTTGAAAAACATACTTCCACTTTGAGTTTAACCATGATTTTTGGATATAGTTTCATGTTCATAATAAAAATCATTTTCCCAAAAGAATAACTTTTAAATCAAAGTTTATCATAGTTTTTAATCAAGAGTGGAATCCCATGCTAGTTCCTATTGGTATATACCCACAGTAAGTACGTCTAGAAGCTGTGTATAATACGGGTATGAATACGACTAGAATTCTTGATGAAAAAAAAAGAATGGGAATGTAACTGTACCCATTTTCATTAAGTATGAGTGTTTTGATATATGTCTTGAAGTCTTCCAAAAGTACATTAATACATCTAAATACACTACATGTATTTACATTTTAACTGAGTCGTTAAGTCATCTTTAGTCGTTACATGTAAGTGTTGTTTTGAAACCTTTAAGTTAACGATCTCATTTAATGTTGTTAACCCATTGTTTATTATATCTAATGAGATGTTAAATTATTATATTATCATGATATTATGATATATTATTACATCTTAATATGATATATATAAATTTAAATGTCGTTACAACGATAATCGTTACATATATGTCTCGTTTCGAAATCCTTAAGTTAGTAGTCTTGTTTTTACATATGTAGTTCATTGTTAACATATATAATTATCATTTTATCATGTTAAATATAGTGTAACAATATCTTAATATGATACATATGTATTTAGTAAGATGTTGTAATAACGATAATCGTTATATATATCGTTTCAACTTTCTTAACTTAGTAGTCTCATTTTTATGTATATAACTCATTATTAATATACTTATGGAGATACTTACTTATCACAATCTCATGTTAACTATATGTATATCTATATATATATCATCATGTCGTTTTTACAAGTTTTAACGTTCGTGAATCGCCGGTCAACTTGGGTGGTCAATTGTCTACATGAAACTCATTTCAAATAATCAAGTCTTAACAAGTTTGATTGCTTAACATGTTGGAAACACTTAATCATGTAAAAATCAATTTCATTTAATATATATAAACATGGAAAAGTTCGGGTCACTACACGTAAGGCCATCAAATCTGGTCAGTGCTGATTAGTACACTTCACCATAACGCGGTCTCAAGCTTTGCACCCCGCTTGAGGGATTCTTGGTTAATTAAGGAACTGTTTGTTTAAACATATAAAGGATTGGACCGTTAGGATAACCGAACGTGTTCATGGAAGTCAAAACCGACTTGGCCATGGTGTTCTGTATGGTTAAACTCTTTTTAATGGCCTAACTACCTTTTAAACCCAATCATTAACGAAAGCATCGAAGCACATCACGTCTCCCGAATTACAAACTTTATCGCATTTACTTTACTTTATCTTATAAACTAGAAAACCCAAAATTAGGTAACAAATCACTACTCCTTTACCTTAGAATTATCTTAAGCTTTAACTATAGGTTCGATTCTACTGATATCTTAAAAATACGACCCTAGGTCATAATTCCTTACTTATAATAAGGAGTAGTACGATTAAGGCCCCGCTAAATATAAATTTAAAACCATTACCCCCTTCTAGTGACTGATTCTGACATGTTGCGACCTAACGACACCGCTCAAATAAAACCATTCGTTTTGACCATATCATTTGGAGAGTTTTGCTCGTTGGGCCATTTTAGGGTGATCTGGAGAATTTCAGCACAATTTGAAACCAAAGGTTATACGCCGCCAAATCTTACTCCATCTGGCGGCGCATATTAACGATGAAAAAGAATGTTTATTGAAGTGATATTAGACTCAAAATTATATGAGTTATACATAATTACATTGTGAGTGAAATAATACTACATAAAAGTATATATATACCATGCTAAGTCCTGTATACACAAAAGTAATAATACGATATATATTGAAAACGTTGAAAAAACATTAATAATGAGTAAAATGTCTTTTTTCGGCATCCTGGCGACCTCGAATGGCAATAAACTTTTCGAGAGACTTGATGTCAGGCTCGTTTTAGGGTGATCTTGAGCATTTCTACACAATCTGAAACCAAAGGTTATGCGCCGCCAAATGGTATCCATTTGGCGGCCCATATTATTGATATAAAAAGCGTGTTTAATGGATTGACATTAGATAAAAAATTATATGCGTTATACATAATTACATTGTGAGTGAAATAGTAGGCCTTAAAAAATATGTATCATGCTAAGTCATGCATAAAAAAAGAAATAATATGATAGAAATTCAAAACGGTCAAAAGAGCGTCTTTAATTAAACAAAAAAGACAAAATCGAACGCTTTCGAGGCCTCATTTCGAAAAATCTTTGGGACAAACCGCCTATGGCAGATTACCAACCGATAGATCTTGAAAAAATACACGGTTTTTAAAAACGATGAATAAATCAGAGCTACGAGTCAAAAGATACGATAGGTCTAACATTTTTGCCAAAGACAAAAAAACACCATGCACCATGAACCGTCGGTGGTGTTTGGTGCGTGGTGCGAATTTGCGAGGAAAGATATCTTTTTCAGAATCTAGATGACCTGAAATAGCAAGCATGCTCAGAGAGTCTTGCTCGTTGGGTCATTTTAGGGTGATCCTGAGAATTTCAGCATAATTTGAAACCAAAGGTTATGCGCCGCCAAATGTTACTCCATATGGCAGTGCATATTAATGATGTAAAAAGAATATTTATTGAAGTGACATTAGACTGAAAATTATATGAGTTATACATAATTACATTGTGAGTGAAAAAATAGGCCTTAAAACTATATATATTCCATGCTAAGTCATGTATACACAAAAGTAATAATACGATATATATTGAAAACATTCAAAAAACATTAATAATGAGTAAAATGTCTTTTTTCGGCATCCTGATGACCTAGAATGGCAATAAACTTTCCGAGAGTCTTGATGTAAGGGTCGTTTAGGGTGATCTTGAGAATTTCAACACAATCTGAAACCAAACATTATGCGCCGCCAAATGGTACTCTATTTAGCGGCGCATATTATTGATATAAAAAGCGTGTTTAATGAATTGACATTAGATTAAAAATTATAAGCGTTATACGTAATTACATACTGAGTAAAATAATAGGCCTTAAAACAATATGTATCATGCTAAGTCATACATACAAAAAGAAATAATATGATATAAGTTCAAAATGGTCAAAAGAGGGTCTAAAATTAAACAAAAAAAGGCAAAATTGAAGGCTTTGAGGCCTCGTTTCGAAAAATATTTGGGACAAACCTCCTACGGCAGTTTTCCAATGGACAGATCTCGGAAAAATACATGATTTAAAAAAAGGGATGACTAAATCGGAGCTACGAGTCAAAAGATACGATAGATCTATCATTTTGGCTAAAGACAAAAAATACCAAGCACCATGAACCGTCGGTAATGCCTGGTGCGTGGTGTGAATTTGAGAGGAAAGATGTGTTTTCGGAATTTAGATGACTTGAAATGGCAAGCATGTTTAGAGAGTCTTCTCATTGGGCCGTTTTAGGATGATCCTGAGAATTTCATCACAATCTAAAACTAAAGGTTATGCGCCACCAAATGTTACTCCATCTGACGGCGCATATTAATCATTTAAAAAGAATGTTCAATGAAGTGACATTAGACTCAAAATTATATGAGTTATACATAATTACATTGTAAGTGAAATAATATGCCTTAATAATATATATACCATGCTAAGTCATGTATACACAAAAGTAATAATACGATACATATTGAAAACGTTCAAAAAACATTTGTAATGAGTAAAATGTATTTTACGGCCTCCTGACAACCTCGAATGGCAATAAACTTTTCGAAAATCCTGATGTTAGGGTCGTTTTTGGGTGATCTTGAGAATTTCAATACAATCTAAAACGAAAGGTTATGCGCCTCCAAATGGTACTCCATTTGATGGCGCATATTATTGATATAAAAAGCGTTTTAATAAAGTGACATTAGATTAAAAATTATATGCATTATACATAATTAAATTGTGAGTAAAATAATAGGCCATAAAACAATATGTACCATGCTATGTCATGTATACACAAAAGTAATAATACGATATATATTGAAAACGTTCAAAAAACATTAATAATGAGTAAAATGTCTTTTTTCGGCATCCTGACGACCTCGAATGGCAATAAACTTTCTGAGAGTCTTGATGTTAGGGTCGTTTTAGGGTGATCTTTAGAAGTTCAACAAAATCTGAAACCAAAGGTTATGCGCTGCCAAATTGTACTCGATTTGGCGGCGCATATTATTGATATAAAAAACGTGTTTAATGAAATGACTTTAGATTAAAAATTATATGCGTTAAACATAATTACATTGTTAGTGAAATAATAGGCCTTAAAACAATATGTACCATGCTAAGTCTTGCATACAAAAAGAAATAATATGGTAGAAATTCAAAACGGTCAAAAGAGCGTCTTTAATTATACAAAAATAGGCAAAATTGAAGGCTTTCGAGGCCTCGTTTCGAAAAATATTAGGGACAAACCATCTATGGCAGATTGCCAACGGATATATCTCGAAAAAGTACACGATTTAAAAAAAATGGTGACTAAATCGGAGCAACGAGTCAAAAGATACGATAGAGCTAACATTTTGGCCAAAGAAAAAAAAACACCAAGCACCATGAACCGTCGGTGGTGTTTGGTGCGTGGTGTGAATTTGCGAGGAAATATGTCTTTTTCGGAATCTAGACTACCTGAAATGGCAAGCATGTTCAGAGAGTCTTGTTCATTGGGCCGTTTTAGGGTGATCCTGATAATTTGAGCACAATCTGAAACCAAAGGTTATGCGCCACCAAATGTTACTCCATTTGGCGCCGCATATTAATGATTTAAAAAGAATGTTTATTGAAGTGACATTAGACTCAAAATAATATGTATTATACATAATTACATTGTGAGTGAAATAATAGGCCTTAAAACTATATATACCATGCTAAGTCATGTATACACAAAAGTAATAATATATTGAAAACGTTCAAAAAACATTAATAATGAGTAAAATATCTTTTTTCGGCATCCTGACGACCTCGAATGGAAATATATTTTCTGAGAGTCTTGATGTTAGGGTCGTTTTAGGGTGATCTTGAGAATTTCAACACAATCTGAAACCAAAGGTTATGCGCCGCTAAATGGTACTCCATTTGACGGCGCATATTATTGATATAAAAAGCATGTTTAATTAAAATACTTTAGATTAAAAATTATATGTGTCATACATAATTACATTGTGAGTGAAATAATAGGCCTTAAAAAAATATGTACCATGCTAAGTCATGCATACAAAAAGAAATAATATGATAGAAATTCAAAATGGTCAAAAGAGCGTATAAAACTAAACAAAAAAGACAAAATTGAAGGCTTTCGAGACATCATTTCGAAAAATATTTGGGACAAACTGCCTACAACAGTTTTCCAACGAATAGATCTCGAAAAAATACACGATTTGAAAAAAAGGTGACTAAATTGGAGCTACGATCAAAAGATACGATAAATCTAACATTTTGGCCAAAGACAAAAAACACCAAGAACCATGAACCGTCGGTGGTGTTTGGTGCGTGGTGTGAATTTGCGAGGAAAGATGTCTTTTTTCAAATCCTAGACGACCTCGAATGGCAAGCAAGTTCAGAGAGTCTTGCTCATTTGACTGTTTGAGGGTGATCCTGATAATTTCAGCACAATCCGAAACCAAAGATTATGCGCCGTCAAATGTTACTCCATCTGGCGGCGCATATTAATGATTTAAAAAGCATGTTTAATGAAGTGACATTAGACTCAAAATTATATGAGTTATACATAATTACATTATAAGTGAAATAATAGGCCTTAAAACTATATATACCTTTCTAAGTCGGGTATACACAAAAGTAATAATACGAAATATATTGAAAACGTTCAAAAAAAACATTAATAATGGAGTAAAATATATTTTTTCGGCATCCTGACGACCTCGAATGGAAATAAACTTTTCGAGAGTCTTGATATTAGGGTCGTTTTAGGGTGATCTTGAGAATTTAAACACAATCTGAAACCAAAGGTTATGCGCCGCCAAATGGTACCTCATTTGGCGGCGCATATTATGGATATAAAAAGCGTGTTTAAAGAATTGACATTAGATTAAAAATTATAAGCGTTATAGATAATTACATTGTGAGAGAAATAATAGGCTTTAAAACAATATGTACCATGCTACGTCATGCATACAAAAAGAAATAATATGATAGAAATTCAAAACGGTCAAAAGAGCATCTATAATTAAACAAAAAAAAGGCAAAATTGAAGGCTTTCGAGGCCTCGTTTCGAAAAATATTTGGGACAAACCGCCGTGTCAAAAAACTGCACGATTAAAAAAAACGATGGCTAATTTGGAGCTATGAGTCAAAAGATACGATAGATCTAACATTTTGGTCAAAGACAAAAAACACCAAGCACCATGAACCGTCAGTGGTGTTTGGAGCGTGGTGTGCATTTGTTAGGAAATATATCTTTTCGGAATCTAGATGACCTTAAATGGCAAGCATGTTTAGAGAGTCTTGCGCGTTGGGCCATTTTAGGGTGATCCTGAGAATTTCAGCACAATCTGAAACCAAAGGTTATGCGCCGCCAAATTTTACTCCATCTGACGGCACATATTAATGATTTAAAAAGAATATTTATTGAAGTGACATTAGACTCCAAATTATATGAGTTATGCATAATTACATTGTAAGTGAAATAATATGCCTTAAAACTATATATACCATGCTAAGTCATGTATACACAAAAGTAATATTACGATATATATTGAAAACGTTCAAAAAACATTTATAATGAGTAAAATGTCTTTTTCGGCATCCTGACGACCTCGAATGGCAATAAAATTTTCGAGAGTCCTGATGTTAGGGTCGTTTTAGGGTGATCTTGAGAATTTCAACACAATCTGAAACCAAAGGTAAAAAGCGTGTTTAATGAAGTGACATTAGATTAAAAATTATATGCGTAATACATAATTATATTGTGAGTGAAATAATAGGCCTTAAAACAATATGTACCACGCTAAGTCATGCATACAAAAAGAAATAATATGATAGAAATTCAAAATGGTTAAAAGAGCGTCTAAAAATAAACAAAAAGGGCAAAATTGAAGGCTTTCAAGGCCTTGTTTCGAAAAATATTTGGGACGAACTGAAATGTCCCGTTCTTATTGATTAAAAACGTTCCATATTAATTGATTTCGTTGCGGGGTTTTGACCTCTATATGAGACATTTTTCAAAGACTGCATTCATTTTTAAAACAAACCATAACCTTTATTTCATAAATAAAGGATTAAAAAGCTTTACGCAGATTATCAAATAATAATAATCTAAAATATCCTGTTTACACACGACCATTACATAATGGATTACAATACAAATATGTTACATTGAAATCAGTTTCTTGAATGCAGTTTTTACACAATATCATACAAACATGGACTCCAAATCTTGTCCTTATTTAAGTATGCGACAGCGGAAGCTCTTAGTATTCACCTGAGAATAAACATGCTTTAAACGTCAACAAAAATGTTGGTGAGTTATAGGTTTAACCTATATATATCAAATCGTAACAATAGACCACAAGATTTCATATTTCAATACACATCCCATACATAGAGATAAAAATCATTCATATGGTGAACACCTGGTAACTGACATTAACAAGATGCATATATAAGAATATCCCCATCATTCCGGGACATCCTTCGGATATGATATAAATTTCGAAGTACTAAAGCATCCGGTACTTTGGATGGGGTTTGTTAGGCCCAATAGATCTATCTTTAGGATTCGCGTCAATTAGGGTGTCTGTTCCCTAATTCTTAGATTACCAGACTTAATAAAAAGGGGCATATTCGATTTCGATAATTCAACCATAGAATGTAGTTTCACGTACTTGTGTTTATTTTGTAAATCATTTATAAAACCTGCATGTATTCTCATCCCAAAAATATTAGATTTTAAAAGTGGGACTATAACTCACTTTCACAGATTTTTACTTCGTCGGGAAGTAAGACTTGGCCACTGGTTGATTCACGAACCTATAACAATATATACATATATATCAAAGTATGTTCAAAATATATTTACAACACTTTTAATATATTTTGATGTTTTAAGTTTATTAAGTCAGCTGTCCTCGTTAGTAACCTACAACTAGTTGTCCACAGTTAGATGTACAGAAATAAATCGATAAATATTATCTTGAATCAATCCACGACCCATTGTATACGTATCTCAGTATTTATCACAACTCAAACTATATATATTTTGGAATCAACCTCAACCCTGTATAGCTAACTCCAACATTCACATATAGAGTGTCTATGGTTGATCCGAAATATATATAGATGTGTCGACATGATAGGTCGAAACATTGTATACGTGTCTATGGTATCTCAAGATTACATAATATACAATACAAGTAGATTAAGTTATGGTTGGAATAGATTTGTTACCAATTTTCACGTAGCTAAAATGAGAAAAATTATCCAATCTTGTTTTACCCATAACTTCTTCATTTTAAATCCGTTTTGAGTGAATCAAATTGCTATGGTTTCATATTGAACTCTATTTTATGAATCTAAACAGAAAAAGTATAGGTTTATAGTCGTAAAAATAAGTTACAAGTCGTTTTTGTAAAGGTAGTCATTTCAGTCGAAAGAACGACGTCTAGATGACCATTTTAGAAAACATACTTCCACTTTGAGTTTAACCATAATTTTTGGATATAGTTTCATGTTAATAATAAAAATCATTTTCCCAGAATAACAACTTTTAAATCAAAGTTTATCATAGTTTTTTATTAACTAACCCAAAACAGCCCGCGGTGTTACTACGACGGCGTAAATCCGGTTTTACGGTGTTTTTCGTGTTTCCAGGTTTTAAATCATTAAGTTAGAATATCATATAGATATAGAACATGTGTTTAGTTGATTTTAAAAGTCAAGTTAGAAGGATTAACTTTTATTTGCGAACAAGTTTAGAATTAACTAAACTATGTTCTAGTGATTACAAGTTTAAACCTTCGAATAATATAGCTTTATATGTATGAATCGAATGATGTTATGAACATCATTACTACCTCAAGTTTCTTGGATAAACCTACTGGAAATGAGAAAAATAGATCTAGCTTCAAAGGATCCTTGGATGGCTTGAAAGTTCTTGAAGCAGAATCATGACACGAAAACAATTTCAAGTAAGATTTCCACTCGAAATAAGATTGTTATAGTTATAGAAATTGAATTAAAGTTTGAATATGATTATTACCTTGTATTAGAAAGATAACCTACTGTAAGTAACAAAGGTTTCTTGATCTTGGATGATTACTTGGAATGGATTTAGAAAACTTGGAAGTAAACTTGCAATCTTGGAAGTATTCTTGATTTTATGGAACTAGAACTTTTGAAATTTATGAAGAATACTTAGAACTTGAAGATAGAACTTGAGAGAGATCAATTAGATGAAGAAAATTGAAGAATGAAAGTGTTTGTAGGTGTTTTTGGTCGTTGGTGTATGGATTAGATATAAAGGATATGTAATTTTGTTTTCATGTAAATAAGTCATGAATGATTACTCATATTTTTGTAATTTTATGAGATATTTTATGCTAGTTGCCAAATGATGGTTCCCACATGTGTTACGTGACTCACATGGGCTGCTAAGAGCTGATCATTGGAGTGTATATACCAATAGTACATACATCTAAAAGCCGTGTATTGTACGAGTACGAATACGGGTGCATACGAGTAGAATTGTTGATGAAACTGAACGAGGATGTAATTGTTAGCATTTTTGTTAAGTAGAAGTATTTTGATAAGTGTCTTGAAGTCTTTCAAAAGTGTATGAATACATATTAAAATACTACATGTATATACATTTTAACTGAGTCGTTAAGTCATCGTTAGTCGTTATATGTAAATGTTGTTTTGAAACCTTTAGGTTAACGATCTTGTTGAATGTTATTAACCCATTATTTATTATAACAAATGAGATGTTAAATTACTATATTATCATGATATTATGATATATAATATATCTTAGTATGATATATATACTGTTAAATGTCGTTACAACGATAATCGTTACATATATGTCTCGTTTCAAAATCATTAAGTTAGTAGTCTTATTTTTACATATGTATTTCATTGTTAATACACTTAATAATATATTTACTTATCATTTAACATAATTAACCAAGTGTATCAATATCTTAATATGATTCATATGTACCTAGTAAGACGTTGTTATAACGATAATCGTTATATATATATCGTTTTCGAGTTTCTTAAATTAATAGTCTCATTTTTATGTATATAACTCATTGTTAAAATACCTAATGAGATACATACTTATAATAAAATCATGTTAACTATATATATAACCATATATATGTCATCCTATAGTTTTTACAAGTTTTAACGTTCGTGAATCACCGGTCAACTTGGGTAGTCAATTGTCTATATGAAACCTATTTCAATTAATCAAGTCTTAACAAGTTTGATTGCTTAACATGTTAGAAACACTTAATCATGTAAATAACAATTTCATTTAATATATATATAAACATGGAAAAGTTCGGGTCACTACAGTACCTACCCGTTAAATAAATTTCGTCCCGAAATTTTAAGCAGTTGGAGGTGTTGACGTATCTTCTGGAAATAAATGCGGGTATTTCTTCTTCATCTGATCTTCACGCTCCCAGGTGAACTCGTGTCCTCTACGAGCATTCCATCAAACCTTAACAATTGGTATCTTGTTTTGCTTAAGTCTGTTAACCTCACGATCCATAATTTCTACGGGTTCTTCGATGAATTGAAGTTTTTCGTTGATTTGGATTTCGTCTAACGGAATAGTGAGATCTTCTTTAAAAAAACATTTCTTCAAATTTGAGACGTGGAAAGTGTTATGTACAGCCGCGAGTTGTTGAGGTAACTCAAGTCGGTAAGCTACTGGCCCGACACGATCAATAATCTTGAATGGTCCAATATACCTTGGATTTAATTTCCCTCATTTACCAAATCGAACAACGCCTCTCCAAGGTGCAACTTTAAGCATGACCATCTCTCCAATTTCAAATTCTATATCTTTTCTTTTAATGTCAGCGTAGCTCTTTTGTCGACTTTGGGCGGTTTTCAACCGTTGTTGAATTTGGATGATCTTCTCGGTAGTTTCTTGTATTATCTCCGGACCCGTAATCTGTCTATCCCCCACTTCACTCCAACAAATCGGAGACCTGCACTTTCTACCATAAAGTGCTTCAAACGGTGCCATATCAATGCTTGAATGGTAGCTATTGTTGTAAGAAAAATTCTGCTAACGGTAGATGTCGATCCCAACTGTTTCTGAAATCAATAACATAAGCTCGTAGCATGTCTTCAAGCATTTGTATCGTCCTTTCGCTCTGCCCATCAGTTTGTGGATGATAGGCAGTACTCATGTCTAGACGAGTTTCCAATGCTTGCTGTAATGTCTGAAATGTCCCGTTCTTATTGATTAAAAACGTTCCATATTAATTGATTTCGTTGCGAGGTTTTGACCTCTATATGAGACGTTTTTCAAAGACTGCATTCATGTTAAAACAAACCATAACCTTTATTTCATCAATAAAGGTTTAAAAAGCCTTACGTAGATTATCAAATAATGATAATCTAAAATATCCTGTTTACACACGACCATTACATAATGGTTTACAATACAAATATGTTACAACAAAAAGTTTCTTGAATGTAGTTTTTACACAATATCATACAAGCATAGACTCCAAATCTCGTCCTTATTTAAGTATGCGACAGCGGAAGCTCTTAATAATCACCTGAGAATAAACATGCTTAAAACGTCAACAAAAATGTTGGTGAGTTATAGGTTTAACCTATATATATCAAATCATAATAATAGACCACAAGATTTTA
This sequence comes from Rutidosis leptorrhynchoides, assembly GCF_046630445.1. Taxonomy (NCBI): domain Eukaryota; kingdom Viridiplantae; phylum Streptophyta; class Magnoliopsida; order Asterales; family Asteraceae; genus Rutidosis; species Rutidosis leptorrhynchoides. The sequence continues at coordinate 152,988,639 of NC_092333.1, forward strand.
TATTTCAATACACATCCCATACATAGAGATAAAAATCATTCATATGGTGAACACCTGGTAACCGACATTAATAAGATGCATATATAAGAATATCCCCATCATTCCGGGACACCCTTCGGATATGATATAAATTTCAAAGTACTAAAGCATCCGGTACTTTGGATGGGGCTTGTTGGGCCCGATAGATCTATCTTTAGGATTCGCGTCAATTAGGGTGTCTGTTCCCTAATTCTTAGATTACCAGACTTAATAAAAAGGGGCATATTCGATTTCGATAATTCAACCATAGAATGTAGTTTCACGTACTTGTGTCTATTTTGTAAATCATTTATAAAACCTGCATGTATTCTCATCCCTAAAATATTAGATTTTAAAAGTGGGACTATAACTCACTTTCACAGATTTTTACTTCGTCGGGAAGTAAGACTTGGCCACTGGTTGATTCACGAACCTATAACAATATATACATATATATCAAAGTATGTTCAAAATATATTTACAACACTTTTAATATATTTTGATGTTTTAAGTTTATTAAGTCAGCTGTCCTCGTTAGTAACCTACAACTAGTTGTCCACAGTTAGTTGTACAGAAATAAATAAATATTATCTTGAATCAATCCACGACCCAGTGTATACGTATCTCAGTATTGATCACAACTCAAACTATATATATATTGGAATCAACCTCAACCCTGTATAGCTAACTCCAGCATTCACATATAGAGTGTCTATGGTTGTTCCGAAATATATATAGATGTGTCGACATGATATGTCGAAACATTGTATACGTGTCTATGGTATCTCAAGATTACATAATATACAATACAAGTTGATTAAGTTATGGTTGGAATAGATTTGTTACCAATTTTCACGTAGCTAAAATGAGAAAAATTATCCAATCTTGTTTTACCCATAACTTCTTCATTTTAAATCCGTTTTGAGTGAATCAAATTGCTATGGTTTCATATTGAACTCTATTTTATGAATCTAAACAGAAAAGTATAGGTTTGTAGTCGGAAAAATAAGTTACAAGTCGTTTTTGTAAAGGTAGTCATTTCAGTCGAAAGAACGACGTCTAGATGACCATTTTAGAAAACATACTTCCACTTTGAGTTTAACCATAATTTTTGGATATAGTTTCATGTTCATAATAAAAATAATTTTCTCAGAATAACAACTTTTAAATCAAAGTTTATCATAGTTTTTAATTAACTAACCCAAAACAGCCCGCGGTGTAACTACGACGGCGTAAATCCGGTTTTACGGTGTTTTTCGTGTTTCCAGGTTTTAAATCATTAAGTTAGCATATCATATAGATATAGAACATGTTTTTAGTTGATTTTAAAAGTAAAGTTAGAAGGATTAACTTTTGTTTGCAAACAAGTTTAGAATTAACTAAACTATGTTCTAGTGATTACAAGTTTAAACCTTCGAATAAGATAGCTTTATATGTATGAATCGAATGATGTTATGAACATCATTACTACCTTAAGTTCCTTGGATAAACCTACTGGAAAAGAGAAAAATGGATCTAGCTTCAATGGATCCTTGGATGGCTCGAAGTTCTTGAAGCAAAATCATGACACGAAAACAAGTTCAAGTAAGATCATCACTTGAAATAAGATTGTTATAGTTATAGAAATTGAACCAAAGTTTGAATATGATTATTACCTTGTATTAGAATGATAACCTACTGTAAGAAACAAAGATTTCTTGAGGTTGGATGATCACCTTACAAGATTGGAAGTGAGCTAGCAAACTTGAAAGTATTCTTGATTTTATGAAACTAGAACTTTTGGAATTTATGAAGAACACTTAGAACTTGAAGACAGAACTTGAGAGAGATCAATTAGATGAAGAAAATTGAAGAATGAAAGTGTTTGTAGGTGTTTTTGGTCGTTGGTGTATGGATTAGATATAAAGGATATGTAATTTTGTTTTCATGTAAATAAGTCATGAATGATTACTCATATTTTTGTAATTTTATGAGATATTTCATGCTAGTTGCCAAATGATGGTTCCCACATGTGTTAGGTGACTCACATGGGCTGCTAAGAGCTGATCATTGGAGTGTAAATACCAATAGTACATACATCTAAAAGCTGTGTATTGTACGAGTACGAATACGGGTGCATACGAGTAGAATTGTTGATGAAACTGAACGAGGATGTAATTGTAAGCATTTTTGTTAAGTAGAAGTATTTTGATAAGTGTCTTGAAGTCTTTCAAAAGTGTATGAATACATATTAAAACACTACATGTATATACATTTTAACTGAGTCGTTAAGTCATCGTTAGTCGTTACATGTAAATGTTGTTTTGAAACCTTTAGGTTAACGATCTTGTTAAATGTTGTTAACCCAATGTTTATAATATCAAAAGAGATTTTAAATTATTATATTATCATGATATTATGATGTACGAATATCTCTTAATATGATATATATACATTAAATGTCGTTACAACGATAATCGTTACATATATGTCTCGTTTCAAAATCATTAAGTTAGTAGTCTTGTTTTTACATATGTAGTTCATTGTTAATATACTTAATGATATGTTTACTTATCATAATATCATGTTAACTATATATATAACCATATATATGTCATCATATAGTTTTTACAAGTTTTAACGTTCGTGAATCACCGGTCAACTTGGGTGGTCAATTGTCTATATGAAACCTATTTCAATTAATCAAGTCTTAACAAGTTTGATTGCTTAACATGTTGGAAACATTTAATCATGTAAATATCAATCTCAATTAATATATATAAACATGGAAAAGTTCGGGTCACTACAGTACCTACCCGTTAAATAAATTTCGTCCCGAAATTTTAAGCTGTTGAAGGTGTTGACGAATCTTCTGGAAATAGATGCGGGTATTTCTTCTTCATCTGATCTTCACGCTCCCAGGTGAACTCATGTCCTCTACGAGCATTCCATCGAACCTTAACAATTGGTATCTTGCTTTGCTTAAGTCTTTTAACCTCACGATCCATTATTTCGACGGGTTCTTCGATGAATTGAAGTTTTTCGTTGATTTGGATTTCATCTAATGGAATAGTGAGATCTTCTTTAGCAAAACATTTCTTCAAATTCGAGACGTGGAAAGTGTTATGTACAGCTGTGAGTTGTTGAGGTAACTCAAGTCGGTAAGCTACTGGTCCGACACGATCAGTAATCTTGAATGGTCCAATATACCTTGGATTTAATTTCCCTCGTTTACCAAATCGAACAACACCTTTCCAAGGTGCAACTTTAAGCATGACCATCTCTCCAATTTCAAATTCTATATCTTTTCTTTTAATGTCAGCGTAGCTCTTTTGTCGACTTTGGACGATTTTCAACCGTTGTTGAATTTGGATGATCTTCTCGGTAGTTTCTTGTATAATCTCTGGACCCGTAATCTGTCTATCCCCTACTTCACTCCAACAAATTGGAGACCTGCACTTTCTACCATAAAGTGCTTCAAACGGCGCCATCTCAATGCTTGAATGGTAGCTGTTGTTGTAGGAAAATTCTGCTAACGGTAGATGTCGATCCCAACTGTTTCCGAAATCAATAACACATGCTCGTAGCATGTCTTCAAGCGTTTGTATCGTCCTTTCGCTCTGCTCATCAGTTTGTGGATGATAGGCAGTACTCATGTCTAGACGAGTTCCTAATGCTTGTTGTAACGTCTGCCAGAATCTTGAAATAAATCTGCCATCCCTATCAGAGATAATAGAGATTGGTATTCCATGTCTGGAGACGACTTCCTTCAAATACAGTCGTGCTAACTTCTCCATCTTGTCATCTTCTTTTATTGGCAGGAAGTGTGCTGATTTGGTGAGACGATCAACTATTACCCAAATAGTATCAAAACCACTTGCAGTCCTTGGCAATTTAGTGATGAAATCCATGGTAATGTTTTCCCATTTCCATTCCGGGATTTTGGGTTGTTGAAGTAGACCTGATGGTTTCTGATGCTCAGATTTGACCTTAGAACACGTCAAACATTCTCCTACGTATTTAGCAACATCGGCTTTCATACCCGGCCACCAAAAATGTTTCTTGAGATCCTTGTACATCTTCCCCGTTCCAGGATGTATTGAGTATCTGGTTTTATGAGCTTCTCTAAGTACCATTTCTCTCATATCTCCAAATTTTGGTACCCAAATCCTTTCAGCCCTATACCGGGTTCCGTCTTCCCGAATATTAAGATGCTTCTCCGATCCTTTGGGTATTTCATCCTTTAAATTTCCCTTTTTTAAAACTCCTTGTTGCGCCTCCTTTATTTGAGTAGTAAGGTTATTATGAATCATTATATTCATGGATTTTACTCGAATGGGTTCTCTGTCCTTCCTGCTCAAGGCATCGGCTACCACATTTGCCTTCCCCGGGTGGTAACGAATCTCAAAGTCGTAATCATTCAATAATTCAATCCACCTACGCTGCCTCATATTCAGTTGTTTCTGATTAAATATGTGTTGAAGACTTTTGTGGTCGGTATATATAATACTTTTGACCCCATATAAGTAGTGCCACCAAGTCTTTAATGCAAAAACAACCGCGCCTAATTCCAAATCATGCGTCGTATAATTTTTTTCGTGAATCTTCAATTGTCTAGACGCATAAGCAATCACCTTCGTTCGTTGCATTAATACACAACCGAGACCTTGCTTTGATGCGTCACAATAAATCACAAAATCATCATTCCCTTCAGGCAATGACAATATAGGTGCCGTAGTTAGCTTTTTCTTCAATAACTAAAACGCTTTCTCTTGTTCATCATTCCATTCAAATTTCTTCCCTTTATGCGTTAATACAGTCAAGGGTTTTGCTATTCTGGAAAAGTCTTGGATGAACCTTCTGTAGTAACCAGCTAGTCCTAAAAATTGGCGTATGTGTTTCGGAGTTTTCGGGGTTTCCCACTTTTCAACAGTTTCTATCTTTGCCGGATCCACCTTAATACCTTCTTTGTTCACTATGTGACCGAGGAATTGAACTTCTTCCAACCAAAATGCACACTTTGAAAACTTAGCGTACAATTCTTCCTTCCTCAATACTTCTAACACCTTTCTCAAATGTTCACCGTGTTCTTGGTCATTCTTTGAGTAAATAAGTATGTCATCAATGAAAACAATGACAAACTTGTCAAGGTATGGTCCACACACTCGGTTCATAAGGTTCATGAACACAGCTGGTGCATTAGTTAAACCAAACGGCATGACCATAAACTCGTAATGACCGTAACGTGTTCTGAAAGCAGTCTTTGGAATATCATCTTCTTTCACCCGCATTTGATGATACCCGGAACGTAAGTCAATCTTTGAATAAACAGACGAGCCTTGTAGTTGATCAAATAAGTCGTCGATTCTCGGTAGTGGGTAGCGGTTCTTGATGGTAAGTTTGTTCAACTCTCGGTAGTCGATACACAACCTGAATGTACCATCTTTCTTCTTGACAAACAAAACAGGAGCTCCCCACGGTGATGTGCTTGGTCGAATGAAACCACGCTCTAAAAGTTCTTGTAATTGGCTTTGCAGTTCTTTCATCTCGCTGGGTGCGAGTCTGTAAGGAGCACGAGCTATTGGTGCAGCTCCTGGTACAAGATCTATTTGAAATTCAACGGATCGATGTGGGGGTAATCCCGGTAATTCTTTCGGAAATACATCGGGAAATTCTTTTGCGACGGGAACATCATTGATGCTCTTTTCTTCAGTTTGTACTTTCTCGACGTGTGCTAGAACAGCATAGCAACATTTTCTTATTAGTTTTTGTGCCTTCAAATTACTAATAAGATGTAGCTTCGTGTTGCCCTTTTCTCCGTACACCATTAAGGGTTTTCCTTTTTCTCGTATAATGCGAATTGCATTTTTGTAACAAACAATCTCTGCTTTCACTTCTTTCAACCAGTCCATACCGATTATCACATCAAAACTCCCTAACTCTACTGGTATCAAGTCAATCTTAAATGTTTCGCTAACCAGTTTAATTTCTCGATTCCGACATATATTATCTGCTGAAATTAATTTACCATTTGCTAATTCGAGTAAAAATTTACTATCCAAAGGCGTCAATGGACAACTTAATTTAGCACAAAAATCTCTACTCATATAGCTTCTATCCGCACCCGAATCAAATAAAACGTAAGCAGATTTATTATCAATAAGAAACGTACCCGTAACAAGCTCCGGGTCTTCCCGTGCCTCTGCCGCATTAATATTGAAAACTCTTCCGCGGCCTTGTCCATTCGTGTTCTCCTGGTTCGGGCAATTTCAAATAATGTGGCCTGGTTTTCCACATTTATAACAAACTACATTGGCATAACTTGCTCCGACACTACTTGCTCCGCCATTACTCGTTCCGACACCATTTGTTCCTTTCGTTCTATTAACCCCTGGTCCGTAAACCTCACACTTCGCCGCGCTATGACCATTTCTTTTACACTTGTTGCAAAATTTGGTGCAGAACCCCGAGTGATACTTTTCACACCTTTGGCATAGCTGCTTCTGATTGTTGTTGTTGTTGCGGTTATTATTGTTGCTGGGATGATTGTTGTAGTTGCTGTTGTTGTTGTTGTTGTTGTTGGGCCGTTTGTTGTAGTTGCGATTGATGTTGCAATTGTTGGGATAATTGTTGCGATTATTGTTGTTGTTGTATTGGTGATTCTTATCACCGTTTTCCTCCCACTTTCTTTTGACTTGCTTCACATTGGCCTCTTCAGCAGTCTGTTCTTTAATTCTTTCTTCAATCTGGTTCACTAGTTTGTGAGCCATTCTGCATGCCTGTTGTATGGAGGCGGGCTCGTGTGAACTTATATCTTCTTGGATTCTTTCCGGTAATCCTTTCACAAACGCGTCGATCTTCTCTTCCTCATCTTCGAACGCTCCCGGACACAATAGGCACAATTCTGTGAATCGTCTTTCGTACGTGGTAATATCAAATCCTTGGGTTCGTAATCCTCTAAGTTCTGTCTTGAGCTTATTGACCTCGGTTCTGGGACGGTACTTCTCGTTCATCAAGTGCTTGAATGCTGACCACGGTAGTGCGTAAGCATCATCTTGTCCCACTTGCTCTAGATAGGTATTCCACCATGTTAACGCAGAACCTGTGAAGGTATGCGTAGCGTACTTCACTTTGTCCTCTTCAGTACACTTACTTATGGAAAACACCGATTCGACCTTCTCGGTCCACCGTTTCAATCCGATCGGTCCTTCGGTTCCATCAAATTCCAAAGGTTTGCAGGCAGTGAATTCTTTGTAGGTGCATCCTACACGATTTCCTGTACTGCTAGATCCAAGGTTATTGTTGGTATGTAGCGCAGCCTGTACTGCGGCTATGTTTGAAGCTAGAAAAGTACGGAATTCCTCTTCATTCATATTCACGGTGTGTCGAGTAGTCGGTGCCATTTCCTTCAAAATAGTCAAATGGAACAAGTTAATCATACAGAATATTAAGAGTAGTTAATAGTATTTCGTAGCATAATATGAACTCATTTATAAAAGCTTTTTCTTCATTAGCGTTTTATAAGTTTAAATTCGGGTAGTACCTACCCGTTAAGTTCATACTTAGTAGCTAATATACAATTCAACTACTACAATTCTATATGAAAAACTGATTGTAATAATATTTCGCGTTCAACTTTTATACAATATTTTACAAACTTACAATACCGCTTATTTTACATAAAGCATGAAATATAGCACACAATAACTTTGATACAAGATAGTTGTGAAGATAATTCTAGCTAGTACACAAGTCGTTCAGCAAAGGCAATAAAGACACGTAATTCATACGTCCAGAAACAAGTCATGCATTCTGGTTTTACTAGGACTACTTCCCATCCTTGGTCTTGTGGAACATAACCGTTATGGCCGTTGATAAGACAGCGTGTTGTAACGTCGTCAAAGGGACGAGGGTTACGTAATGTCCAACAGTCCCGTAACAATCTAAAAACCTCATTTCTTACCCCAATTACCGACTCCGTCACTTGTGGAAACGTTTTGTTTAATAGTTGTAGCCCGATGTTCTTGTTCTCACTTTGGTGAGAAGCGAACATTACTAATCCGTAAGCATAACATGCTTCTTTATGTTTCATGTTAGCCGCTTTTTCTAAATCACGAAGTCCAATATTCGGATATATTGAGTCAAAATAATTTCTTAACCCGTTGCGTAAAATAGCAATTGGGTTCCCTGCAATATATGCGTCAAAGTAAACACATCGTAACTTATGGGTTTCCCAATGTGATATCCCCCATCTTTCAAACGAAAGTCTCTTATAAACCAAGACATTCTTGGAACGTTCTTCGAATGTCTTACAAACTGATCTCGCCTTAAATAGTTGTGCCGAGGAATTCTGACCGACTCTAGACAAGATTTCATCAATCATGTCTCCGGGTAGGTCTCTTAAAATATTGGGTTGTCTATCCATTTTGTGTTTTTAAACTGTAAAATAGACAAGAGTTAGATTCATAAAAAAATACTTATTAATACAAGCAATTTTTACATATATCATAAAGCATAAGCACACTATATTACATATATTACACCACACGAATACAACTATCTTATTCCGACTCGTTCGTTTCTTCTTCTTCTGTTTTGGTTCGTTTTGCCAAGTTTCTAGGGATATATGATGTTCCCCTAATACGAGCCGTCGTTGTCCACATTGGTTTAGAAAAACCTGGTGGTTTAGAGGTTCCCGGGTCATTGTTACAACTTAAGGACTTCGGGGGTTGACGATACATATAAAGTTCATCGGGGTTGGAATTAGATTTCTCTATTTTTATGCCCTTTCCCTTATTATTTACTTTTGCCTTTTTAAATTCAGTTGGGGTAATTTCTATAACATCATCGGAATTCTCGTCGGAATCCGATTCATCGGAGAATTGGTAATCCTCCCAATATATTGCTTCCTTGGCGGAAACACCATTGACCATAATTAACCTTGGTCGGTTGGTTGAGGATTCTATTTTACTTAACCGTTTTATTATTTCCCCCACCGGTTCTATTTCTTCTTCCGGTTCCGATTCTTCTTCCGGTTCCAATTCTTCTTCCGGTTCCGACTCTTCTTCCGGTTCCTCTTCGGGAACTTGTGAATCAGTCCACGAATCATTCCAATTTACATTTGACTCTTCATTATTATTAGGTGAGTCAATGGAACTTGTTCTAGAGGTAGACATCTATCACATAATATCAAACAAGTTAAGAGATTAATATATCACATAATATTCATATGTTACAAATATATAGTTTCCAACAAAAATGTTAAGCAATCATTTTTAAAGAAAACACGGTCGAAGTCCAGACTCACTAATGCATCCTAACAAACTCGATAAGACACACAAATGCAAATTTTCTGGTTCTCTAAGACCAACGCTCGGATACCAACTGAAATGTCCCGTTCTTATTGATTAAAAACGTTCCATATTAATTGATTTCGTTGCGAGGTTTTGACCTCTATATGAGACGTTTTTCAAAGACTGCATTCATGTTAAAACAAACTATAACCTTTATTTCATCAATAAAGGTTTAAAAAGCTTTACGTAGATTATCAAATAATGATAATCTAAAATATCCTGTTTACACACGACCATTACATAATGGTTTACAATACAAATATGTTACAACAAAAAGTTTCTTGAATGCAGTTTTTACACAATATCATACAAGCATAGACTCCAAATCTCGTCCTTATTTAAGTATGCGACAGCGGAAGCTCTTAATAATCACCTGAGAATAAACATGCTTAAAACGTCAACAAAAATGTTGGTGAGTTATAGGTTTAACCTATATATATAAAATCATAATAATAGACCACAAGATTTCATATTTCAATACACATCCCATACATAGAGATAAAAATCATTCATATGGTGAACACCTGGTAACCGACATTAACAAGATGCATATATAAGAATATCCCCATCATTCCGGGACACCCTTCGGATATGATATAAATTTCGAAGTACTAAAGCATCCGGTACTTTGGATTGGGCTTGTTGGGCCCGATAGATCTATCTTTAGGATTCGCGTCAATTAGGGTGTCTGTTCCCTAATTCTTAGATTACCAGACTTAATAAAAAGGGGCATATTCGATTTCGATAATTCAACCATAGAATGTAGTTTCACGTACTTGTGTCTATTTTGTAAATCATTTATAAAACCTGCATGTATTCTCATCCCAAAAATATTAGATTTTAAAAGTGGGACTATAACTCACTTTCACAGATTTTTACTTCGTCGGGAAGTAAGACTTGGCCACTGGTTGATTCACGAACCTATAACAATATATACATATATATCAAAGTATGTTCAAAATATATTTACAACACTTTTAATATATTTTGATGTTTTAAGTTTATTAAGTCAGCTGTCCTCGTTAGTAACCTACAACTAGTTGTCCACAGTTAGATGTACAGAAATAAATAAATATTATCTTGAATCAATCCACGACCCAGTGTATACGTATCTCAGTATTGATCACAACTCAAACTATATATATTTTGGAATCAACCTCAACCCTGTATAGCTAACTCCAACATTCACATATAGAGTGTCTATGGTTGTTCCGAAATATATATAGATGTGTCGACATGATAGGTCGAAACATTGTATACGTGTCTATGGTATCTCAAGATTACATAATATACAATACAAGTTGATTAAGTTATGGTTGGAATAGATTTGTTACCAATTTTCACGTAGCTAAAATGAGAAAAATTATCCAATCTTGTTTTACCCATAACTTCTTCATTTTAAATCCGTTTTGAGTGAATAAAATTGCTATGATTTCATATTGAACTCTATTTTATGAATCTAAACAGAAAAGTATAGGTTTAGAGTCGGAAAAATAAGTTACAAGTCGTTTTTGTAAAGGTAGTCATTTCAGTCGAAAGAACGACGTCTAGATGACCATTTTAGAAAACATACTTTCACTTTGAGTTTAACCATAATTTTTGGATATAGTTTCATGTTCATAATAAAAATCATTTTCTCAGAATAACAACTTTTAAATCAAAGTTTATCATAGTTTTTAATTAACTAACCCAAAACAGCCCGCGGTGTTACTACGACGGCGTAAATCCGGTTTTACGGTGTTTTTCGTGTTTCCAGGTTTTAAATCATTAAGTTAGCATATCATATAGATATAGAACATGTGTTTAGTTGATTTTAAAAGTAAAGTTAGAAGGATTAACTTTTGTTTGCGAACAAGTTTAGAATTAACTAAACTATGTTCTAGTGATTACAAGTTTAAACCTTCGAATAAGATAGCTTTATATGTATGAATCGAATGATGTTATGAACATCATTACTACCTTAAGTTCCTTGGATAAACCTACTGGAAAAGAGAAAAATGGATCTAGCATCAATGGATCCTTGGATGGCTCGAAGTTCTTGAAGCAAAATCATGACACGAAAACAAGTTCAAGTAAGATCATCACTTGAAATAAGATTGTTATAGTTATAGAAATTGAACCAAAGTTTGAATATGATTATTACCTTGTATTAGAATGATAACCTACTGTAAGAAACAAAGATTTCTTGAGGTTGGATGATCACCTTACAAGATTGGAAGTGAGCTAGCAAACTTGAAAGTATTCTTGATTTTATGAAACTAGAACTTTTGGAATTTATGAAGAACACTTAGAACTTGAAGATAGAACTTGAGAGAGATCAATTAGATGAAGAAAATTGAAGAATGAAAGTGTTTGTAGGTGTTTTTGGTCTTTGGTGTATGGATTAGATATAAAGGATATGTAATTTTGTTTTCATGTAAATAAGTCATGAATGATTACTCATATTTTTGTAATTTTATGAGATATTTCATGCTAGTTGCCAAATGATGGTTCCCACATGTGTTAGGTGACTCACATGGGCTGCTAAGAGCTGATTATTGGAGTGTATATACCAATAGTACATACATCTAAAAGCTGTGTATTGTACGAGTACGAATACGGGTGCATACGAGTAGAATTGTTGATGAAACTGAACGATTATGTAATTGTAAGCATTTTTGTTAAGTAGAAGTATTTTGATAAGTGTCTTGAAGTCTTTCAAAAGTGTATGAATACATATTAAAACACTACATGTATATACATTTTAACTGAGTCGTTAAGTCATCGTTAGTCGTTACATGTAAATGTTGTTTTGAAACCTTTAGGTTAACGATCTTGTTAAATGTTGTTAACCCAATGTTTATAATATCAAAATAGATTTTAAATTATTATATTATCATGATATTATGATGTACGAATATCTCTTAATATGATATATATATACATTAAATGTCGTTACAACGATAATCGTTACATATATGTCTCGTTTCAAAATCATTAAGTTAGTAGTCTTGTTTTTTTACATATGTAGTTCATTGTTAATATACTTAATGATATGTTTACTTATCATAATATCATGTTAACTATATATATAACCATATATATGTCATCATATAGTTTTTACAAGTTTTAACGTTCGTGAATCACCGGTCAACTTGGGTGGTCAATTGTCTATATGAAACCTATTTCAATTAATCAAGTCTTAACAAGTTTGATTGCTTAACATGTTGGAAACATTTAATCATGTAAATATCAATCTCAATTAATATATATAAACATGTAAAAGTTCGGGTCACTACAATGTCTGCCAGAATCTTGAAATAAATCTGCCATCCCTATCAGAGATAATAGAGATTGGTATTCCATGTCTGGAGATGACTTCCTTCAAATACAGTCGTGCTAACTTCTCCATCTTGTCATCTTCTCTTATTGGCAGGAAGTGTGCTGACTTGGTGAGACGATCAACTATTACCCAAATAGTATCATAACCACTTGCAGTCCTTGGCAATTTAGTAAAGAAATCCATGGTAATGTTTTCCCATTTCCATTTCGGGATTTCAGGTTGTTGTAGTAGACCTGATGGTTTCTGATGTTCAGCTTTGACCTTAGAACACGTCAAACATTCTCCTACGTATTTAGCAACATCGGCTTTCATACCCGGCCACCAAAAATGTTTCTTGAGATCCTTGTACATCTTCCCCGTTCCAGGATGTATTGAATATCTGGTTTTATGAGCTTCTTTAAGTACCATTTCTCTCATATCTCCAAATTTTGGTACCCAAATTCTTTCAGCCCTATACCGGGTTCCGTCTTCCCGAATATTAAGATGCTTCTCCGATCTTTTGGGTATTTCATCCTTTAAATTTCCCTCTTTTAAAACTCCTTGTTGCGCCTCCTTTATTTGAGTAGTAAGGTTAGTGTGAATCATTATATTCATAGATTTTACTCGAATGGGTTCTCTGTCCTTCCTGCTCAAGGCGTCGGCTACCACATTTGCCTTCCCCGGGTGGTAACGAATCTCAAAGTCGTAATCATTCAACAATTCAATCCACCTACGCTGCCTCATATTCAGTTGTTTCTGATTAAATATGTGTTGAAGACTTTTGTGGTCGGTATATATAATACTTTTGACCCCATATAAGTAGTGCCTCCAAGTCTTTAATGCAAAAACAACCGCGCCTAATTCCAAATCATGCATCGTATAATTTTGTTCGTGAATCTTCAATTGTCTAGACGCATAAGCAATCACCTTCGTTCGTTGCATTAATACACAACCGAGACCTTGCTTTGATGCGTCACAATAAATCACAAAATCATCATTCCCTTCAGGCAATGACAATATAGGTGCCGTAGTTAGCTTTTTCTTCAATAATTGAAACGCCTTCTCTTGTTCATCCTTCCATTCAAATTTCTTCCCTTTATGCGTTAATGCAGTCAAGGGTTTTGCTATTTTGGAGAAATCTTGGATGAATCTTCTGTAGTAACCAGCCAATCCTAAAAATTGACGTATATGCTTCAGAGTTTTTGGGGTTTCCCACTTTTCAACAGTTTCGATCTTTGCCGGGTCCACCTGGATACCTTCTTTGTTCACTATGTGACCGAGGAATTGAACTTCTTCCAACCAAAATGCACACTTTGAAAACTTAGCGTACAGTTTTTCTTTTCTCAATACTTCTAGCACTTTTCTCAAATGTTCTTCGTGCTCTTGATCATTCTTTGAGTAAATAAGTATGTCATCGATGAAAACAATGACAAACTTGTCAAGATATGGCCCACACACTCAGTTCATAAGGTCCATGAACACAGCTGGTGCGTTAGTTAATCCAAACGCCATAACCATAAACTCGTAATGACCATAACGCATCCTAAAAGCAGTTTTTGGAATATCATCCTCCTTTACTCGCATTTGATGATATCCAGAACGTAAATCGATCTTCGAATAAACCGACGAGCCTTGTAGTTGATTAAATAAGTCGTCGATTCTCGGTAGTGGGTAGCGGTTCTTGATGGTAAGTTTGTTCAACTCTCGGTAGTCGATACACAACCTGAATGTACCATCTTTCTTCTTAACAAACAAAATAGGAGCTCCCCACGGTGATGTGCTTGGTCGAATGAAATCACGTTCTAAAAGTTCTTGTAATTGGCTTTGCAGTTCTTTCATCTCGCTGGGTGCGAGTCTGTAAGGAGCATGAGCTATTGGTGCAGCTCCTGGTACAAGATCTATTTGAAATTCAACGGATCAATGTGGGGGTAATCCAGGTAATTCTTTCGGAAATACGTCGGGAAATTCTTTTGCAACGGGAACATCATTGATGCTCTTTTCTTCAGTTTGTACTTTCTCGACGTGTACTAGAACAGCATAGCAACCTTTTCTTATTAGTTTTTGTGCCTTCAAATTACTAATAAGATGTAGCTTCATGTTGCCCTTTTCTCCGTACACCATTAAGGGTTCTCCTTCTTCTCGTACAATGCGAATTGCATTTTTATAACATACGATCTCTGCTTTCACCTTCTTCAGCCAGTCCATGCCAACTATTACATCAAAACTCCCTAACTCTACTGGTATCAAATCAATCTTAAATATTTCGCTACCCAGTTTAATTTCTCGATTCCGGCATATATTATCTGCTGAAATTAAATTACCGTTTGCTAATTCGAGTAAAAATTTACTATCCAACGGCGTCAATGGACAACTTAATTTAGCACAAAAATATCTACTCATATAGCTTCTATCCGCACCCGAATCAAATAAAACGTAAGCAGATTTATTGTCAATAAGAAACGTACCCGTAACAAGCTCCGGGTCTTCCTGTGCCTCTGCCGCATTAATATTGAAAACTCTTCCGCGGCCTTGTCCATTCGTGTTCTCCTGGTTCGGGCAATTTCTAATAATGTGGCCCGTTTTCCATATTTATAACAAACTACATTGGCATAACTTGCTCCGACACTACTTGCTCCACCATTACTCGTTCCGACACCATTTGTTCCTTTCGTTCTGTTAACCCCTGGTCCATAGACCTCACACTTCGCCGCGCTATGTGAAATGTCCCGTTCTTATTGATTAAAAACGTTCCATATTAATTGATTTCGTTGCGAGGTTTTGACCTCTATATGAGACGTTTTTCAAAGACTGCATTCATTTTAAAACAAGCCATAACCTTTATTTCATCAATAAAGGTTTAAAAAGCTTTACGTAGATTATCAAATAATGATAATCTAAAATATCCTGTTTACACACGACCATTACATAATGGTTTACAATACAAATATGTTACAACAAAATAAGTTTCTTGAATGCAGTTTTTACACAATATCATACAAGCATGGATTCCAAATCTCGTCCTTATTTAAGTATGCAACAGCGGAAGCTCTTAATAATCACCTGAGAATAAACATGCTTAAAACGTCACCAAAAATGTTGGTGAGTTATAGGTTTAACCTATATATATCAAATCATAATAATAGACCACAAGATTTCATATTTCAATATACATCCCATACATAGAGATAAAAATCATTCATATGGTGAACACCTGGTAACCGACATTAACAAGATGCATATATAAGAATATCCCCATCATTCCGGGACACCCTTCGGATATGATATAAATTTCGAAGTACTAAAGCATCCGGTACTTTGGATGGGGTTTGTTAGGCCCAATAGATCTATCTTTAGGATTCGCGTCAATTAGGGTGTCTGTTCCCTAATTCTTAGATTACCAGACTTAATAAAAAGGGGCATATTCGATTTTGATAATTCAACCATAGAATGTAGTTTCACGTACTTGTGTCTATTTTGTAAATCATTTATAAAACCTGCATGTATTCTCATTCCAAAAATATTAGATTTTAAAAGTGGGACTATAACTCACTTTCACAGATTTTTACTTCGTCGATAAGTAAGACTTGGCCACTGTTGATTCACGAACCTATAACAATATATACATATGTATTAAAGTATGTTCAAAATATATTTACAACACTTTTAATATATTTTGATGTTTTAAGTTTATTAAGTCAGCTGTCCTCGTTAGTAACCTATAACTAGTTGTCCACAGTTAGATGTACAGAAATAAATCGATAAATATTATCTTGAATCAATCCACGACCCAGTGTATACGTATCTCAGTATTGATCACAACTCAAACTATATATATTTTAGAATCAACCTCAACCCTGTATAGCTAACTCCAACATTCACATATAGAGTGTCTATGGTTGTTCCGAAATATATATAGATGTGTCGACATGATAGGTCAAAACATTGTATACGTGTCTATGGTATCTCAAGATTACATAATATACAATACAAGTTGATTAAGTTATGGTTGGAATAGATTTGTTACCAATTTTCACGTAGCTAAAATGAGAAAAATTATCCAATCTTGTTTTACCCATAACTTCTTCATTTTAAATCCGTTTTGAGTGAATCAAATTGCTATGGTTTCATATTGAACTCTATTTTATGAATCTAAACAGAAAAAGTATAGGTTTATAGTCGGAAAAATAAGTTACAAGTCGTTTTTGTAAAGGTAGTCATTTCAGTCGAAAGAACGACGTCTAGATGACCATTTTAGAAAACATACTTCCACTTTGAGTTTAATCATAATTTTTGGATATAGTTTCATGTTCATAATAAAAATCATTTTCTCAGAATAACAACTTTAAAGTATAGGTTTATCAGAGCATTGTTCATAACATCATTCGATTCATACATATAAAGTTATCTTATTCGAAGGTTTAAACTTGTAATCACTAGAACATAGTTTAGTTAATTCTAAACTTGTTCGCAAACAAAAGTTAATCCTTCTAACTTGACTTTTAAAATTAACTACACACATGTTCTATATCTATATGATATGCTAACTTAATGATTTAAAACCTGGAAACACGAAAAACACCGTAAAACCGGATTTACGCCGTCGTAGTAACACCGCGGGCTGTTTTGGGTTAGTTAATTAAAAACTATGATAAACTTTGATTTTAAAGTTGTTATTCTGAGAAAATGATTTTTATTATGAACATGAAACTATATCCAAAAATTATGATTAAACTCAAAGTGGAAGTATGTTTTCTAAAATGGTCATCTAGACGTCGTTCTTTCGACTGAAATGACTACCTTTACAAAAACGACTTGTAACTTATTTTTCCGACTATAAACCTATACTTTTCTGTTTAGATTCATAAAATAGAGTTCAATATGAAACCATAGCAATTTGATTCACTCAAAACGGATTTAAAATGAAGAAGTTATGGGTAAAACAAGATTGGATAATTTTTCTCATTTTAGCTACGTGAAAATTGGTAACAAATCTATTCCAACCATAACTTAATCAACTTGTATTGTATATTATGTAATCTTGAGATACCATAGACACGTATACAATGTTTCGACCTATCATGTCGACACATCTATATATATTTCGGAACAACCATAGACACTCTATATGTGAATGTTGGAGTTAGCTATACAGGGTTGAGGTTGATTCCAAAATATATATAGTTTGAGTTGTGATCAATACTGAGATACGTATACACTGGGTCGTGGATTGATTCAAGAATAATATTTATCGATTTATTTCTGTACATCTAACTGTGGACAACTAGTTGTAGGTTACTAACGAGGACAGCTGACTTAATAAACTTAAAACATCAAAATATATTAAAAGTGTTGTAAATATATTTTGAACATACTTTGATATATATGTATATATTGTTATAGGTTCGTGAATCAACCAGTGGCCAAGTCTTACTTCCCGACGAAGTAAAAATCTGTGAAAGTGAGTTATAGTCCCACTTTTAAAATCTAATATTTTTGGGATGAGAATACATGCAGATTTTATAAATGATTTACAAAATAGACACAAGTACATGAAACTACATTCTATGGTTGAATTATCGAAATCGAATATGCCCCTTTTTATTAAGTCTGGTAATCTAAGAATTAGGGAACAGACACCCTAATTGACGCGAATCCTAAAGATAGATCTATTGGGCCTAACAAACCCCATCCAAAGTACCGGATGCTTTAGTACTTCGAAATTTATATCATATCCGAAGGGTGTCCCGGAATGATGGAGATATTCTTATATATGCATCTTGTTAATGTCGGTTACCAGGTGTTCACCATATGAATGATTTTTATCTCTATGTATGGGATGTGTATTGAAATATGAAATCTTGTGGTCTATTATTATGATTTGATATATATAGGTTAAACCTATAACTCACCAACATTTTTGTTGACGTTTAAAGCATGTTTATTCTCAGGTGAATATTAAGAGCTTCCGCTGTTGCATACTAAAATAAGGACAAGATTTGGAGTCCATGTTTGTATGATATTGTGTAAAAAATGCATTCAAGAAACTGATTTCGATGTAACATATTTGTATTGTAAACCATTATGTAATGGTCGTGTGTAAACAGGATATTTTAGATTATCATTATTTGATAATCTACGTAAAGCTTTTTAAACCTTTATTTATGAAATAAAGGTTATGGTTTGTTTTAAAAATGAATGCAGTCTTTGAAAAACGTCTCATATAGAGGTCAAAACCTCGCAACGAAATCAATTAATATGGAACGTTTTTAATCAATAAGAACGGGACATTTCAGTTGGTATCAGAGCGTTGGTCTTAGAGAACCAGAAAATTTGCATTAGTGTGTCTTATCGAGTTTGTTAGGATGCATTAGTGATTCTGGACTTCGACCGTGTTTTCTTTAAAAATGATTGTTTAACATTTTTGTTGGAAACTATATATTTTTAACATATGAATATTATGTGATATATTAATCTCTTAACGTGTTTGATATTATGTGATAGATGTCTACCTCTAGAACAAGTCCCATTGAGTCACCTAATAATAATGAAGAGTCAAATGTAAATTGGAATGATTCGTGGACTGATTCACAAGTTCCCGAAGAGGAACCGGAAGAAGATTCGGAACCGGAAGAAGAATCGGAACCGGATGAAGAATCGGAATCGGAAGAAGAATCGGAACCGGTGGGGGAAATAATAAAACGGTTAAGTAAAAGAGAATCCTCAACCAACCGACCAAGGGTAATTATGGTCAATGGTGTTTCCGCCAAGGAAGCAAAATGTTGGGAGGATTACCAATTCTCCGATGAATCGGATTCCGACGAGAATTCCGATGATGTTATAGAAATTACCCCAACTGAATTTAAAAAGGCAAAAGAAAATAATAAGGGAAAGGGCATAAAAATAGAGAAATCTAATTCCAACCCCGATGAACTTTATATGTATCGTCAACCCCCGAAGTCCTTAAGTTGTAACAATGATCCGGGAACCTCTAAACCACCAGGTTTTTCTAAACCAATGTGGAAAATAACGGCTCGTATTAGGGGAACATCATATATCCCTAGAAACTTGGCAAAACGAACCAAAACCGAAGAAGAAGAAACGAGCGAGTCAGAATAAGATAGTTGTATTCGTGTGGTGTAATATATGTAATATAGTGTTCTTATGCTTTATGATATATGTAAAAATTGCTTGTATTAATAAGTATTTTTTTATGAATCTAACTCTTGTCTATTTTACAGTTTAAAAACACAAAATGGATAGACAACCCAATATTTTAAGAGACCTACCCGGAGACATGATTGATGAAATCTTGTCTAGAGTCGGCCAGAATTCCTCGGCACAACTATTTAAGGCGAGATCAGTTTGTAAGACATTCGAAGAACGTTCCAAGAATGTCTTGGTTTATAAGAGACTTTCATTTGAAAGATGGGGGATATCACATTGGGAAATCCATAAGTTACGATGTGTTTACTTTGACGCATATATTGCGGGGAACCCAAATGCTATTTTACGCAACGGGTTAAGAAATTATTTTGACTCAATATATCCGAATATTGGACTTCGTGATTCAGAAAAAGCGGCTAACATGCAACATAAAGAAGCATGTTATGCTTACGGATTAGTAATGTTCGCTTCTCACCAAAGTGAGAACAAGAACATCGGGCTACAACTATTAAACAAAACGTTTCCACAAGTGACGGAGTCGGTAATTGGGGTAAGAAATGAGGTTTTTAGATTATTATGGGACTGTTGGACATTACGTAACCCTCGTCCCTTTGACGATGTTACAACACGCTGTCTTATCAACGGCCATAACGGTTATGTTGCACAAGACCAAGGATGGGAAGTAATCCTAGTAAAACCAGAATGCATGACTTGTTTCTGGACGTATGAATTACGTGTCTTTATTGCCTTTGCTGAACGACTTGTGTACTAGCTAGAATTATCTTCACAACCATCTTGTATCAAAGTTATTGTGTGCTATATTTCATGCTATATGTAAAATAAGCGGTATTGTAAGTTTGTAAAATATTGTATAAAATTTTGAACGCGAAATATTATTATAATCAGTTTTTCATATAGAATTGTAGTAGTTGAATTGTATATTAGCTACTAAGTATGAACTTAACGGGTAGGTACTACCCGAATTTAAACTTATAAAACGCTAATATGAAGAAAAAGCTTTTATAAATGAGTTCATATTATGCTACAAAATACTATTAACTACTCTTAATATTCTGTATGATTAACTTGTTCCATTTGACTATTTTGAAGGAAATGACACTGACTACTCGACACACCGTGAATATGAATGAAGAGGAATTCCGTACTTTTCTAGCTTCAAACATAGCCGCAGTACAGGCTGCGCTACATACCAACAATAACCTTGGATCTAGCAGTACAGGAAATCGTGTAGGATGCACCTACAAAGAATTCACTGCCTGCAAACCTTTGGAATTTGATGGAACCGAAGGACCGATCGGATTGAAACGGTGGACCGAGAAGGTCGAATCGGTGTTTGCCATAAATAAGTGTACTGAAGAGGACAAAGTGAAGTATGCTACGCATACCTTCACAAGTTCTGCGTTAACATGGTGGAATACCTATCTAGAGCAAGTGGGACAAGACGATGCGTACGCACTACCGTGGTCAGCATTCAAGCACTTGATGAATGAGAAGTACCGTCCCAGAACCGAGGTCAATAAGCTCAAGACAGAACTTAGAGGGTTACGAACCCAAGGATTTGATATTACCACGTACGAAATACGATTCACAGAATTGTGCCTATTGTGTCCGGGAGCATTCGAAGATGAGGAAGAGAAGATCGACGCGTTTGTGAAAGGATTACCGAAAAGAATCCAAGAAGATATAAGTTCACACGAGCCCGCCTCTATACAACAGGCATGTAGAATGGCTCACAAACTAGTGAACCAGATTGAGGAAAGAATTAAAGAACAGACGGCTGAAGAGGCCAATGTGAAGCAAGTCAAAAGAAAGTGGGAGGAAAACGGTGATAAGAATCACCAATACAACAACAATAGCAATTACAATAATAATCGCAACAATTATCCCAACAATCGCAACATCAATCGCAACTACAACAAACGGCCCAACAACAACAACAACAACAACAACAATAACAACAACAACAACAACAACAGTAACTACAACAATCATCCCAACAACAATAACAACCGCAACAACAACAACAATCAGAAGCAGCTATGCCAAAAGTGTGAAAAGTATCACTCGGGGTTCTGCACCAAATTTTGCAACAAGTGTAAAAGAAATGGTCATAGCGCAGCGAAGTGTGAAGTCTACGGACCAGGGGTTAACAGAACGAAAGGAACAAATGGTGTCGGAACGAGTAATGGCGGAGCAAGTAGTGTCGGAGCAAGTTATGCCAATGTAGTTTGTTATAAATGTGGAAAACTGGGCCACATTATTAGAAATTGCCCGAACCAGGAGAACACGAATGGACAAGGCCGCGGAAGAGTTTTCAATATTAATGCGGCAGAGGCACAGGAAGACCCGGAGCTTGTTACGGGTATGTTTCTTATTGACAATAAATCTGCTTACGTTTTATTTGATTCGGGTGCAGATAGAAGCTATATGAGTAGAGATTTTTGTGCTAAATTAAGTTGTCCATTGACGTCGTTGGATAGTAAATTTTTACTCGAATTAGCAAACGGTAAATTAATTTCAGCTGATAATATATGCCGGAATCGAGAAATTAAACTGGGTAGCGAAATATTTAAGATTGATTTGATACCAGTAGAGTTAGGGAGTTTTGATGTAATAGTTGGCATGGACTGGCTGAAGAAGGTGAAAGCAAAGATCGTATGTTATAAAAATGCAATTCGCATTGTACGAGAAGAAGGAGAACCCTTAATGGTGCACGGAGAAAAGGGCAACACGAAGCTACATCTTATTTAGTAATTTGAAGGCACAAAAACTAATAAGAAAAGGTTGCTATGCTGTTCTAGAACACGTCGAGAAAGTACAAACTGAAGAAAAGAGCATCAATGATGTTCCCATTGCAAAAGAATTTCCCGATGTATTTCTGAAAGAATTACCGGGATTACCCCCACATCGATCTGTTGAATTTCAAATAGATCTTGTACCAGGAGCTGCACCAATAGCTCGTGCTCCTTACAGACTCGCACCCAGCGAGATGAAAGAACTGCAAAGCCAATTACAAGAACTTTTAGAGCGTGGTTTCATTCGACCAAGCACATAACCGTGGGGAGCTCCTGTTTTGTTTGTCAAGAAGAAAGATGGTACATTCAGGTTGTGTATCGACTACCGAGAGTTGAACAAACTTACCATCAAGAACCGCTACCCACTACCGAGAATCGACGACTTATTTGATCAACTACAAGGCTCGTCTGTTTATTCAAAGATTGACTTACGTTCCGGGTATCATCAAATGCGGGTGAAAGAAGATGATATTCCAAAGACTGCTTTCAGAACACGTTACGGTCATTACGAGTTTATGGTCATGCCGTTTGGTTTAACTAATGCACCAGCTGTGTTCATGGACCTTATGAACTGAGTGCGTGGACCATACCTTGACAAGTTTGTCATTGTTTTCATTGATGACATACTTATTTACTCAAAGAATGACCAAGAACACGGTGAACATTTGAGAAAGGTTTTAGAAGTATTGAGGAAGGAAGAATTGTACGCTAAGTTTTCAAAGTGTGCATTTTGGTTGGAAGAAGTTCAATTCCTCGGTCACATAGTGAACAAAGAAGGTATTAAGGTGGATCCGGCAAAGATAGAAACTGTTGAAAAGTGGGAAACCCCGAAAACTCCAAAACACATACGCCAGTTTTTAGGACTAGCTGGTTACTACAGAAGGTTCATCCAAGACTTTTCCAGAATAGCAAAACCCTTGACTGCATTAATGCATAAAGGGAAGAAATTTGAATGGAATGATGAACAAGAGAAAGCGTTTCAGTTATTGAAGAAAAAGCTAACTACGGCACCTATATTGTCATTGCCTGAAGGGAATGATGATTTTGTGATTTATTGTGACGCATCAAAGCAAGGTCTCGGTTGTGTATTAATGCAACGAATGAAAGTGATTGCTTATGCGTCTAGACAATTGAAGATTCACGAGCAAAATTATACGACGCATGATTTGGAATTAGGCGCGGTTGTTTTTGCATTAAAGACTTGGAGGCACTACTTATATGGGGTCAAAAGTATTATATATACCGATCAAAAAAGTCTTCAACACATATTTAATCAGAAACAACTGAATATGAGGCAGCGTAGGTGGATTGAATTGTTGAATGATTACGACTTTGAGATTCGTTACCACCCGGGGAAGGCAAATGTGGTAGCCGATGCCTTGAGCAGGAAGGACAGAGAACCCATTCGAGTAAAATCTATGAATATAATGATTCATAATAACCTTACTACTCAAATAAAGGAGGCGCAACAAGGAGTTTTAAAAGAAGGAAATTTAAAGGATGAAATACCCAAAGGATCGGAGAAGCATCTTAATATTCGGGAAGACGAAACCCGGTATAGCGCTGAAAGGATTTGGGTACCAAAATTTGGAGATATGAGAGAAATGGTACTTAGAGAAGCTCATAAAACCAGATACTCAATACATCCTGGAACGGGGAAAATGTACAAGGATCTCAAGAAACATTTTTGGTGGCCGGGTATGAAAGCCGATGTTGCTAAACACGTAGGAGAATGTTTGACGTGTTCTAAGGTCAAAGCTGAGCATCAGAAACCATCAGGTCTACTTCAACAACCTAAAATCCCGGAATGGAAATGGGAAAACATTACCATGGATTTCATCACTAAATTGCCAAGGACTGCAAGTGGTTTTGATACTATTTGGGTAATAGTTGATCGTCTCACCAAATTAGCACACTTCCTGCCAATAAGAGAAGATGACAAGATGGAGAAGTTAGCACGACTGTATTTGAAGGAAGTCGTCTCCAGACATGGAATACCAATCTCTATTATCTCTGATAGGGATGGCAGATTTATTTCAAGATTCTGGCAGACATTACAGCAAGCATTAGGAACTCGTCTAGACATGAGTACTGCCTATCATCCACAAACTGATGGGCAGAGCGAAAGGACGATACAAACGCTTGAATTCATGCTACGAGCATGTGTTATTGATTTCGGAAATAGTTGGGATCGACATCTACCGTTAACAGAATTTTCCTACAACAACAGCTACCATTCAAGCATTGAGATGGCGCCATTTGAAGCACTTTATGGTAGAAAGTGCAGGTCTCCGATTTGTTGGAGTGAAGTGGGGGATAGACAGATTACGGGTCCGGAGATTATACAAGAAACTACCGAGAAGATCATCCAAATTCAACAACGGTTGAAAACCGCCCAAAGTCGACAAAAGAGCTACGCTGACATCAAAAGAAAAGATATAGAATTTGAAATTGGAGAGATGGTCATGCTTAAAGTTGCACCTTGGAAAGGCGTTGTTCGATTTGGTAAACGAGGGAAATTAAATCCAAGGTATATTGGACCATTCAAGATTATTGATCGTGTCGGACCAGTAGCTTACCGACTTGAGTTACCTCAACAACTCGCGGCTGTACATAACACTTTCCACGTCTCGAATTTGAAGAAATGTTTTGCTAAAGAAGATCTCACTATTCCGTTAGATGAAATCCAAATCAACGAAAAACTTCAATTCATCGAAGAACCCGTCGAAATAATGGATCGTGAGGTTAAAAGACTTAAGCAAAACAAGATACCAATTATTAAGGTTCGATGGAATGCTCGTAGAGGACCCGAGTTCACCTGGGAGCGTGAATATCAGATGAAGAAGAAATACCCGCATCTATTTCCAGAAGATTCGTCAACACCTTCAACAGCTTAAAATTTCGGGACGAAATTTATTTAACGGGTAGGTACTGTAGTGACCCGAACTTTTCCATGTTTATATATATTAATTAAGATTGATATTTACATGATTAAATGTTTCCAACATGTTAAGCAATCAAACTTGTTAAGACTTGATTAATTGAAATATGTTTCATATAGACAATTGACCACCCAAGTTGACCGGTGATTCACGAACGTTAAAACTTGTAAAAACTATACGATGACATATATATGGTTATATATATAGTTAACATGTTTCTATTATAAGTATGTATCTCATTAGGTATTTTAACAATGAGTTATATACATAAAAATGAGACTGTTAATTTAAGAAACTCGAAAACGATATATATAACGATTATCGTTATAACAACGTCTTACTAGGTACATATGAATCATATTAAGATATTGATACACTTGGTTAATTATGTTAAATGATAAGTAAATATATTATTAAGTGTATTAACAATGAAATACATATGTAAAAATAAGACTACTAACTTAATGATTTCGAAACGAGACATATATGTAACGATTATCGTTGTAACGACATTTAACTGTATATAAATCATACTAAGATATATTATATATCATAATATCATGATAATATAATAATTTAACATCTCATTTGTTATAATAAACAATGGGTTAACAACATTCAACAAGATCGTTAACCTAAAGGTTTCAAAACAACATTTACATGTAACGACTAACGATGACTTAACGACTCAGTTAAAATGTATATACATGTAGTGTTTTAATATGTATTCATACACTTTTGAAAGACTTCAAGACAATTATCAAAATACTTCTACTTAACAAAAATGCTTACAATTACATCCTCGTTCAGTTTCATCAACAATTCTACTCGTATGCACCCGTATTCGTACTCGTACAATACACAGCTTTTAGATGTATGTACTATTGGTATATACACTCCAATGATCAGATCTTAGCAGCCCATGTGAGTCACCTAACACATGTGGGAACCATCATTTGGAAACTAGCATGAAATATCTCATAAAATTACAAAAATATGAGTAATCATTCATGACTTATTTACATGAAAACAAAATTACATATCCTTTATATCTAATCCATACACAAATGACCAAAAACACCTACAAACACTTTCATTCTTCAATTTTATTCATCTAATTGATCTCTCTCAAGTTCTATCTTCAAGTTCTAAGTGTTCTTCATATATTTTACAAGTTCTAGTTACATAAAATCAAGAATACTTTCAAGTTTGCTAGCTCACTTCCAATCTTATAAGGTGATCATCCAACCTCAAGAAATCTTTGTTTCTTACAGTAGGTTATCATTCTAATACAAGGTAATAATCATATTCAAACTTTGGTTCAATTTCTATAACTATAACAATCTTATTTCAAGTGATGATCTTACTTGAACTTGTTTTCGTGTCATGATTCTGCTTCAAGAACTTCGAGCCATCCAAGGATCCGTTGAAGCTAGATCCATTTTTCTCTTTTCCAGTAGGTTTATCCAAGGAACTTAATGTAGTAATGATGTTCATAACATCATTCGATTCATACATATAAAGCTATCTTATTCGAAGGTTTAAACTTGTAATCACTAGAACATAGTTTAGTAAATTCTAAACTTGTTCGCAAACAAAAGTTAATCCTTCTAACTTGACTTTTAAAATTAACTACACACATGTTCTATATCTATATGATATGCTAACTTAATGATTTAAAACCTGGAAACACGAAAAACACCGTAAAACCGAATTTACGCCGTCGTAGTAACACCGCGGGCTGTTTTGGGTTAGTTAATTAAAAACTATGATAAACTTTGATTTTAAAGTTGTTATTCTGAGAAAATGATTTTTATTATGAACATGAAACTATATCCAAAAATTATGATTAAACTCAAAGTGGAAGTATGTTTTCTAAAATGGTCATCTAGACGTCGTTCTTTCGACTGAAATGACTACCTTTACAAAAACGACTTGTAACTTATTTTTCCGACTATAAACCTATACTTTTCTGTTTAGATTCATAAAATAGAGTTCAATATGAAACCATAGCAATTTGATTCACTCAAAACGGATTTAAAATGAAGAAGTTATGGGTAAAACAAGATTGGATAATTTTTCTCATTTTAGCTACGTGAAAATTGGTAACAAATCTATTCCAACCATAACTTAATCAACTTGTATTGTATATTATGTAATCTTGAGATACCATAGACACGTATACAATGTTTCGACCTATCATGTCGACACATCTATATATATTTCGGAACAACCATAGACACTCTATATGTGAATGTTGGAGTTAGCTATACAGGGTTGAGGTTGATTCCAAAATATATATAGTTTGAGTTGTGATCAATACTGAGATACGTATACACTGGGTCGTGGATTGATTCAAGAATAATATTTATCGATTTATTTCTGTACATCTAACTGTGGACAACTAGTTGTAGGTTACTAACGAGGACAGCTGACTTAATAAACTTAAAACATCAAAATATATTAAAAGTGTTGTAAATATATTTTGAACATACTTTGATATATATGTATATATTGTTATAGGTTCGTGAATCAACCAGTGGCCAAGTCTTACTTCCCGACGAAGTAAAAATCTGTGAAAGTGAGTTATAGTCCCACTTTTAAAATCTAATATTTTTGGGATGAGAATACATGCAGATTTTATAAATGATTTACAAAATAGACACAAGTACATGAAACTACATTCTATGGTTGAATTATCGAAATCGAATATGCCCCTTTTTATTAAGTCTGGTAATCTAAGAATTAGGGAACAGACACCCTAATTGACGCGAATCCTAAAGATAGATCTATTGGGCCTAACAAACCCCATCCAAAGTACCGGATGCTTTAGTACTTCGAAATTTATATCATATCCGAAGGGTGTCCCGGAATGATGGGGATATACTTATATATGCATCTTGTTAATGTCGGTTACCAGGTTTTCACCATATGAATGATTTTTATCTCTATGTATGGGATGTGTATTGAAATATGAAATCTTGTGGTCTATTATTATGATTTGATATATATAGGTTAAACCTATAACTTACCAACATTTTTGTTGACGTTTAAAGCATGTTTATTCTCAGGTGAATATTAAGAGCTTCCGCTGTTGCATACTAAAATAAGGACAAGATTTGGAGTCCATGTTTGTATGATATTGTGTAAAAACTGCATTCAAGAAACTGATTTCGATGTAACATATTTGTATTGTAAACCATTATGTAATGGTCGTGTGTAAACAGGATATTTTAGATTATCATTATTTGATAATCTACGTAAAGCTTTTTAAACCTTTATTTATGAAATAAAGGTTATGGTTTGTTTTAAAAATGAATGCAGTCTTTGAAAAACGTCTCATATAGAGGTCAAAACCTCGCAACGAAATCAATTAATATGGAATGTTTTTAATCTATAAGAACGGGACATTTCATTTTAACCTCACGATCCATTATTTCGACGGGTTCTTCGATGAATTGGAGTTTTTCGTTGATTTAGATTTCATCTAACGGAATAGTGAGATCTTCTTTAGCAAAACATTTCTTCAAATTCGAGACGTGGAAAGTGTTATGTACAGCCGCGAGTTGTTGAGGTAACTCAAGTCGGTAAGCTACTGGTCCGACACGATCAATAATCTTGAATGGTCCAATATACCTTGGATTTAATTTCCCTCGTTTACCAAATCGAACAACGCCTTTCAAAGGTGCAACTTTAAGCATGACCATCTCTCCAATTTCAAATTCTATATCTTTTCTTTTAATGTCAGCGTAGCTCTTTTGTCGACTTTGGGCGGTTTTCAACCGTTGTTGAATTTGGATGATCTTCTCGGTAGTTTCTTGTATAATCTCCGGACCCGTAATCTGTCTATCCCCCACTTCACTCCAACAAATCGGAGACCTGCACTTTCTACCATAAAGTGCTTCAAACGGCGCCATCTCAATGCTTGAATGGTAGCTGTTGTTGTAGGAAAATTCTGCTAACGGTAGATGTCGATCCCAACTGTTTCTAAAATCAATAACACATGCTCGTAGCATGTCTTCAAGCGTTTGTATCATCCTTTCGCTCTGCCCATCAGTTTGTGGATGATAGGTAGTACTCATGTCTAGACGAGTTCCTAATGCTTGCTGTAATGTCTGCCAGAATCTTGAAATAAATCTGCCATCCCTATCAGAGATAATAGAGATTGGTATTCCATGTCTGGAGACGACTTCCTTCAAATACAGTCGTGCTAACTTCTCCATCTTGTCATCTTCTCTTATTGGCAGGAAGTGTGCTGATTTGGTGAGACGATCAACTATTACCCAAATAGTATCAAAACCACTTGCAGTCCTTGGCAATTTAGTGATGAAATCCATGGTAATGTTTTCCCATTTCCATTCTGGGATTTCGGGTTGTTGAAGTAGACCTGATGGTTTCTGATGCTTAGCTTTGACCTTAGAACACGTCAAACATTCTCCTACGTATTTAGCAACATCGGCTTTCATACCCGGCCACCAAAATGTTTCTTGAGATCCTTGTACATCTTCCCCGTTCCAGGATGTATTGAGTATCTGGTTTTTTGAGCTTCTCTAAGTACCATTTCTCTCATATCTCCAAATTTTGGTACCCAAATCCTTTCAGCCCTATACCGGGTTCCACCTTCCCGAATATTAAGATGCTGTTCCGATCCTTTGGGTATTTCATCCTTTAAATTTCCTTCTTTTAAAACTCCTTGTTGCGCCTCCTTTATTTGAGTAGTAAGGTTATTATGAATCATTATATTCATAGATTTTACTCGAATGGGTTCTCTATCCTTCCTGCTCAAGGCATCGGCTACCACATTTGCCTTCCCCGGGTGGTAACGAATCTCAAAGTCGTAATCATTCAACAATTCAATCCACCTACGCTGCCTCATATTCAGTTGTTTCTGATTAAATATGTGTTGAAGACTTTTGTGGTCGGTATATATAATACTTTTGACCCCATATAAGTAGTGCCTCCAAGTCTTTAATGCAAAAACAACCGCGCCTAATTACAAATCATGCGTCGTATAATTTTGTTCGTGAATCTTCAATTGTCTAGACGCATAAGCAATCACCTTCGTTCGTTGCATTAATACACAACTGAGACCTTGCTTTGATGCATCACAATAAATCACAAAATCATCATTCCCTTTAGGCAATGACAATATAGGTGCCGTAGTTAGCTTTTTCTTCAATAACTGAAATGCTTTCTCTTGTTCATCATTCCATTCAAATTTCTTCCCTTTATGCGTTAATGCAGTCAAGGGTTTTGCTATTCTGGAAAAGTCTTGGATGAACCTTCTGTAGTAACCAGCTAGTCCTAAAAACTGGCGTATGTATTTCGGAGTTTTCGGTGTTTCCCACTTTTCAACAGTTTCTATCTTTGCCGGATCCACCTTAATACCTTCTTTGTTCACTATGTGACCGAGGAATTGAACTTCTTCCAACCAAAATGCACACTTTGAAAACCTAGCGTACAATTCTTCCTTCCTCAATACTTCTAACACCTTTCTCAAATGTTCACCGTGTTCTTGGTCATTCTTTGAGTAAATAAGTATGTCATCAATGAAAACAATGACAAACTTGTCAAGGTATGGTCCACACACTCGGTTCATAAGGTCCATGAACACAGCTGGTGCATTAGTTAAACCAAATGGCATGACCATAAACTCGTAATGACCGTAACGTGTTCTGAAAGCAGTCTTTGGAATATCATCTTCTTTCACCCGCATTTGATGATACCCGGAACGTAAGTCAATCTTTGAATAAACAGACGAGCCTTGTAGTTGATCAAATAAGTCATCGATTCTCAGTAGTGGGTAGCGGTTCTTGATGGTAAGTTTGTTCAACTCTTGGTAGTCAATACACAACCTGAATGTACCATCTTTCTTCTTGACAAACAAAACAGGAGCTCCCCACGGTGATGTGCTTGGTCGAATGAAACCACGCTCTAAAAGTTCTTGTAATTGGCTTTGCAGTTCTTTCATCTCGCTGGGTGCGAGTCTGTAAGGAGCACGAGCTATTGGTGCAGCTCCTGGTACAAGATCTATTTGAAATTCAACGGATCGATGTGGGGGTAATCCCGGTAATTCTTTCGGAAATACATCGGGAAATTCTTTTGCGACGGGAATATCATTGATGCTCTTTTCTTCAGTTTGTACTTTTTCGACGTGTGCTAGAACAGCATAGCAACCTTTTCTTATTAGTTTTTGTGCCTTCAAATTACTAATAAGATGTAGCTTCGTGTTGCCCTTTTCTCCGTACACCATTAAGGGTTTTCCTTTTTCTCGTATAATGCGAATTGCATTTTTGTAACAAACGATCTCTGCTTTCACTTCTTTCAACCAGTCCATACCGATTATCACATCAAAACTCCCTAACTCTACTGGTATCAAGTCAATCTTAAATGTTTCGCTAACCAGTTTAATTATTCGATTCCGACATATATTATCTGCTGAAATTAATTTACCATTTGCTAATTCGAGTAAAAATTTACTATCTAAAGGCGTCAATGGACAACTTAATTTAGCACAAAAATCTCTACTCATATAGCTTCTATCCGCACCCGAATCAAATAAAACGTAAGCAGATTTATTGTCAATAAGAAACGTACCCGTAACAAGCTCCGGGTCTTCCTGTGCCTCTGCCGCATTAATATTGAAAACTCTTCCGCGGCCTTGTCCATTCGTGTTCTCCTGGTTCAGGCAATTTCTAATAATGTGGCCCGGTTTTCCACATTTATAACAAACTACATTGGCATAACTTGCTCCGACACTACTTGCTCCGCCATTACTCGTTCCGACACCATTTGTTCCTTTCGTTCTATTAACCCCTGGTCCGTAGACCTCACACTTCACCACGCTATGACCATTTCTTTTACACTTGCTGCAAAATTTGGTGCAGAACCCCGAGTGATACTTTTCACACCTTTGGCATAGCTGCTTCTGATTGTTGTTGTTGTTGCGGTTGTTATTGTTGTTGGGATGATTGTTGTAGTTGTTGTTGTTGTTGTTGTTGTTGTTGTTGTTGTTGTTGTTATTGTTGGGCCGTTTGTTGTAGTTACGATTGATGTTGCGATTGTTGGGATAATTGTTGCGATTATTGTTGTAATTGCTGTTGTTGTTGTATTGGTGATTCTTATCACCATTTTCCTCCCACTTTCTTTTGACTTGCTTCACATTGGCCTCTTCAGCCGTCTGTTCTTTAATTCTTTCCTCAATCTGGTTCACTAGTTTGTGAGCCATTCTACATGCCTGTTGTATGGAGGAGGGCTCGTGTGAACTTATATCTTCTTGGATTCTTTCCGGTAATCCTTTCACAAACGCATCGATCTTCTCTTCCTCATCTTCAAATGCTCCAGGACACAATAGGCACAATTCTGTGAATCGTCTTTCATATGTGGTAATATCAAATCCTTGGGTTCGTAACCCTCTAAGTTCTGTCTTGAGCTTATTGACCTCGGTTCTGGGACGGTACTTCTCGTTCATCAAGTGCTTGAATGATGACCACGATAGTGCGTAAGCATCATCTTGTCCCACTTACTCTAGATAGGTATTCCACCATGTTAATGCAGAACCTGTGAAGGTATGCGTAGCATACTTCACTTTGTCCTCTTCAGTACACTTACTTATGGAAAACACCGATTCGACCTTCTCGGTCCACCGTTTCAATCCGATCGGTCCTTCGGTTCCATCAAATTCCAAAGGTTTGCAGGCAGTGAATTCTTTGTAGGTGCATCCTACACGATTTTCTGTACTGCTAGATCCAAGGTTATTGTTAGTATGTAGCGCAGCCTGTACTGCGGCTATGTTTGAAGCTAGAAAAGTACGGAATTCCTCTTCATTCATATTTACGGTGTGTCGAGTAGTCGGTGCCATTTCCTTCAAAATAGTCAAATGGAACAAGTTAATCATACAGAATATTAAGAGTAGTTAATAGTATTTCGTAGCATAATATGAACTCATTTATAAAAGCTTTTTCTTCATATTAGCGTTTTATAAGTTTAAATTCGGGTAGTACCTACCCGTTAAGTTCATACTTAGTAGCTAATATACAATTCAACTACTACAATTCTATATGAAAAACTGATTATAATAATATTTCGCGTTCAAACTTTTATACAATATTTTACAAACTTACAATACCGCTTATTTTACATAAAGCATAAAATATAGCACACAATAACTTTGATACAAGATAGTTGTGAATATAATTCTAGCTAGTACACAAGTCGTTCAGCAAAGGCAATAAAGACACGTAATTCATACGTCCAGAAACAAGTCATGCATTCTGGTTTTACTAGGACTACTTCCCATCCTTGGTCTTGTGGAACATAACCGTTATAGCCATTGATAAGACAGCGTGTTGTAACGTCGTCAAAGGGACGAGGGTTATGTAATGACCTACAGTCTCATAATAACCTAAAAACCTCATTTCTTACCCCAATTACCGACTCCGTCACTTGTGGGAACGTTTTGTTTAATAGCTGTATCCCGATGTTCTTTTTCTCACTTTGGTGAGAAGCGAACATTACTAACCCGTAAGCATAGCATGCTTCTTTATGTTGCATGTTTGCCGCTTTTTCTAAATCATGAAGTCCTATATTCGGATACATTGAGTCAAAATAATTTCTTAACCCGTTGCGTAAAATAGCATTTGGGTTCCCCGCAATATATGCGTCAAAGTAAACACATCGTAACTTATGGGTTTCCCAATGTGATATCCCCCATC
Source organism: Rutidosis leptorrhynchoides (assembly GCF_046630445.1). Lineage (NCBI taxonomy): Eukaryota > Viridiplantae > Streptophyta > Magnoliopsida > Asterales > Asteraceae > Rutidosis > Rutidosis leptorrhynchoides. Next base: position 153,022,926 of record NC_092333.1, read on the forward strand.
TTTCAAACGAAAGTCTCTTATAAACCAAGACATTCTTGGAACGTTCTTCGAATGTCTTACAAACTGATTTCGCCGTAAATAGTTGTGCCGAAGAATTCTGACCGACTCTAGACAAGATTTCATCAATCATGTCTCCGGGTAGGTCTCTTAAAATATTGGGTTGTCTATCCATTTTGTGGTTTTATACTATAAAATAGACAAGAGTTAGATTCATAAAAAAAAAATACTTATTAATACAAGCAATTTTTACATATATCATAAAGCATAAGCACACTATATTACATATATTACACCACACGAATACAACTATCTTATTCCGACTCGCTCGTTTCTTCTTCTTCGGTTTTGGTTCGTTTTGCCAAGTTTCTAGGGATATATGATGTTCCCCTAATACGAGCTGTCGTTTTCCATAACGGTTTAGAAAAACCTGGTGGTTTAGAGGTTCCCGGGTCATTGTTACAACTTAAGGGCTTCGGGGGTTGACGATAAATATAAAGTTCATCGGGGTTGGAATTAGATTTCTCTATTTTTATGCCCTTTCCCTTATTATTTTCTTTTGCCTTTTTAAATTCAGTTGGGGTAATTTCTATAACATCATCGGAATTCTCGTCGGAATCCGATTCATCGGAGAATTGGTAATCCTCCCAATATATTGCTTCCTTGGCGGAAACACCATTGACCATAATTAACCTTGGTCGGTTGGTTGAGGATTTTCTTTTACTTAATCATTTTATTATTTCCCCCACCGGTTCTATTTCCTCCTCCGGTTCCTCCTCTTCCGGTTCTGATTCTTCTTCCGGTTCTGATTCTTCTTCCGGTTCTTCTTCGGGAACTTGTGAATCAGTCCAATATATATTTGACTCTTCGTTATTATTAGGTGAGTCAATGGGATTTGTGCTAGAGGTAGACATCTATCACACAATATCAAACATGTTAAGAGATTAATATATCACATAATATATACATGTTAATAATATATAGTTTCCAACAAAAATGTTAAGCAATCATTTTTAAAGAAAACACGGTCGAAGTCCAGACTCACTAATGTATCCTAACAAACTCGATAAGACACACTAATGCAAATTTTCTGGTTCTCTAAGACCAACGCTCGGATACCAACTGAAATGTCCCGTTCTTATTGATTAAAAACGTTCCATATTAATTGATTTCGTTGCGAGGTTTTGACCTTTATATGAGATAAATTTCGAAGTACTAAAGCATCCGGTACTTTGGATGGGGTTTGTTAGGCTCAATAGATCTATCTTTAGGATTCGCGTCAATTAGGGTGTCTGTTCCCTAATTCTTAAATTACCAGACTTAAAAAAAAGGGGCATATTCAATTTCGATAATTCAACCATAGAATGTAGTTTCACGTACTTGTGTCTATTTTGTAAATCATTTATAAAACCTGCATGTATTCTCATCCCAAAAATATTAGATTTTAAAAGTGGGACTATAACTCACTTTCACAGATATTTACTTCGTCGGGAAGTAAGACTTGGCCACTGGTTGATTCACGAACCTATAACAATATATATATATATATATATATATATATATATATATATATATATATATATATATATATATATATATATATATATATATATATATATATATATATATCAAAGTATGTTCAAAATATATTTACAACACTTTTAATATATTTTGATGTTTTAAGTTTATTAAGTCAGCTGTCCTCGTTAGTAACCTACAACTAGTTGTCCACAGTTAGATGTACAGAAATAAATCGATAAATATTATCTTGAATCAATCCACGACCCAGTGTATACGTATCTCAGTGTTGATCACAACTCAAACTATATATATTTTGGAATCAACCTCAACCCTGTATAGCTAACTCCAACATTCACATATAGAGTGTCTATGGTTGTTCCGAAATATATATAGATGTGTCGACATGATAGGTCGAAACATTGTATACGTGTCTATGGTATCTCAAGATTACATAATATACAATACAAGTTTATTAAGTTATCGTTGGAATAGATTTGTTAACAATTTTCACGTAGCTAAAATGAGAAAAATTATCCAATCTTGTTTTACCCATAACTTCTTCATTTTAAATCCGTTTTGAGTGAATCAAATTGCTATGGTTTCATATTGAACTCTATTTTATGAATCAAAACAGAAAAATTATAGGTTTATAGTTGAAAAAATAAGTTACAAGTCATTTTTGTAAAGGTAGTCATTTCAGTCGAAAGAACGACGTCTAGATGACCATTTTAGAAAACATACTTCCACTTTGAGTTTAACCATAATTTTTGGATATAGCTTCATGTTCATAATAAAAATCATTTTCCCAGAATAACAACTTTTAAATCAAAGTTTATCATAGTTTTTAATTAACTAACCCAAAACAGCCCGCGGTGTTACTACGACGGCTTAAATCCGGTTTTGCGGTGTTTTTCGTGTTTCCAGGTTTTAAATCATTAAGTTAGCATATCATATAGATATAGAACATGTGTTTAGTTGATTTTAAAAGTCAAGTTAGAAGGATTAACTTTTATTTGCGAACAAGTTTAGAATTAACTAAACTATGTTCTAGTGATTACAAGTTTAAACCTTCGAATAAGATAGCTTTATATGTATGAATCAAATGATGTTATGAACATCATTACTACCTCAAGTTCCTTGGATAAACCTACTGGAAATGAGAAAAATAAATCTAGCTTCAAAGGATCCTTGGATGGCTTGAAAGTTCTTGAAGCAGAATCATGACACGAAAACAATTTCAAGTAAGATTTCCACTCGAAATAAGATTGTTATAGTTATAGAAATTGAATTAAAGTTTGAATATGATTATTACCTTGTATTATAAATATAACCTACTGTAAGTAACAAAGGTTTCTTGATCTTGGATAATTACTTGGAATGGATTTAGAAAACTTGGAAGTAAACTTGCGATCTTGGAAGTATTCTTGATTTTATGGAACTAGAACTTTTGAAATTTATGAAGAACACTTAGAACTTGAAGATAGAACTTGAGAGAGATCAATTAGATGAAGAAAATTGAAGAATAAAAGTGTTTGTAGGTGTTTTTGGTCGTTGGTGTATGGATTAGATATAAAGGATATGTAATTTTGTTTTCATGTAAATAAGTCATGAATGATTACTCATATTTTTATAATTTTATGAGATATTTTATGCTAGTTGCCAAATGATGGTTCCCATATGTGTTAGGTGACTCACATGGGCTGCTAAGAGCTGATCATTGGAGTGTATATACCAATAGTACATACATCTTAAAGATGTGTATTGTACGAGTACGAATACGGGTGCATACGAGTAGAATTGTTGATGAAACTGAACGAGGATGTAATTGTAAGAATTTTTGTTAAGTAGAAGTATTTTGATAAGTGTCTTGAAGTCTTTCAAAAGTGTATGAATACATATTAAAATACTACATGTATATACATTTTAACTAAGTCGTTAAGTCATCGTTAGTCGTTACATGTAAATGTTGTTTTGAAACCTTTAGGTTAACGATCTTGTTGAATGTTGTTAACCCATTATTTATTATAACAAATGAGATGTTAAATTGTTATATTATCATGATATTATGATATATAATATATCTTAGTATGATATATATACTGTTAAATATCGTTACAACGATAATCGTTACATATATGTCTCGTTTCGAAATCATTAAGTTAGTAGTCTTATTTTTACATATGTATTTCATTGTTAATACACTTAATAATATATTTACTTATCATTTAACATAATTAACCAAGTGTATCAATATCTTAATATGATTCATATGTACCTAGTAAGACGTTGTTATAACGATAATCGTTATATATATATCATTTTCGAGTTTCTTAAATTAATAGTCTCATTTTTATGTATATAACTCATTGTTAAAATACCTAATGAGATACATACTTATAATAAAATCATGTTAACTATATATATAACCATATATATGTTATCGTATAGTTTTTACAAGTTTTAACGTTCGTGAATCACCGGTCAACTTGGGTAGTCAATTGTCTATATGAAACCTATTTCAATTAATCAAGTCTTAACAAGTTTGATTGCTTAACATGTTGGAAACACTTAATCATGTAAATAACAATTTCATTTAATATATATATAAATATGGAAAAGTTCGGGTCACTACACGAACCGCCTACAACAGTTTGCCAACGGATAGATCTTGAAAAAATATACGTTTTAAAAAAAACGGTGACAAAATCGGTGTTACGAGTCAAAAGATACGATAGATCTAACATTTTGGCCAAACACAAAAAACACGAAGAACCATGAACCGTCGGTAATGTTTGGTGCGTGGTATTAATTTGCGAGGAAAGATGTCTTTTTCAAAATCTAGACGACCTTAAATGGCAAGCAAGTTCAGAGATTCTTGCTCGTTGGGCCGTTTGAGGGTGATCCTGATAATTTCAAAACAATCCGAAACCAAAGGTTATGCGCTGCCAAATATTACTCCATCTGGCGCCGCATATTAATGATTTAAAAAGAATGTTTATTGAAGTGACATTAGACTCAAAATTATATGAGTTATATATAATTACATTGTAAGTGAAATAATAGGACTTAAAACTATATATACCATACTAAGTCATGTATACACAAAAGTAATAATACGACATATATTGAAAACGTTCAAAAAACATTTGTAATGAGTAAAATGTCTTTTTCGGCATCTCGATGACCTCGAATGGCAATAAACTTTTCGAGAGTCCTGATGTTAGGGTCGTTTTTGAGGGTGATCTTGAGAATTTCAAGACAATATGAAACGAAAGGTTATGCACCTCCAAGTGGTACTCCATTTGGCGGCGCATATTATTGATATAAAAAGCGTGTTTAATAAAGTGACATTAAGTTAAAAATTATATGCATTATACATAATTACATTGTGAGTGAAATAATAGGTCTTAAAACAATATGTACCATGCTTTGTCATGTATACACAAAAGTAATAGTACGATATATATTGAAAACGTTCAAAAAACATTAATAATGAGTAAAATGTCTTTTTTCAGCATCCTGACTACCTCGAATGGCAATAAACTTTCTGAGAGTCTTGATGTTAGGGTCGTAGGGTGATCTTTAGAAGTTCAACAAAATCTGAAAGTAAAGGTTATGCGCCGCTAAATGGTACTCGATTTGGCGGCGCATATTTTTGATATAAAAAGCGTGTTTAATGAATTGATATTAGATTAAAAATTATATGCGTTAACCATAATTACATTTTCAGTTAAATAATAGGCCTTAAAACAATATGTACCATGCTAAGTCATGCATACAAAAAGAAATAATATGATAGAAATTTAAAACGGTCAAAAGAGCGTCTTTAATTTTACAAAAATATGCAAAATTGAAGGTTTTCGAGGCTTCGTTTTGAAAAATCTTAGGGACAAACCACCTATGGAAAATTGCCAATGGATATATCTCGAAAAAGTTCACGATTTAAAAAAAACGGTGACTAAATCGGAGTAACGAGTCAAAAGATACGATAGATCTAACATTTTGGCCAAAGAAACAAAACACCAAGCACCATGAACCGTCGGTGGTGTTTGGTGCGTGATGTGAATTTGCAAGGAAAGATTTTTTTTTCGAAATCTAGATTACCTGAAATGGCAAGCATGTTCAGAGAGTCTTGTTCGTTGGGCCGTTTTAGGGTGATCCTGATAATTTCAGCACAATCTGAAACCAAAGGTTATGCGCCGCTAAATGTTACTCCATCTGGCGGCGCATATTAATGATTTAAAAAGAATGTTTATTGAAGTGACATTAGACTCAAAATTATATGTGTTATACATAATTACATTATGAGTGAAATAATAGGCCTTAAAACTATATATACCATGCTAAGTCATGTATAAACAAAAGTAATAATACGATATATATTGAAAACGTTCAAAAACATTAATAATGAGTAAAATGTCTTTTTTCGGCATCCTGACGACCTCGAATGGCAATAAACTTTTCGAGAGTCTTGATGTTAGGGTCGTTTTAGGGTGATCTTGAGAATTTCAACACAATCTGAAACCAAAGGTTATGCGCCGCTAAATAGTACTCCATTTGACGGCGCATATTATTGATATAAAAAGCATGTTTAATGAAGTGACTTTAGATTAAAAATTATATGTGTCATACATAATTACATTGTGAGTGAAATAATAGGCCTTAAAACAATATGTACCATGCTAAGTCATGCATATAAAAAGAAATAATATGATAGAAATTCAAAATGGTCAAAAGAGCGTATAAAACTAAACAAAAAAGACAAAATTGAAGGCTTTCGAGACCTCATTTCGAAAAATATTTGGGACAAACCGCCTACAACAGTTTTCCAACGAATAGATCTCGAAAAATACACGATTTGAAAAAAACGGTGACTAAATTGGAGCTACGATCAAAAGATACGATAAATCTAACATTTTGGCCAAAGACAAAAAACACCAAGAACCATGAACCATCGGTGGTGTTTGGTGCGTGGTGTGAATTTGCGAGGAAATATGTCTTTTTTTGAAATCTAGATAACCTCGAATGGCAAGCAAGTTCAGAGAGTCTTGCTCATTTGACCGTTTGAGGGTGATCCTGATAATTTCAGCACAATCCGAAACCAAAGATTATGCGCCGTCAAATGTTACTCCATCTAGCGGCGCATATTAATGATTTAAAAAGCATGTTTAATGAAGTGACATTAGACTCAAAATTATATGAGTTATACATAATTAAATTATAAGTGAAATAATAGGCCTTAAAACTATATATACCTTTCTAAGTCGGGTATATACAAAAGTAATAATACGAAATATATTGAAAACGTTCAAAAAAAACATTAATAATGGAGTAAAATATCTTTTTTGGCATCCTGACGACCTCGAATGGAAATAAACTTTCCGAGAGTCTTGATATTAGGGTCGTTTTAAGGTGATCTTGAGAATTTCAACACAATCTAAAACCAAAGGTTATGCGCCGCTAAATGGTACCTCATTTGGCGGCGCATATTATAGATATAAAAAGCATGTTTAATGAATTGACATTAGATTAAAAATTATAAGCATTATAGATAATTACATTGTGAGTGAAATAATAGGCTTTAAAATAATATGTACCATGCTACGTCATGCATACAAAAAGAAATAATATGATACAAATTCAAAACGGTCAAAAGAGCGTCTATATTTAAACAAAAAAAGGCAAAATTGAATGCTTTCGAGGCCTCGTTTCAAAAAATATTTGGGATAAACCGCCGTCTCAAAAAATTACACGATTTAAAAGAACGATGACTAAATTGGAGCTACGAGTCAAAAGATACGATAGATCTAACATTTTGGCCGAAGACAAAAAACACCAAGCACCATGAACCGTCAGTGGTGTTTGGTGCGTGGTGTGAATTTGCGAGGAAAGATGTCTTTTCAGAATCTAGACGATCTTAAATGGCAAGCATGTTCAGAGAGTCTTGCTCGTTGGGCCATTTTAGGGTGATCCTGAGAATTTCAGCACAATTTGAAACCAAAGGTTATGCGCCGCTAAATTTTATTCCATCTGGCGGTGTATATTAATGATTTAAAAAGAATGTTTATTGAAGTGACATTAGACTCCAAATTATATGAGTTCTGCATAATTACATTGTAAGTGAAATAATATGCCTTAAAACTATATATACCATGCTAAGTCATGTATACACAAAAGTAATAATACGATATATATTGAAAACGTTCAAAAAACATTTATAATGAGTAAAATGTCTTTTTTGGCATCCTGACGACCTCGAATGTCAATAAACTTTCCGAGAGTCCTGATGTTAGGGTCGTTTTAGGGTGATCTTGTGAATTTCAACACAATCTGAAACCAAAGGTTATGCGCCGTCAAATGGTACTCCATTTGGCGGCGCAAAGATGATGCAGCAGAGGTGTACGAAATAGTATTATTTTTAATATGAAATACGACGAAATATGATACAAGTTTTATTTATTTATATAGATGGGATATACCTAAACCATGCTACAACACTATAGGCAGTGTACCTAATCGTAGAGTAGTGTAGTTTTTAGTAAGTCCGGTTCGTTCCACAGGGAGCTAGTGATTACGTACTATATTTTTAACAACTATATTTATAGAAAATATATATAATTATATATAGTAATATTATTATAAAAGGGGGTTTTTACCGTTTAATGACCGGTTTGTCGATTTTTTATTTTAAGCGTAAAGATAAATGACGATAATATAAATGACAGAATTTAAATTATAATAAAGTAAATTGCAGTAATTAAAATGACAGTAAATAAAGGTACGATGAAATATGAAATAAAAGTATTATGCTTATTTAAACTTCCGTAATCATGATGTTTGACGTTTTGATTTTAATTCATTACTCTGGGTTAGTTGTCCTTTGTCCTGGATTTATTTGAAACCTATCTGGTTTTGTCCATAATAGTTCTTCGGTCATAATTATAAAATGCTCGATAAATTAACCTTATTCCCGAAGTCAAATATTCCAACTAATTAGGAATTTAAACTGTAACAAGGTTTTAATACTTTGTTAATAATTACACATGGTTATCGACTGTGTGTAATCCAAGGTTTTAATACTTTGTTAACAATTACACCAATTACCCTTGTATGTAATCCACCCATGTTTTAATAAGATATGAGCATTAATTTACCCACTTGATCAGTTTGAATAATCAATTACCCAACTCGAATAATTAATTAAATGATTGTAAACGATGTCATATAAACGTCACTAAATAGGACATTCATAATCAATTTAATAATTATTATATTAACTAATTTGAAGATAGGTTCGACATGTTCCAATGAGTTGTCATTCGATTAGGCAATACCCCCATCTATTAATAGTCCATAGTTCAATGTCCACAAGTGTCGGTCTTTTGTCCAAACCCTAATTATGGTACAAAATCCAATAACCCAGACTTTAATATTTAGTCTAACATCATGATTACTTCGGCATAAATAAGCATAATAATAACTTAGTTACGAGACATTAATTTAAAAAGGAAGAACATAGCTTACAGTGATTATTTATCGCGTAGCGTTACATGGACAGAATTCTAACTTACAAAACCTTAAAACATTTCTTACATTAACCCAATTATTATTAAACTTAAATTAAAATTAATATTATAAATATAAATATAGATTACAGAAAAGAAAGAAAGAAGTGTGAAGAGTGTGTAGTACTCGGCTGAAAACATTGTAATTTATAGATGTGGCAAGCTTCCTTCATCCATGTGATCGCATGGAAAAGCTTCCTCCAGGCCATGCGATCGCATGGCCAGCCTGGATCCAGATATTTTGCAATTCAAAATGTGGGCTGCTGATTTTAATATATAATTTTATATAATTATATATATATTATATTATATTCTTTTGCATAGTTGACTCGTAATTTTAGGTCCGTTGTCTCGCGCGTTGATGCTCGGTTTATGTCTCGATTTCGAATTTTCGAACGTCTTTTCGTATGCTTAGATATCTTGTACTTTACGTTTCGCGACTTGTACTCTTGTAATTTTTAGACGTTTCTCATCAATAAATTGAACCACTTGGATTGTATCTTGTACATTTGAGCTTTCTGGTCATATGCGTCTTCAAATCTTCATTTTCGTCTTTCATCTTCGCACTTATTTATTTAAACGAATATTACTTGAAAATAGAACAATTCAACTGAAAACTTTACATATTGGAAGGATATTGTGACTAAATATATGTTCATTTGGAGCATTATCACGCATATTATTGATATAAAAAGCTTGTTTAATGAAGTAACATTAGATTAAAAATTATATGCATTATACATAATTATATTGTGAGTGAAATAATAGGCCTTAAAACAATATGTACCATGCTAAGTCATGCATACAAAAAGAAATAATATGATAGAAATTCAAAATGGTTAAAAGAGCGTCTAAAATTAAACAAAAAGGGAAAAATTGAAGGCTTTCGAGGCCTCGTTTCGAAAAATATTTGGGACAAACCGCCTACAACAGTTTGCCAACGGATAGATCTCGAAAAAATATACGTTTTAAAAAAAAAGGTGACAAAATCGGCGTTACGAGTCAAAAGATACGATAGACCTAACATTTTGGCCAAACACAAAAAAACGAAGAACCATAAACCGTCGTTAGTGTTTGGTGCGTGGTATGAATTTGAGAGGAAAGATGTCTTTTTTGAAATCTAGACGACCTCGAATGGCAAGAAAGTTCAAAGATTCTTGCTCATGGGGCCGTTTGAGGGTGATCCTGATAATTTCAAAACAATCCGAAACAAAAAGTTATGCGCCGCCAAATGTTACTCAATCTGGCGGCGCATATTAATGATTTAAAAAGCATATTTAAGGAAGTGACGTTAGACTTAAAATTATATGAGTTATACATAATTACATTATGAGTGAAATAATAGGTCTTAAAACTATATATACCATTCTAAGTCGTGTATACACAAAAGTAATAATACGAAATATATTGAAAACCTTCAAAAAACATTAATAATGAGTAAAATGTCTTTTTTCGGCATCCTGACGACTTTGAATGGCAATAGACTTTCCTAGAGTCTTGGTGTTAGGGTCGTTTTAAGGTGATCTTGAGAATTTCAACACAATCTGAAACCAAAGGTTATGCGCCGCCAAATGGCACTACATTTGGCGGCGCATATTATTGATATAAAAAGCGTGTTTAACGAAGTGACATTAGATTCAAAATTATATGCGTTATAAATAATTACATTATTATTGAAATAATAGGCCTAAAAACAATATGTACCATGCTAAGTCATGCATACAAAAAGAAATAATATGATAGAAATTCAAAACGGTCAAAAGAACGTCTAAAATTAAACAAAAAAGGCAAAATTGAAGGGTTTCGAGGCCTCGTTTTGAAAAATATTTGGGACAAACTGCCTACGGCAGTTTGCCAATGGATAGATCTCGAAAAAATACACGATTTAAAAAAAACGATGACTAAATCGGAGCTATGAGTCAAAAGATACGATAGATCTAACATTTTGGCCAAAGACAAAAACACCAAGCACCAAGAACCGTCGGTGGTGTTTGGTACGTGGTGTGAACTTGCGACGAAAGATGTTTTTTTCCGAAATCTAGACAACCTCGAATGGCAAGAAAGTTCAGAGAGTCTTGCTCGTTGGGTCGTTTGAGGGAGATTCTGATAATTTTAGCACAATCCGAAACCAAAGGTTATGCGCCGCCAAATGTTACTCCATCTGGCGGTGCATATTAATTATTTAAAAAGCATGTTTAATGAAGTCATATTAGACTCAAAATTATATGAGTTATACATAATTACATTGTAAGTGAAATAATAGGCCTTAAAACTATGTATACCATCCTAAGTCATGTATACACAAAAGTAATAATACGACATATATTGAAAACGTTCAAAAAACATTTGTAATGAGTAAAATGTCTTTTTCGGCATCCTGACGACCTCGAATGGCAATAAACTTTCTGAGAGTTCTGATGTTAGGGTCGTTTAGGGTGATTTTGAGAATTTCAACACAATCTGAAGCCAAAGGTTATGCGCCTCCAAATGGTACTCCATTTGGCTGCGCATATTATTGATATAAAAAGCGTGTTTAATGAAGTGACATTAGATTAAAAATTATATGCATTATACATAATTACATTGTGAGTGAAATAATAGGCATTAAAACAATATGTACCATGCTATGTCATGTATACACAAAAGTAATAATACAATATATATTGAAAACGTTCAAAAAACAATAATAATGAGTAAAATGTCTTTTTTCGGCATCCTGACGACCTCGAATGGCAATAAACTTTCCGAGAGTCTTGATGTTAGGGTCGTTTTAGGGTGATCTTGAGAATTTCAACACAATCTGAAACCAAAGGTTATGCGCCGCCAAATGGTACTCCATTTGGCAGCGCATATTATTGATATAAAAAGCGTGTTTATTGAATTGACATTAGATTGAAAATTATATGCGTTATACATAATTACATTGTGAGTGAAATAATAGTCCTTAAAACAATATGTACCTTGCTAAGTCAAGCATACAAAAAGAAATAATATGATAGAAATTCAAAACGGTCAAAAGAGCTTCTTTAATGAAACAAAAATATGCAAAATTGAAGGTTTTCGAGGCATGGTTTCAAAAAATCTTCGGGACAAACCACCTATGGCAGATTACCAATGGATAGATCTCAAAAAAATACACGATATAAAAAAATGGTGATTAATCAGAGCTATGAGTCAAAAGATACGATAGATCTAACATTTTGACAAAAGCCAAAAAAATACCAAGCACCATGAACCGTCGGTGGTGGTTGGTGCGTGGTGTTCAGAGAGTCTTGCTCGTTGGGCTGTTTTAGGTGATCCTGATAATTTCATCACAATCTGAAACCAACGGTTATGTGCCGCCAAATGTTACTCCATCTGGCGGCGCATATTAATGATTTAAAAAGAATGTTTATTGAAGTGACATTAGACTCAAAAGTATATGAGTTATATATAATTACATTGTGAGTGAAATAATGGGCTTTAAAACTATATATACCATGCTAAGTCATGTATACATAAAAGTAATAATACGATATATGTTGAAAACGTTCAAAAAACATTAATAATGAGTAAGATGTCTTTTTTGGCATCCTGACGACCTCGAATGGCAATAAACTTTCCGAGAGTCTTGATGTTAGGGTCGTTTTAGGGTGATCTTCAGAATTTCAATACAATCTGAAACCAAAGGTTATGCGCCGCCAAATGGTACTCCATTTGGCGGCTCATATTATTGATATAAAAAGCATGTTTAATGAAGTGACTTTAGATTAAAAATTATGTGCGTTATACATAATTACATTGTGAATGAAATAATAGGCCTTAAAACAATATGTACCATGCTAAGTCATGAATACAAAAAGAAATAATATGCTAGAAATTCAAAATGGTTAAAAGAGCATATAAAACTAAACAAAAAGGCAAAATTGAAGGCTTTCGAGCCGTCGTTTCGCACAAAATTTGGGACAAACCGCCTACAGCAGTTTGCCAACGGACAGATCTTGAAAAAATACACGATTCGAAAAAAACGTTGACTAAATTGGAGCTACGAGTCAAAAGATACGATAAATCTAACATTTTGGCCAACGACAAAAAACACGAAGAACCATGAACCGTCGATGGTGTTTGGTGCATTGTGTGAATTTGCGAGGAAATATGTCTTTTTTAAAATATAGACGACCTCGAATGGCAAGCAAGTTCAGATAGTCTTGCTCATTGGGCCATTTGAGGATGATCCTAATAATTTCAGCACAATCCGAAACCAAAGGTTATGGGCCGCCAAATGTTACTCCATCTGGTGGCGCATATTAATGATTTAAAAAGCATGTTTAATGAAATGACATTAGACTCAAAATTTTATGAGTTATACATAATTACATTATGAGTGAAATAATAGGCCTTAAAACTATATATACTATTCTAACTCGTGTATACACAAAAGTAATAATACGAAATATATTGAAAACGTTCAAAAAATCATTAATAATGAGTAAAATGTCTTTTTCGGCATCCTGACGACCTCGAATGGAAATAAACTTTCCGAGAATCTTTATGTTAGGGTTGTTTTAGGGTGATCTAGAGAATTTCAACACATTCTGAAACCAAAGGTTATGTGCCGCCAAATTATACTCCATTTGGTGGCTCATATTATTGATATAAAAGGCGTGTTTAATGAAGCGACATTAGATTAAAATTTATAAGCGTTATAGATAATTACATTGTGAGTGAAATAATAGACCTTAAAACAATATGTACCATGCTAAGTCATGCATACAAATAGAAATAATATGATAGAAATTCAAAACGGTCAAAAGAGCGTCTAAAATTAAACAAACAAAAAAAGCAAAATTGAAGGGTTTCTAGGCCTCGTTTCAAAAAATAAGTTGGGAAAAAATACACGTTTTAAAAAAACCGACGACTAAATCGGAGCTACGAGTCAAAAGATACGATAGATCTAACATTTTGGCCAAAGATAAAAAACACCAAAGACCATGAACCGTCAGTGGTGTTTGGTGTGGTGTGAATTTGTGAGGAAAGATGTCTTTTTCGGAATCTAGACGACCTGAAATGGCAAGCATGTTCAGAGAGTCTTGCTCGTTGGGCCGTTTTAGGGTGATTCTGAGAATTTCAGCACAATCTGAAACCAAAGGTTATGCGCCCTCAAATATTACTCCATCTGGCAGCGCATATTAATGATTTAAAAAGAATGCTTATTGAAATGACATTAGACTCAAAATTATATGAGTTATACATAATTACATTGTAAGTGAAATAATAGGCCTTAAAACTATATATACCATGCTAAGTCATGTATACACAAAAGTAATAATACAATATATATTGAAAACGTTCAAAAAACATTTATAATGAGTAAAATGTCTTTTTCGGCATCCAGAAGATACGTCAACACCTCCAACTGCTTAAAATTTCGGGACGAAATTTATTTAACGGGTAGGTACTGTAGTGACCCGAACTTTTCCATGTTTATATATATATTAAATGAAATTGTTATTTACATGATTAAGTGTTTCCAACATGTTAAGCAATCAAACTTGTTAAGACTTGATTAATTGAAATAGGTTTCATATAGACAATTGACCACCCAAGTTGACCGGTGATTCACGAACGTTAAAACTTGTAAAAACTATACGATGACATATATATGGTTATATATATAGTTAACATGATTTTATTATAAGTATGTATCTCATTAGGTATTTTAACAATGAGTTATATACATAAAAATGAGACTATTAATTTAAGAAACTCGAAAACGATATATATAACGATTATCGTTATAACAACGTCTTACTAGGTACATATGAATCATATTAAGATATTGATACACTTGGTTAATTATGTTAAATGATAAGTAAATATATTATTAAGTGTATTAACAATGAAATACATATGTAAAAATAAGACTACTAACTTAATGATTTCGAAACGAGACATATATGTAACGATTATCATTGTAACGACATTTAACTGTATATATATCATATCATGATAATATAACAATTTAACATATAATTTGTTATAATAAACAATGGGTTAACAACATTCAACAAGATCGTTAACCTAAAGGTTTCAAAACAACATTTACATGTAACGACTAACGATGACTTAACGACTCAGTTAAAATGTATATACATGTAGTATTTTAATATGTATTCATACACTTTTGAAAGACTTCAAGACACTTATCAAAATACTTCTACTTAACAAAAATGCTTACAATTACATCCTCGTTCAGTTTCATCAACAATTCTACTCGTATGCACCCGTATTCGTACTCGTACAATACACAGCTTTTAGATGTATGTACTATTGGTATATACACTCCAATTATCAGCTCTTAGCAGCCCATGTGAGTCACCTAACACATGTAGGAACCATCATTTGGCAACTAGCATGAAATATCTCATAAAATTACAAAAATATGAGTAATCATTCATGACTTATTTACATGTAAACAAAATTACATATCCTTTATATCTAATCCATACACCAACGACCAAAAACACCTACAAACACTTTCATTCTTCAATTTTCTTCATCTAATTGATCTCTCTCAAGTTCTATCTTCAAGTTCTAAGTGTTCTTCATAAATTCCAAAAGTTCTAGTTTCATAAAATCAAGAATACTTCCAAGATTGCAAGTTTACTTCCAAGTTTTCTAAATCCATTCCAAGTAATCATCCAAGAGCAAGAAACCTTTGTTACTTACAGTAGGTTATCTTTCTAATACAAGGTAATAATCATATTCAAACTTTAATTCAATTTCTATAACTATAACAATCTTATTTCGAGTTGAAATCTTACTTGAAATTGTTTTCGTGTCATGATTCTGCTTCAAGAACTTTCAAGCCATCCAAGGATCCTTTGAAGTTAGATCTATTTTTCTCATATCCATTAGGTTTATCCAAGAAACTTGAGGTAGTAATAATGTTCATAACATCATTCGATTCATACATATAAAGCTATCTTACTCGAAGGTTTAAACTTGTAATCACTAGAACATACTTTAGTTAATTCTAAACTTGTTCGCAAATAAAAGTTAATCCTTCTAACTTGAATTTTAAAATCAACTAAACACATGTTCTATATCTATATGATATACTAACTTAATGATTTAAAACCTGAAAACACGAAAAACACCGTAAAACCGGATTTACACCGTCGTAGTAACACCGCGGGCTGTTTTGGGTTAGTTAATTAAAAACTATGATAAACTTTGATTTAAAAGTTGTTATTATGAGAAAATGATTTTTATTATGAACATGAAACTATATCCAAAAATTATGGTTAAACTCAAAGTGGAAGTATGTTTTCTAAAATGGTCATCTAGACGTCGTTCTTTCGACTGAAATGACTACCTTTACAAAAACGACTTGTAACTTATTTTTCCGACTATAAACCTATACTTTTTCTGTTTAGATTCATAAAATAGAGTTCAATATGAAACCATAGCAATTTGATTCACTCAAAATGGATTTAAAATGAAGAAGTTATGGGTAAAACAAGATTGGATAATTTTTCTCATTTTATCTACGTGAAAATTGGTAACAAATTTATTCCAACCATAACTTAATCAACTTGTATTGTATATTATGTAATCTTGAGATACCATAGACACGTATACAATGTTTCGACCTATCATGTCGACACATCTATATATATTTCGGAACAACCATAGACACTCTATATGTGAATGTTGGAGTTAGCTATACAGGGTTGAGGTTTATTCCAAAATATATATAGTTTGAGTTGTGATCAATACTGAGATACGTATACACTGGGTCGTGGATTAATTCAAGATAATATTTATCAATTTATTTATGTACATCTAACTGTGGACAACTAGTTGTAGGTTACTAACGAGGACAGCTGACTTAATAAACTTAAAACATCAAAATATATTAAAAGTGTTGTAAATATATTTTGAACATACTTTGATATATATGTATATATTGTTATAGGTTCGTGAATCAACCAGTGGCCAAGTCTTACTTCCCGACGAAGTAAAAATCTGTGAAAGTGAGTTATAGTCCCACTTTTAAAATCTAATATTTTTGGGATGAGAATACATGCAGGTTTTATAAATGATTTACAAAATAGACACAAGTATGTGAAACTAAATTCTATGGTTGAATTATCAAAATCGAATATGCCCCTTTTTATTAAGTCTGGTAATCTAAGAATTAGGGAACAGACACCCTAATTGACGCGAATCCTAAAGATAGATCTATTGGGCCTAACAAACCCCATCCAATGTACCGGATGCTTTAGTACTTCGAAATTTATATCATATCTGAAGGGTGTCCCGGAATGATGGGGATATTCTTATATATGCATCTTGTTAATGTCGGTTACCAGGTGTTCACCATATGAATGATTTTTATCTCTTTGTATGGGATGTGTATTGAAATATGAAATCTTGTGGTCTATTGTTACGATTTGATATATATAGGTTAAACCTATAACTCATCAACATTTTTGTTGACGTTTAAAGCATGTTTATTCTCAGGTGAATACTAAGAGCTTCCGCTGTTGCATACTAAAATAAAGACAAGATTTGGAGTCCATGTTTGTATGATATTGTGTAAAAACTGCATTCAAGAAACTGATTTCGATGTAACATATTTGTATTGTAAACCATTATGTAATGGTCGTGTGTAAACAGGATATTTTAGATTATCATTTAATCTACGTAAAGCTTTTTAAACCTTTATTTATGAAATAAAGGTTATGGTTTGTTTTAAAAATGAATGCAGTCTTTGAAAAACGTCTCATATAGAGGTCAAAACCTCGCAACGAAATCAATTAATATGGAACGTTTTTAATCAATAAGAACGGGACATTTCAGTTGGTATCCGAGCGTTGGTCTTAAAGAACCAGAAAATTTGCATTAGTGTGTCTTATCGAGTTTGTTAGGATGCATTAGTGAATCTGGACTTCGACCGTGTTTTCTTTAAAAATGATTGCTTAACATTTTTGTTGGAAACTATATATTATTAACATGTATATATTATGTGATATATTAATCTCTTAACATGTTTGATATTGTGTGATAGATGTCTACCTCTTGCACAAATCCCATTGACTCACCTAATAATAACGAAGAGTCGAATATATATTGGACTGATTCACAAGTTCCCGAAGAAGAACCGGAAGAAGAATCAGAACCGGAAGAGGAGGAACCGGAGGAGGAAATAGAACCGGTGGGGAAAATAATAAAACGGTTAAGTAAAAGAAAATCCTCAACCAACCGACCAACGTTAATTATGGTCAATGGTGTTTCCGCCAAGGAAGCAAAATATTAGGAGGATTACCAATTCTTCGATGAATCGGATTCCGACGAGAATTCCGATGATGTTATAGAAATTACCCCAACTGAATTTAAAAAGGTAAAAGAAAATAATAAGGGAAAGGGCATAAAAATAGAGAAATCTAATTCCAACCCCGATGAACTTTATATGTATCGTCAACCCCCGAAGCCCTTAAGTTGTAACAATGACCCGGGAACCTCTAAACCACCAGGTTTTTCTAAACCGTTGTGGAAAACGACAGCTCGTATTAGGGGAACATCATATATCCCTAGAAACTTGGCAAAACGAACCAAAACCGAAGAAGAAGAAATGAGCGAGTCGGAATAAGATAGTTGTATTCGTGTGGTGTAATATATGTAATATAGTGTGCTTATGCTTTATGATATATGTAAAAATTGCTTGTATTAATAAGTATTTTTTTTTATGAATCTAACTCTTGTCTATTTTACAGTATAAAAACACAAAATGAATAGACAACCCAATATTTTAAGAGATCTACCTGGAGACATGATTGATGAAATCTTGTCTAGAGTCGGTCAGAATTCTTCGGTACAACTATTTACGGCGAAATCAGTTTGTAAGACATTCGAAGAAAGTTCCAAGAATGTCTTGGTTTATAAGAGACTTTCATTTGAAAGATGGGGGATATCACATTGGGAAACCCATAAGTTACGATGTGTTTACTTTGACGCATATATTGCGGGGAACCCAAATGCTATTTTACGCAACGGGTTAAGAAATTATTTTGACTCAATGTATCCGAATATAGGACTTCATGATTTACAAAAAGCGGCTAACATGCAACATAAAGAAGCATGCTATGCTTACGGGTTAGTAATGTTCGCTTCTCACCAAAGTGAGAAAAAGAACATCGGGCTACAACTATTAAACAAAACGTTCCCACAAGTGACGGAGTCGGTAATTGGGGTAAGAAAAGAGGTTTTTAGGTTATTACAAGACTGTTGGTCATTACGTAACCCTCGTCCCTTTGACGATGTTACAACACGCTGTCTTATCAACGGCCATAACGGTTATGTTCTACAAGACCAAGGATGGGAAGTAGTCCTAGTAAAATCAGAATGCATGACTTGTTTCTGGACGTATGAATTACGTGTCTTTATTGCCTTTGCTGAACGACTTCTGTACTAGCTAGAATTATATTCACAACTATCTTGTATCAAAGCTATTGTGTGCTATATTTCATGCTTTATGTAAAATAAGCGGTATTGTAAGTTTGTAAAATATTGTATAAAACTTTGAACGCGAAATATTATTATAATCAGTTTTTCATATAGAATTGTAGTAGTTGAATTGTATATTAGCTACTAAGTATGAACTTAACGGGTAGGTACTACCCGAATTTAAACTTATAAAACGCTAATATGAAGAAAAAGCTTTTATAAATGAGTTCATATTATGCTACGAAATACTATTAACTACTCTTAATATTCTGTATGATTAACTTGTTCCATTTGACTATTTTGAAGAAAATGGCACCGACTACTCGACACACCGTGAATATGAATGAAGAGGAATTCCGTACTTTTCTAGCTTCAAACATAGCCGCAGTACAGGCTGCGCTACATACCAACAATAACCTTGGATCTAGCAGTATAGGAAATCGTGTAGGATGCACCTACAAAGAATTCACTGCCTGCAAACCTTTGGAATTTGATGGAACCGAAGGACCGATCGGATTGAAACGGTGGACCGAGAAGGTCGAATCGGTGTTTGTCATAAGTAAGTGTACTGAAGAGGACAAAGTGAAGTACGCTACGCATACCTTCACAGGTTCTGTGTTAACATGGTGGAATACCTATCTAGAGCAAGTGGGACAAGATGATGCGTACGCACTACCGTGGTCAGCATTCAAGCACTTGATGAACGAGCAGTACCATCCCAGAACCGAGGTCAATAAGCTCAAGACAGAACTTAGAGGGTTACGAACCCAAGGATTTGATATTACCACGTACGAAAGACGATTCACATAATTGTGCCTATTGTGTCCGGGAGCGTTCGAAGATGAGGAAGAGAAGATCGACGCGTTTGTGAAAGGATTAATGGAAAGAATCCAAGAAGATATAAGTTCACACTAGCCCGCCTCCATACAACAGGCATGTAGAATGGCTCACAAACTAGTGAACCGGATTGAGGAAAGAATTAAAGAACAGACGGCTGAAGAGGTCAATGTGAAGCAAGTCAAAAGAAAGTGGGAGGAAAACGGTGATAAGAATCACCAATACAACAACAAAAGCAATTACAATAATAATCGCAACAATTATCCCAACAATCGCAACATCGCAACTACAACAAACGGCCCAAAAACAACAACAACAACAACAACAACAACAACAACAACAACAACAGCAACTACAACAATCATCCCAACAACAATAACAACCGCAACAACAACAACAACAATCAGAAGCAGCTATGCCAAAGGTATGAAAAGTATCACTCGGGGTTCTGCACCAAATTTTGCAACAAGTGTAAAAGAAATGGTCATAGCGCGGCGAAGTGTGAGGTCTACGGACCAGGGGTTAAAAGAACGAAAGGAACAAATGGTGTCGGAACGAGTAATGGCGGAGCAAGTAGTGTCGGAGCAAGTTATGCCAATGTAGTTTGTTATAAATGTGGAAAACCAGGCCACATTATTAGAAATTGCCCGAACCAGGAGAACACGAATGGACAAGGTCGCGGAAGAGTTTTCAATATTAATGCGGCAGAGGCACAGGAAGACCCGGAGCTTGTTACGGGTAGGTTTCTTATTGACAATAAATCTACTTACGTTTTATTTGATTCGGGTGCGGATAGAAGCTATATGAGTAGAGATTTTTGTGCTAAATTAAGTTGTCCATTGACGCCGTTGGATAGTAAATTTTTACTCGAATTAGCAAACGGTAAATTAATTTCAGCAGATAATATATGCCGGAATCGAGAAATTAAACTGGGTAGCGAAATATTTAAGATTGATTTGATACCAGTAGAGTTAGGGAGTTTTGATGTAATAGTTGGCATGGACTGGCTGAAGAAGGTGAAAGCAGAGATCGTATGTTATAAAAATGCAATTCGCATTGTACGAGAAGAAGGAGAACCCTTAATGGTGTACGGAGAAAAGGGCAACATGAAGCTACATCTTATTAGTAATTTGAAGGCATAAAAACTAATAAGAAAAGGTTGCTATGCTGTTCTAGCACACGTCGAGAAAGTACAAACTGAAGAAAAGAGCATCAATGATGTTCCCGTCGCAAAAGAATTTCCCGACGTATTTCCGAAAGAATTACCTGGATTACCCCCACATTGATCCGTTGAATTTCAAATAGATCTTGTACCAGGAGCTGCACCAATAGCTCATGCTCCTTACAGACTCGCCCCCAGCGAGATGAAAGAACTACAAAGCCAATTACAAGAACTTTTAGAACGTGGTTTCATTCGACCAAGCACATCACCGTGGGGAGCTCCTATTTTGTTTGTTAAGAAGAAAGATGGTACATTCAGGTTGTGTATCGACTACCGAGAGTTGAACAAACTTACCATCAAGAACCGCTACCCACTACCGAGAATCGACGACTTATTTAATCAACTACGAGGCTCGTCGGTTTATTCGAAGATCGATTTACATTCTGGATATCATCAAATGCGAGTAAAGGAGGATGATATTCCAAAAACTGCTTTTAGGATGCGTTATGGTCATTACGAGTTTATGGTTATGCCGTTTGGATTAACTAACGCACCAGCTGTGTTCATGGACCTTATGAACTGAGTGTGTGGGCCATATCTTGACAAGTTTGTCATTGTTTTCATCGATGACATACTTATTTACTCAAAGAATGATCAAGAGCACGAAGAACATTTGAGAAAAGTGCTAGAAGTATTGAGAAAAGAAAAACTGTACGCTAAGTTTTCAAAGTGTGCATTTTGGTTGGAAGAAGTTCAATTCCTCGGTCACATAGTGAACAAAGAAGGTATCCAGGTGGACCCGGCAAAGATCGAAACCGTTGAAAAGTGGGAAACCCCAAAAACTTCGAAGCATATACGTCAATTTTTAGGATTGGCTGGTTACTACAGAAGATTCATCCAAGATTTCTCCAAAATAGCAAAACCCTTGACTGCATTAATGCATAAAGGGAAGAAATTTGAATGGAAGGATGAACAAGAGAAGGCGTTTCAATTATTGAAGAAAAAGCTAACTACGGCACCTATATTGTCATTGCCTGAAGGGAATGATGATTTTGTGATTTAATGTGACGCATCAATGCAAGGTCTCGGTTGTGTATTAATGCAACGGACGAAAGTGATTGCTTATGCATCTAGACAATTGAAGATTCACAAGCAAAATTATACGACGCATTATTTGGAATTAGGCGCGGTTGTTTTTTCATTAAAGACTTGGAGGCACTACTTATATGGGGTCAAAAGTATTATATATACCGACCACAAAAGTCTTCAACACATATTTAATCAGAAACAACTGAATATGAGGCAGCGTAGGTGGATTGAATTGTTGAATGATTACGACTTTGAGATTCGTTACCATCCGGGGAAGGCAAATGTGGTAGCCGACGCCTTGACCAGAAAGGACAGAGAACTCATTCGAGTAAAATCTATGAATATAATGATTCACACTAACCTTACTACTCAAATAAAGGAGGCGCAACAAGTAGTTTTAAAAGAGGGAAATTTAAAGGATGAAATACCCAAAGGATCGGAGAAGCATCTTAATATTCGGGAAGACGGAACCCGGTATAGGGCTGAAAGAATTTGGGTACCAAAATTTGTAGATATGAGAGAAATGGTACTTAGAGAAGCTCATAAAACCAGATACTCAATACATCCTCGAACGGGGAAGATGTACAAGGATCTTAAGAAACATTTTTGGTGGCCAGGTATGAAAGCCGATATTGCTAAATATGTAGGAGAATGTTTGACGTGTTCTAAGGTCAAAGCTGAACATCAGAAACCATCAGGTCTACTACAACAACCTGAAATCCCAGAATGGAAATGGGAAAAAATTACCATGGATTTCATTACTAAATTGCCAAGGACTGCAAGTGGTTATTATACTATTTGGGTAATAGTAAATCGTCTCACCAAGTCAGCACACTTCCTGCCAATAAGAGAAGATGACAAGATGGAGAAGTTAGCACGACTGTATTTGAAGGAAGTCGTCTCCAGACATGGAATACCAATCTCTATTATCTCTGATAGGGATGGCAGATTTATTTCAAGATTCTGGCAGACATTACAGAAAGCTTGGGAACTCGTCTAGACATGAGTACTGCCTATCATCCACAAACTGATGGGCAGAGCGAAAGGACGATAAAAACGCTTGAAGACATGCTACGAGCTTGTGTTATTGATTTCGGAAACAGTTGGGATCGACATCTACCGTTAGCAGAATTTTCCTACAACAACAGCTACCATTCAAGCATTGAGATGGCGCAGTTTGAAGCACTTTATGGTAGAAAGTGCAGGTCTCCGATTTGTTGGAGTGAAGTGGGGGATAGACAGATTACGGGTCCGGAGATAATACAAGAAACTACCGAGAAAATCATCCAAATTCAACAAAGATTGAAAACCGCCCAGAGTCGACAAAAGAGCTACGCGGACAGTAAAAGAAAAGATATAGAGTTTGAAATTGGAGAAATGGTCATGCTTAAGGTTTCACCTTGGAAAGGCATTGTTCGATTTAGTAAATGGGGGAAACTAAATCCAAGGTACATTGGACCATTCAAGATTATAGATCGTGTCAGACCAGTAGCTTACCAACTGGAGCTACCTCAACAACTCGCAGCTGTACATAACACTTTCCACGTCTCAAATTTGAAGAAATGTTTTGCTAAAGAAGATCTCACTATTCCGTTGGACGAAATCCAAATCAATGAAAAACTTCAATTCATTGAAGAACCCGTCGAAATAATGGATCGTGAGGTTAAGAGACTTAAACAAAACAAGATACCGATTGTTAAGGTTCGATGGAATGCTCATAGAGGACCCGAGTTCACCTGGGAGCATGAAGATCAGATGAAGAAGAAATACCCGCATTTATTTCCAGAAGATACGTCAACACCTCCAACTGCTTAAAATTTAGGGACGAAATTTATTTAACGGGTAGGTACTGTAGTGACCCGAACTTTTCCATGTTTATATATATATATATATTAAATGAAATTGTTATTTACATGATTAAGTATTTCTAACATGTTAAGCAATCAAACTTGTTAAGACTTGATTAATTGAAATAGGTTTCATATAGACAATTGACCACCCAAGTTGACCGGTGATTCACGAACATTAAAACTTGTAAAAACTATACGATGACATATATATTGTTATATATATAGTTAACATCATTTTATTATAAGTATGTATCTCATTAGGTATTTTAACAATGAGTTATATACATAAAAATGAGACTATTAATTTAAGAAACTCGAAAACGATATATATAACGATTATCGTTATAACAACGTCTTACTAGGTACATATGAATCATATTAAGATATTGATACACTTGGTTAATTATGTTAAATGATAAGTAAATATATTATTAAGTGTATTAACAATGAAATACATATGTAAAAATAAGACTACTAACTTAATGATTTCGAAACGAGACATATATGTAACGATTATAGTTGTAACGACATTTAACTGTATATATATCATACTAAGATATATTATATATCATAATATCATGATAATATAACAATTTAACATCTCATTTCTTATAATAAACAATGGGTTAACAACATTCAACAAGATCGTTAACCTAAAGGTTTCAAAACAACATTTACATGTAACGACTAACGATGACTTAACGGCTCAGTAAAAATGTATATACATGTAGTGTTTTAATATGTATTCAAACACTTTTGAAAGACTTCAAGACACTTATCAAAATACTTCTACTTAACAAAAATTCTTAAAATTACATCCTCGTTTAGTTTCATCAACAATTCTACTCGTATGCACCCGTATTCGTACTCGTACAATACACAGCTTTTAGATGTATGTACTATTGGTATATACACTCCAATTATCAGATCTTAGCAGCCCATGTGAGTCACCTAACACATGTAGGAACCATAATTTGGCAACTAGCATGAAATATCTCATAAAATTACAAAAATATGAGTAATCATTCATGACTTATTTACATGAAAACAAAATTACATATCCTTTATATCTAATCCATACACCAACGACCAAAAACACCTACAAACACTTTCATTCTTCAATTTTCTTCATCTAATTGATCTCTCTCAAGTTCTATCTTCAAATTCTAAGTGTTCTTCATAAATTCCAAAA
The DNA here is from genome assembly GCF_046630445.1 of Rutidosis leptorrhynchoides. Lineage (NCBI taxonomy): Eukaryota > Viridiplantae > Streptophyta > Magnoliopsida > Asterales > Asteraceae > Rutidosis > Rutidosis leptorrhynchoides. Next base: position 153,048,630 of record NC_092333.1, read on the forward strand.
GTTCTAGTTTCATAAAATCAAGAATACTTCCAAGATTGCAAGTTTACTTCCAAGTTTTCTAAATCCATTCCAAGTAATCATCCAAGACCAAGAAACCTTTGTTACTTACTGTAGGTTATCTTTCTAATACAAGGTAATAATCATATTCAAACTTTAATTCAATTTCTATAGCTATAACAATCTTATTTCGAGTTGAAATCTTACTTGAAATTGTTTTCGTGTCATGATTCTGCTTCAAGAACTTTCAAGCCATCCAAGGATCCTTTGAAGATAGATCTATTTTTTTCATTTTCAGTAGGTTTATCCAAGGAACTTGAGGTAGTAATGATGTTCATAACATCATTCGATTCATACATATAAAGCTATCTTATTCGAAGGTTTAAACTTGTAATCACTAGAACATAGTTTAGTTAATTCTAAACTTGTTCGCAAATAAAAGTTAATCCTTCTAACTTGACTTTTAAAATCAACTAAACACATGTTCTATATCTATATGATATACTAACTTAATGATTTAAAACCTGGAAACACGAAAAACACCGTAAAACCGGATTTACACCGTCGTAGTAACACCGCAGGCTGTTTTGGGTTAGTTAATTAAAAACTATGATAAACTTTGATTTAAAAGTTGTTATTCTGAGAAAATGATTTTTATTATGAACATGAAACTATATCCAAAAATTATGGTTAAACTCAAAGTGGAAGTATGTTTTCTAAAATGGTCATCTAGACGTCGTTCTTTCGACTGAAATGACTACCTTTAAAAAAATGACTTGTAACTTATTTTTCCGACTATAAACCTATACTTTTTCTGTTTAGATTCATAAAATAGAGTTCAATATGAAACCATATCAATTTGATTCACTCATAATAGATTTAAAATGAAGAAGTTATGAGTAAAACAAGATTAGATAATTTTCTCATTTTAGCTACGTGAAAATTGGTAACAAATCTATTCCAACCATAACTTAATCAACTTGTATTGTATATTATGTAATCTTGAGATACCATAAATACGTATACAATGTTTCGACCTATCATGTCGACACATCTATATATATTTCGAAACAACCATAGACACTTTATATGTGAATGTTGGAGTTAGCTATACAGGGTTGAGGTTGATTCCAAAATATATATAGTTTGAGTTGTGATCAATACTGAGATACGTATACACTAGGTCGTGGATTGATTCAAGATAATATTTATCGATTTATTTCTGTACATCTAACTGTGGACAACTAGTTGTAGGTTACTAACGAGGACAGCTGACTTAATAAACTTAAAACATCAAAATATATTAAAAGTGTTGTAAATATATTTTGAACATACTTTGATATATATGTATATATTGTTATAGGTTCGTGAATCAACCAGTGGCCAAGTCTTACTTCCCGACGAAGTAAAAATCTGTGAAAGTGAGTTATAGTCCTACTTTTAAAATCTAATATTTTTGGGATGAGAATACATGCAGGTTTTATAAATGATTTACAAAATAGACACAAGTACGTGAAACTACATTCTATGGTTGAATTATCGAAATCGAATATGCCCCTTTTTATTAAGTCTGGTAATCTAAGAATTTGGGAACAGACACCCTAATTGACGCGAATCCTAAAGATAGATCTATTGGGCCTAACAAACCCCATCCAAAGTACCGGATGCTTTAGTACTTCGAAATTTATATCGTATCCGAAGGGTGTCCCGGAATGATGGGGATATTCTTATATATGCATCTTGTTAATGTCGGTTACCAGGTGTTCACCATATGAATGATTTTTATCTCTATGTATGGGATGTGTATTGAAATATGAAATCTTGTGGTCTATTGTTACGATTTGATATATATAGGTTAAACCTATAACTCACCAACATTTTTGTTGACGTTTAAAGCATGTTTATTCTCAGGTGAATACTAAGAGCTTCCGCTGTTGCATACTAAAATAAGGACAAGATTTGGAGTCCATGTTTGTATGATATTGTGTAAAAACTGCATTCAAGAAACTGATTTCGATGTAACATATTTGTATTGTAAACCATTATGTAATGGTCATGTGTAAACAGGATATTTTAGATTATCATTTAATCTACGTAAAGCTTTTTAAACCTTTATTTATGAAATAAAGGTTATGGTTTGTTTTAAAAATGAATGCAGTCTTTGAAAAACGTCTCATATAGAGGTCAAAACCTCGCAACGAAATCAATTAATATGGAACGTTTTTAATCAATAAGAACGGGACATTTCATGAATGCCAATAAACTTTCCGAGAGTCCTGATGTTGGGTCGTTTTTGGGTGATCTTGAGAATTTCAAGATAATCTGAGACCAAAGGTTATGCACCGCCAAAATGGTACTCTATTTGGCGGCGCATATTATTGATATAAAAAGCTTGTTTAATGAAGTGACATTAGATTCAAAATTATATGCGTTATACATAATTATATTGTGAGTGAAATAATAAGCCTTTAAACAATATGTACTATGCTAAGTCATGCATACAAAAAGAATAATATGATAGAAATTCAAAATGGTCAAAAGTGCGTCTAAAATTAAACACAGAAAGGCAAAATTGAAGGCTTTCGAGGCCTCTTTTCGAAAAATATTTGGGACAAACCGCCTACGGCAGTTTGCCAACATATAGATCTCAAAAAATACACGATCTAAAATAAAACGGTGACTAAATCGGAGCTACGAATCAAAAGATATGATAGATCTAACATTTTGGCCAAACACAAAAAAACCAAAAACCATGAACCGTTGGTGGTGTTTTTTGTGTGGTGTGAATTTGCGAGGAAAGATGTCTTTTTCGAAATCTAGATGACCTGAAATGGCAAGCACGTGCACAGAGTCTTGCTCATTGATATTGCTCAATTCATGCATATTTTCAGTCGCAATATCAGTCCCAAATGTTATGATTTTATGTGTATTCGAGTAGTTTTCAGGTTTGTAATTAGTTAAAATATCCAAAGCGTCGAATGAAATGCTATTATGGATTTTCAATGATATAAAGATCAAAATGAAGATAAAATGAAGATTTTTAATGAGTAACAAAAGACTACAACATCGCGCCTCACGAATACAAGTTAAAATGATCAAAATCACGAAATCAGCAAGCCTGCACGAAAAAAATCATAACTAAATCATACGGACTCGAAAAAAGGCGAATCAGGTGTCCAGACGTCCGTAACTCAAAAATCTACAACTTTCATGAATATACCTTACGCGTTTCGCCTACACATCTACCCGAAACGCGTACGTTTTGGACGAGATTCAGATTAGAGTTCACTTGGGTCGGCCAACTTTTAAGTCTACAAATAATTCTTTTATGCTGGATCAGTTCTTTACACCATACATGGATTTACTTTACAATTTTAAAAGGATTACAGATCAAGAACAAGGACTACTATACTGCTATTTAAAACAAAAACAAAAAAAGAAAGAGGGGCAGAAGGAATAGAGTAGGAGGAGTAGGATATTACTCAACAACAAAAATACCTACTGTCCAAATTTAATTTTCCTATACTCCGTATCATTTTTATTTTCAATATTTGTTCCGTTCCATATTTATTTCCAAGTTCAAATAGGGTAGTTTCAATATTATACGGGTATTATTTTTCGTGTGCACGGGTGCTGTCATTTCTATTTTCTACCATTTGTAATCATTAAATTGAAGACCTTTTGTAAGTTTGTTACTTTCATTTTTTTTTATTGTCATTGTTACTTATTATTATGTTTATGTTTATGTATTTTTATTTTTACTCCCGTATCATTATCATGATTAGTTAGTAATTTCCCTAGTGTTCACTTAGATGTAGAGCCCCTAGTGAAATGGATTGTTACCTTTTGTAAAAAGTAAAAATGTAAGTTTAGTATTTTTAACATTGAGCCTAATTAAAAGAACCATTATTATGTATTTGGATATTTAACCCCTGTCACTTAATTTGTTAGATTAAAATAACGAAAGTTATTTTTATTTATATAAATTAAGCTTCAACATTTAAAAGTGATTTAGACGAACTCATGAATAATTTACTAACACTAAATTAGGAATAAGGTTCGGTGGTTTGGGTAATATCATTAGCTACATAAAAGTGAAATTGTAAAAAGGAAAACCGTTATGATTTGGGTTATGGCGAAGGTCAAAACTGGATTGGGTCTCAATTTAAATACTTAGGAACTAGTAAATATCTAAATAAAATCAAATGAAAATTAGATTTAATTTAGTTAGTCGAAACTTTATATTTATTCGAAAGAAAAATATAAGTTTTACACTAAACATTTTAATACGAGCTTAAAACTTAAAACAATCCATGGATCTAGAGATGACACATTTAAGTAAACACTCCCATTTATATATATCGTAAAATATTTATTATTATTATTTACGTATTATTTATAGCACTAAAATATAAAAATATTCATCAAAATACTAAGATTGTACCAGAACTGCTTGTCACATCGTATAAAGCATACGCGGATCGCGTATAATGTGACACGAACCGCGTATCATTAATAATATACGCGTATCGTGTATATACCTACACGAAACGTGTAAGTGTAGATACAGTACTGTTATGGTTTTAGTTTAAATTCCAAGTTTTAATTAAATCTTTTTATTATTATTTTCCTTTTCTACTAGATTAACTATCGGTAATTTAATCTCTTGAACTCCATTCTCCCTGTGGAACGAACCGGATTTACCAACAAACTAAACTACGCGGATAGGACTAGTTGCCTATATGTGTGAAATCAACCTAAAATCATTAAAACACCACATATACAATAAATCAATTCGTGTAACAAAATAACTCAAATCCGTTCATAAAATAAAGGTACTGTTTCAACACATCAACTTTTTGGCGCCGCTGCCTGGGAGAAATTGTTCATTCAGGAATTTAATTACTTTTAGTTATTTGATCCTTTCGTCGGGATTTATTTTCCTACGAAAGTTCTGTTTTATTTTTCTCTTTGTTCTTTTTAAATTTCAACTAGGTTCCAGTCATACTGTAATATGGATAATATTGAGAATATGACCATGGAAAATCTTTTTAATGCCCAAAAATTTAATCAATACTCTCAAACAAGTTTTGATGATAATTGGTGTGATTCATCTATGTTTAATAGGGTCGAAACTACATATATTTGTGAAAATTGTGGAGGTTACCATTTAACTTGGGAATGTAATTATCATATTTCCATGGATCAAATGGAGAGTTATGAACCCATGAACTATATATGGAATGAATATCAAGAGAATAACTCGAATCCCGATTTTTATTATCTAAACCAACCTTATTACGACTCTTCACAAAATTATCAACAATACCAATCTTCTGACCAAATGCCACAAAATTTTCAACAAACTCAAAATGAAGAAAATTTCTCGTATAAATTTCAAAATATTATGATTAGTTTTATTGAAAGTCAAACCGAAACTAGGGAATTACTAAATCAACAATGCCAACAAAATCAAGCATCTATTCAAAATTTAAAAAGAGAAATGGATCGTTTGTTTACTATTCTTTTGGAAAGACAATCGGATGATTCATCGGTTGAGTCTCCATTTGATTATCCTAACCCTATTTTACAGGTTTCAAACGACCAAACAAATAATGAGGAGGACGAGGTGCAAATTGAAATTGTAAAAATTAATTCACATAACCCTCCTGAATTAAAAGAATATGAAATCTCTATGAAAAACATAAATGAGAGTGGGGTAAATGGAAATAAAAATGATGAGCATTATGATTCCGAGGTCGAAGTGGGAGAACCAGTTAATCATATGCCAGAGATCTTTTCCTGTTATACTAATCCGCTTTGGTATAATGATGAGGAAAATGAGGGTGTTACACCCGAGATCTTTACAGTTTATAATAATCCACTCGCGTATAATTGTGATATTGAGGAGGTCGAATTGATGAAGTCGTCAAAAAACATTGAGGATGAAAAGTTTAATATATTAGAACCACTTGAGAAGTCACCTTCTCATGTGGAATTCGTATATCCTCAAGAGGTTAACATTTGGAACATCTTAAAAAATGATCCATTTGGGCAGGATCCACCTAGGAGAATAAAATTTTTATTGCAAGCCATACTTAGAGAAGAGTTGTGCGTTGACTCTCGGGTTGAGTCATCCTTTTTCGGTCAACTGAAAAAGGATTTATCTGATATATTATATACCATCCGAGATGTAAATGAATGGCTCAATTTTCTAATTCGTGGAACTTTCTCCACTGATTTTACATGTCGTTCGATAAATATAGAGAAATTTGACCCCGCTAGGCAATAAAGTGTGGGATCGAGTCGAGAAAATGACTTGTTGAAAAAATCATGTTTTGTGTGCCTTAAATTCATTATGTGATTTATAATAATAAAAAAATAGAGTGCATTTAATTCTTATTAAATTTGTGTGATTTTTAAAAATCTAAAAAAAATAAATAAATATTTAATACATTAAATTTTAAAAATTAAATTTTAAAATTTATGAACGGATAAAGATTAAGCATAATAGCCGAAATTTCCGTTACCTAAAAGAAACATAAATTTTATAAAGGATATTTTAAAATTCTAATTACTTACAGTTATATAATAATAATAATAATAATAATAATAATAATAATTTTTTATGGTGTGTTTTTAATTTATTATGCTTTTGTTTAAAAAAGACACAAAATTTTTAAGTGTGGGGTAAAAATTTTTGTACTATAAATGTACAACCCCATCTTGTGTGTGATTAACATGGTTGTTTAACAGGTACTTACGATGATGATGCATTTAACATAACGAAACACCAAATTTATATTGTGATATAAGGATTGGATATGTTCATACGATAAGCATTTTACGATCTCCAATTTTTAACTAAGGAAGTTCTAACTACCTTTACATTTTTTTTTGTCCTCTCAAATTTATATTTTTTTTATCTGATTTTTTGTAATGAGGACATTACAAAATCTTAAGTGTGGGGTGGGGATATAAATTCTCGAGAACTTAGAATTTGGTCATTTTTACGAAAAATTTTGTAAAAATTTTAAACAAATATACATCAGTTATTTGATTAAAACATATAAAATGAAAACCATGTATAAGGGAATTTATAAACCCATATGTTTAGAACCATTTATCACATGTTTCTATGAAGTTTATTGTAGATATCATTGCTTTGGAATGTATAAACCTGAATATCCCATTGATACGAGTAATAAAGGATGAATCAAGTCCATCCCTTAAGGAAGTAAAGTCTTCCAAAATGACACACTTGCTAACTTATGTTAGAAGATGTAGTCCAGAACAGCTGTAGGTTGACGAAAAATCTTGAAAAGTCATCTCTATCATCAGCTGGAAATCCACCTCACCTCAGCATCAAACAGGGTTTTTGGTGGTCAGACTTATCCTAACCATGAGATGGATCTGTCTCATACAATGGGGGGGGCACATGGCAAATTAGCTTTTAAGACTAATGAATCTAATCCCCAGATGGATGATCTCCGTAAAGATCAACCGCATCTATGTTTGACCACGGTCAACATACATATGCCATAACAAATTGAGGTGTGCAAACTCATGGTTCACCGATGATATTTGGACACGATATAATTTTATTCTAAAATTTATGCTATTTTATGAATTATATTGTGTAAAACCATTTTTAGGACATTCGGTTTCAAGTTCCATGATACTTCAATTATGGGGGCAGATAGCTTGCTAATCGCCGACTGAGGCTACGGTTTTCAGTTACCCTCGACCGGAATTTGAGGTTAAAACCGGAAAACGTGTCTATTATAAAAACTAGCGTGCCATTTTATAAAATCATAAAACGTTTTCGCAAGGTCCAATTTTCCCTAAGGATCCAAATTTTTTTTTTAAAACCTTAATCACGAGTTTCAACTTTATTTCTGTTGTCAGAATTTCATTTCGTGTGGTGTGCGTGTGATCCAATAAATATTGTGTAGTGTTTTCAATTTATTTCATAAAGCGTGTGTTTTCATTTCGTGTGACGTGTGTGTTGTGTGATTTAATGTTCGATATGGAAAATTATGTAGTATCCCGAGTCTATTAAAAACTGTTATTACTTGAGGACAAGCAACGTTCAAGTGTGGGGTAATTTGATATTGCTCAATTCATGCATATTTTCAGTCGCAATATCAGTCCCAAATGTTATGATTTTATGTGTATTCGAGTAGTTTTCAGGTTTGTAATTAGTTAAAATGTCCAAAGTGTCGAATGAAATGCTATTATGGATTTTAAATGATATAAAGATCAAAATGAAGATAAAATGAAGATTTCTAATGAGTAACAAAAGACTACAACATCGTGCCTCAAGACTACAAGTTAAAATGATCGAAATCACGAAATCAGCAAGCCTGCACGAAAAAAATCATAACTAAATCATGCGGACTCGAAAAAAGGCGAATCAGGTGTCCAGACGTCCGAAACTCAAAAATATACAACTTTCATGAATATACCTTACGCGAAACGCGTATACATCTACGCAAAACGCGTACGTTTTGGACGAGATTCAGATTAGAGTTCACGTGGGTCGGCCAACTTTTAAGTCTGCAAATAATTCTTTTATGCTGGATCAGTTCTTTACACCATACATGGATTTACTTTACAATTTTAAAAGGATTACAGATCAAGAACGTGGACTACTATACTGCTATTTAAAACAAAAACAAAAAAAGAAAGAGTGGCAGAAGGAATAGAGTAGGAGGAGTAGGATATTACTCAACAACTAAAATACCTACTGTCCAAATTTAATTTTCCTATACTCCGTATCATTTTTATTTTCAATATTTATTCCGTTCCATATTTATTTCCAAGTTCAAATAGGGTAGTTTCAATATTATACGTGTATTATTATTCGTGTGCACGGGTGCTGTCATTTCTATTTTCTACCATTTGTAATCATTAAATTGAAGACGTTTTGTAAGTTTGTTACTTTCATTTTTTTTATTGTCATTGTTACTTATTATTATGTTTATGTTTATGTATTTTTATTTTTAGTCCCGTATCATTATCATGATTAGTTAGTAATTTCCCTAGTGTTCACTTAGATGTAGAGCCCCTAGTGAAATGGATTGTTACCTTTTGTAAAAGTAAAAATGTAACTTTAGTATTTTTAACATTGAGCCTAATTAAAAGAACCATTATTATGTATTTGGATATTTAACCCCTGTCACTTAATTTGTTAGATTAAAATAACGAAAGTTATTTTTATTTATATAAATTAAGCTTCAACATTTAAAAGTGATTTAAACGAACTCATGAATAATTTACTAACACTAAATTAGGAATAAGGTTCGGTGGTTTGGGTAATATCATTAGCTACATAAAAGTGAAATTGTTAAAAGGGAAACCGTTATGATTTGGGTTTTGGCGAAGGTCAAAACTGGATTGGGTCTCAATTTAAATACTTAGGAACTAGTAACTATCTAAATAAAATCAAATGAAAATTAGATTTAATTTAGTTAGTCGAAACTTTATATTTATTCGAAAGAAAAATATAAGTTTTATACTAAACATTTTAATACGAGCTTAAAACTTAAAACAATCCATGGATCTAGAGGTGACATATTTAAGTAAGCACTCCCATTTATATATATCGTAAAATATTTATTATTATTATTTACGTATTATTTATAGCACTAAAATATAAAAATATTCATCAAAATACTAAGATTGTATCGGAACTGCTTGTCACATCGTATAAAGCATACGCGGGTCGCGTATAATGTCACACGAACCGCGTATCATTAATAATATACGCGTATCACGTATATACCTACACGAAACGTGTAAGTGTAGATACAGTACTGTTACGGTTTTAGTTTAAATTCCAAGTTTTAATTAAATCTTTTTATTATTATTTTACTTTTCTACTAGATTAACTATCGGTAATTTAATCTCTTGAACTCCATTCTCCCTGTTGAACGAACCGGATTTATCAACAAACTAAACTACGCAGATAGGACTAGTTGCCTATATGTGTGAAATCAACCTAAAATCATTAAAACGCCACATATACAATAAATCAATTCGTGTAACAAAATAACTCAAATTCGTTCATAAAATAAAGGTACTATTTCAACACATCACTCATTAGGTCGTTTTAGGGTGATCCTGATAATTTCAGCATAATCTGAAACCAAAGGTTATGCACCACCAAATGTTACTCCATCTGGCGGCGCATATTAATGATTTAAAAAACGTGTTTAATAAAGTGACATTAGACTGAAAACTATATGAGTTATACATAATTACATTTTGAGTGAATTAATAGGCCTTAAAACTATATATACCACGCTAAGTCATGCATACAAAAAAGCAATAATACGAAATATATTGAAAAAGTTCAAAAAATATTAATAATGAATAAAATGTCTTTTTTCGGCATCCTGATGACCTCGAATAGCAATAAACTTTCCGAGAGAGTTGATGTTAGGTGTTTTAGGGTGATCTTGTGACTTTCAACACAATCCAAAACCAAAGGTTATGCGCCGCCAAATGGTACTCCATTTGGCGGCGCATATTATTGATATGAAAAGAATTTTTAATGAAGTGACATTAGATTAAAAATTATATGCATTATACATAACTACATTTTGAGTGAAATAATAGGCCTTAAAACAATATGTACCATGCTAAGTCATGCATACAAAAAGAAATAATATGATAGAAATTCAAAACGGTCAAAAGAGCGTTTAAAATTAAATAAAAAGGAAAAATTGAAGGCTTTCTAGGCCTCGTTTCAAAAAATATTTGGGACAAACCGCCTACAGTAGTTTCCCAATGGATAGATCTCGAAAAAATACACGAGTTAAAAAAACGGTGACTAAATCGGAGCTACGAGTCAAAAGATACGATAGATCTAACATTTTGGCCAAAGACAAAAAAAACACCAAGACCCATGAACCGTCGGTGGTGTTTGGTGCGTGGTGTGAATTTGTGAGGAAATATGTCTTTTTCGAAATCTAGACGACCTGAAATGGCAAGCAAGTTCAGAGAGTCTTGCTCATTGGGCCGTTTTACGGTGATCATGATAATTTCAGCACAACCTGAAACCAAAGGTTATGTGCCGCCAAATGTTACTCCATCTGGCGGCGCATATTAATAATTTAAAAAGCGTGTTTAATAAAGTGAGATTATACTCAAAATTATATGAGTTATACATAATTATATTGTCAGTGAAATAAAAGGCCTTAAACATATATATACCATGCTAAGTGATGTATATACAAAAGTAATAATACGAAATATATTTAAAACGTTCAAAAAACATTAATAATGAGTAAAATGTCTTTTTTCGGCATCCTGATGACCTCGAATGGCAATAAAACTTCTGAGAGTCTTGATGTTAGGGTCGTTTTAGGGTGATCTTGAGAATTTCAACACAATCTGAAACCAACGATTATGCGCCGCCAAATGGTACTCCATTTGACGGTGCATATTATTGATATAAAAAGCGTGTTTAATGAAGTGACATTAGAGTACCATTTGGCGGCGCGTATTATTGATATAAAAAGCGTGTTTAATGAAGTGATATTAGATTAAAAACTATAAGCGTTCTATATAATTACATTGTGAGTGAAATAATAGGCCTTAAAATAATATGTACCATACTAAGTCATGCATAAAAAAAAATTATATGATAAAAATTCAAAACGGTCAAAAGGGCGTTTAAAATTAAACAAAAAAGGCAAAATTAAAGGCTTTCAAGGCCTCGTTTCGAAAAATATTTGGGAGAATACGGCAATTTGCCAACGGATAGATCTCGGAAAAATACACGATTTAAAAAAACGATGACTAAATTGGAGCTACGAGTCAAAAGATACAATAGATCTAATATTTTTGCCAAAGACAAAAAACACCAAGCACCATGAACCATCGGTGGTGTTTGGTGCGTGGTGTGAATTTGCGAGGAAAGATGTCTTTTTCAGAATCTAGACGAACTGAAATGGCAAGCATGTTCAGAGAGTCTTGCTCGTTAGGCCGTTTTAGGGTGATCCTGAGAATATCAGCACAATCAGAAACCAAAGGTTATGTGCCGCCAAATGTTACCCTATCTGGCGGCGCATATTAATGATTTAAAAAGAATGTTTATTGAAGTGACATTAGACTCAAAATTATATGAATTATACATAATTACATTGTAAGTAAAATAATAGGCCTTAAAACTATATATACCATGCTATGTCATGTATACACAAAAGTAATAATACGATATTTATTGAAAACGTTTAAAAAAAGAAATAAATGTGCCGTTGGTCCCTCCATTTTACCCCAAAAAGCTAACAGCGTCCCTCAAGTTTTTTTGGCTCACAGCGTCCCTTCATTATCACATTTTAAGATACCGCGTCCCTCCGTCAACTTTCTGTTAAAAAAGTCTGTTAAGTCATGTCATGTGCCTTGCATGTGAGGGTAAATTCGTCTTTTTACACTTTCCTTCACTAAAATTGAGGGACCACTGGCACAAAAAATAAAAAATTTTATAATTTATATATTTTTAATTTATAAAATATTTGAAAAATCTAATAATTTATATATTTTTAATTTATAAAAGGGAAAATTGTTGTTGGGACTGTATGATTGTTGTTCAACCTTGAAATTAACTGAAATACGATCCTGATATAGCGATTAACTGATTTCCCCAAGAATCTTAAACAATAACAGTAACAAATCTTATAAATCATCATGAATAGTTGCGGAAAAAAAACCTTCATCTTCAACTTTGATTTTTCGAATTGTTCACTTTTAGGCTATGAAGTCTTCACGTGATATGTTGAAAATTCATTATATAATGCTCGTAGATCAGATTCACGGACAAAAACAACTTCAAGAATTCGAATTTGATGATTGAACATTCTGTTGACTTTTTGATTCGAAGTTTGACCTCAAAATTCGAATTCAATACTTCATGTTTGGATGTGAGAATTTGCAGATAGATTCATGATGAGATTACTAACACATCTGCATTTTTACTTTTCCTCAAATCATTACGAATCAATTCGGGGGCCAAATCGATGACGTTTTCGCATAATTATGAACTCGAGTTCAATCATTTTAGATTTGTTGTTGTTAACCTGAATTAGTGATGCACGAACATTAGGATTTGATGTAGGATAATGTTTCTGACATCGAATTAAGTTGAGAATCATCAATTGTTAATAGGTGAATTTGAGCTTGATGAGCATGAAGAACTCGTACAGGAGTAGTTGTATCCATGAATCTGAGATAATTTGTTTTCTGTTTTTGAATTCTGAAATCTTAACCTGAAGAATGATATGAAAAAGTGTTTTTTTTTTGTTTATTGATTCACGAGTATTTGCAAGTGATTTGCAGCAGGTTTTGCAGCAGGTTTTGTGCTTTCTTTTTCTTAAGTTGTGATTTTCCAGATTGAGGTTTTTTTAAATTAGGGTTTGCAATGTTGGGGAAGAACATGAGTTTAATGAAGAAGGAGGTTAAAAAGACGATTTTACCCTCACATGCAAGTCACATGATAGGAGTTAACGGACTTTTTTAACGGAAAGTTGACGGAGGGACTCTGTATCTCAAAGTTGTAAAATAGAGGGATGCTTAAAGCCAAAAAAAACTTGAGGGACGCTGTTAGCTTTTTGGGGTAATATGGAGGGACCAACGGCACAATTATTTCTTAAAAAAACATTTATAATGAGTAAAATGTGTTTTTTCGGCATCCTGACGACCTCGAATGGCAATAAACTTCCCGAGATTCTTGATGTTAGGGTCGTTTTAGGGTGATCTTGAGAATTTCAACACAATCTGAAACAAAAGGTTATGCGCCGCCAAATGGTACTCCATTTGGCGGCGCATATTATTGATATAAAAGCGTGTTTGATGAAGTGATATTAGATTAAAAATTATAAGCGTATACATAATTATATCGTGAGTGAAATAATAGTCCTTAAAACAATATATATCATGCTAAGTCATGCATACAAAAATAAATAATATGATAGAAATTCAAAACGGTAAAAGAGCGTCTAAAATTAAACAAAAAAGGCAAAATTGAAGGCTTTCGAGGCCTCGTTTCGAAAAATAATTGGGACAAACTGCCTACGGGAGTTTGCCAACGGATAGAACTCGAAAAAATACACGATAAAAAAAACGGTGACTAATTCAGAGCTACGAGTCAAAAGATATGATAGATCTAACATTTTGGCTAAAGACAAAAAACACCAAAAACCATGAACCGTCGGTGGTGTTTCGTGCGTGGTGTGAATTTGCGAGGAAAGATGTCTTTTTCGAAATTTAGATGACCTGAAATGGAAAGCACGTTCAGAGAGTCTTTCTCGTTGGGCCGTTTTAGGGTGATCCTGATAATCTCAGCAGAATCTGAAACCAAAGGTTATGCGCCGCCAAATGTTACTCCATCTGGCGGCGCAAATTAATGATTTAAAAAGCGTGTATAATAAAGTGACATTATACTCAAAATTATATGAGTTATACATAATTACATTGTGAGTGAAATAATAGGCCTTAAACCTATATATACCATGCTAATTCTTGTATACACAAAAGCAATAATACGAAATATATTTAAAATGTTCAAAAAAACATTAATAATGAGTAAAATGTCTTTTTCGGCATCCTAACGACCTCGAATGGCTATAAAATTTTCGAGAGTCTTGATGTTAGGGTCGTTTTAGGGTGATCTTGAAAATTTCAACACAATCTGAAACCAAAGATTATGCGCCTCCAAATGGTACTCCATTTGGCGGAGCAAATTATTGATATAAAAAGCATGTTTAATGAAGTGACATTAGATTCAAAATTATATGCGTTATACATAGTTACATTGTGAATGAAATAATAGGCCTTAAAACAATATGTACCATACTAAGTCATGCATACAAAAAAAATTATATGATAAAATTTCAAAACGGTCAAAAGAGCGTATAAAATTAAACAAAAAAAGAAAAATTGAAGGCTTTCATGGCCTGTTTTCGAAAAATATTTGGGATAAACCGAATACGGCAGTTTGCCAATGGATAGATCTCAAAAAAATACTCGATTTAAAAAAAATGGTGACTAAATTGGAGCTACGAGTCAAAATATACGATAGATCTAACAGTTTTTCGGAGCTACGAGTCAAAATATACGATAGATCTAACAGTTTGACCAAAGACAAAAAATACCAAGCACCATGAATCGTCGGTAGTGTTTTTTGCGTTGTTTGAATTTGCAAGCAAAGTTGTCTTTTTCGGAATATAGACGACCTGAAATGGCAAGCATGTTCAGAGAGTTTTGCTCATTGGGCCGTTTTAGGGAGATTCAGTGAATTTCAGCACAATCTGAAACCAAAGGTTATGCACCGCCAAATGTTACTCCATATGGTGGCGCATATTAATGATTTAAAAAGAATGTTTATTGAAGTGACATTACACTCAAAATTATATGAGTTATACATAATTACATTGTTAGTGAAATAATATGCCTTAAAACTATATATACCATGCTAAGTCATGTATACACAAAACTAATAATACGATGCATATTGAAAACGTTCAAAAAACATTAATAATGAGTAAAATGTCTTTTTTCGGCATCCTGACAACATCGAATAGCAATAGACTTTCCGAGAGTCTTGATGTTAGGGTCTTTTTAAGGTGATCTTGAGAATTTCAAAACAATCTGAAAACAAAGGTTATGCGCCGCCAAATGGTACTCCATTTGGATTTGGCGGTGCATATTATTGATATATAAAACGTGTTTTATGAAGTTACATTAGATTAAAAATTATATGCGTTACACATAATTAGATTGTGAGTGAAATAATAGGCCTTAAAACAATATGTACCATGCTAAGTCATGCATACAAAAAGAAATAATGTGATAGAAATTCAAAATGGTCAAAATAACATCTAAAATTAAACAAATAAAAGGCAAAATTAAAGGCTTTCGAGGCCTCATTTTAAAAAATATTTGGGACAAATCGCCTACGGAAGTTTGCCAATGAATAGATCTAGAAAAAATACACGATTTAAAAAAAACGGTGACTAAATCGAAGCTACGAGTCAAATGATACGATAGATCTAACATTTTGGCCAAAGACAAAAAAACACCAAGCACCCTGAACCGACGGTGGTGTTTGGTGCATAGTGTGAATTTGCGAGGAAAGCACATTCAAAGAGATTTGCTCGTTGGTCCGTTTTAGGGTGATCCTGAGTATTTCAGCACAATCTAAAACCAAAGGTTATGCGCCGCCAAATGTTACTCCATCTGGCGGCGCATATTAATGATTTAAAAAGAATGTTTATTGAAGTGACATTATACTCAAATTTATATGAGTTATACATAATTACATTGTGAGTGAAATAATATGCCTTAAAACTATATATACCATGCTAAGTCATTTATACACAAAAGTAATAATACGAAATATTATGAAAACATTCAAAAAACCATTAATAATGAGTAAAATATCTTTTTCGGCATTCTGACGACCTCGAATGACAAAAAAATTTCTGATAGTTTTGATGTTAGGGTCGTTTTAGGGTAATCTTGAGAATTTTAACACAATCTGAATCAAAGATTATGCGGCGCCAAATGGTACTTCATTTGGCGGCGCATATTATTGATATAAAAAAGGTGTTTAATGAAGTGACATTAGATTCAAAAGTATATGTATTATACATAATTACATTGTGAGTGAAATAATAGGCCTTAAAATAATATTTACCATGCTAATTCATGTATACAAAAAGAAATAATATGATAGAAATTCAAAATGGTCAAAAGAGCGTCTAAAAGTAAACAAAATGGCAAAATTAAAGGCTTTCGAGGCCTCGTTTGGAAAAATTATTTGGGACAAACCGCCTACGGAGGTTTACCAATGGATAGATCTCAAAAAAATACACGGTTTAAAAAAAGGTGACTAAATCGGAACTAGAAGTCAAAAGATACGATAGATATAACATTTTTGGCCAAAGTCAAAAAAACACCAAGCACCAAGAACCGTCGGTGGCGTTTGATACGTGTGTGAATTTGCGAGAAAAGATGTCTTTTTCAGAATCTAGACGACCTGAAATGGCAAGCATGTTCAGAGAGTCTTGCTCGTTGGGTCGTTTTAGGGTGATCTTGAGAATTTCAGCACAATATGAAATCAAAGGTTATGCGCCGCCAAATGTTACTCCATCTAGAGGCGCATATTAATGATTTAAAAAGAATGAAGTGACATTAGACTCAAAATTATATGAGTTATACATAGTTACATTGTGAGTGAAATAATATGCCTTAAAACTATATATACTGAAATGTTCCGTTATTATTGATTAAAAACGTTCCATATTAATTGATTTCGTTACGAGGTTTTGACATCTATATGAGACGTTTTTCAAAGACTGCATTCATTTTAAAACAAACCATAACCTTTATTTCATCAATAAAGGTTTAAAAAGCTTTACGTAGATTATCAAATAATGATAATCTAAAATATCCTGTTTACACACGACTATTACATAATGGTTTACAATACAAATATGTTACAACGAAATAAGTTTCTTGAATGCAGTTTTTACACAATATCATACAGGCATGGATTCTAAATCTTGTCCTTATTTAAGTATGCTACAACGGAAGCTCTTAATAATCACCTGAGAATAAACATGCTTAAAACGTCAACAAAAAATGTTGGTGAGTTATAGGTTTAACCTATATATATCAAATCGTAACAATAGACCACAAGATTTCATATTTCAATATACATCCCATACATAGAGATAAAAATCATTCATATGGTGAACACCTAGTAACCGACATTAACAAGATGCATATATAAGAATATCCCCATCATTCCGGGACACCCTTCGGATATGATATAAATTTCGAAGTACTAAAGCATCCGGTACTTTGGATGGAGTTTGTTAGGCCCAATAGATCTATCTTTAGGATTCGCGTCAATTAGTAGATCGGTTTACTAATTCTTAGGTTACCAAGCAAAAGGGGCATATTCGGCTTCGATCATTCACCCATATAATGTAGTTTCATTTACTTGTGTCTATTTCGTAAAACATTTATAAAACTGCATGTATTCTCATCCCAAAATATTAGTTTTTAAAAGTGGGACTATAACTCACTTTCACAGATTTTTACTTCGTCGGAAAGTAAGACTTGGCCACTGGTCGATTCACGAACCTATAACAAATATGTACATATATATCAAAGTATGTTCAAAATATATTTACAACACTTTTAATACATTTTGATGTTTTAAGTTCATTAAGTCAGCTATCCTCGTTAGTAACCTACAACTAGTTGTCCAAAGTTAGATGTACAGAAAAAAAATTGATATATATTATCTTGAATCAATCCACGACCCAGTGTATACACGTCTCAGGCTAGATCACAACTCAAAGTATATATATTTTTGGAATCAACCTCAACCCTGTATAGCTAACTCCCACATTACTGCATATAGAGTGTCTATGGTTGTTCCAAATAATATATACACATGGGTCGATATGATATGTCAAAACATTTGCATACGTGTCTATGGTATCCCAAGATTACATAATATATTAGAATACATGTATAATACAATATAAGTTAGCTAGGATATGATTAATATAGATTTGTTACCAATTTTCACGTAGCTACAACAAGAAAAATTATCCAATCTTGTTTTACCCATAACTTCTTCGTTTTAAATCCGTTTTGAGTGAATCAAATTGCTATGGTTTCATATTGAACTATATTTTATGAATCTAAACAGAAAAAGTATAGGTTTATAGTCGGAAATATAAGTTACAAGTCATTTTTGTAAGAGGTAGTTATTTCAGTCGAAAGAACGACGTCTTGATGACCATTTTGAAAAACATACTTCCACTTTGAGTTTAACCATGATTTTTGGATATAGTTTCATGTTCATAAGAAAAATAATTTTCCCAGAAGAACAACTTTTAAATCAAAGTTTATCATAGTTTTTAACTAACTAACCCAAAACAGCCCGCGGTGTTACTACGACGGCATAAATCCGGTTTTACGGTGTTTTTCGTGTTTCCAGGTTTTAAATCATTAAGTTAGCATATCATATAGATATAGAACATGTGTTTAGTTGATTTTAAAAGTCAAGTTAGAAGGATTAACTTTTGTTTGTGAACAAGTTTAGAATTAACTAAACTATGTTCTAGTGATTACAAGTTTAAACCTTCGAATAAGATAGCTTTATATGTATGAATCGAATGATGTTATGAACATCATTACTACCTCAAGTTTTCTGGATAAAGCTACTGGAAATGAGATAAATGGATCTAGCTTTAAAGGATCCTTGGATGGCTTGAAAGTTCTTGAAGCAGAATCATGACACGAAAACAGTTCAAGTAAGATTTTCACTCGAAATAAGATTGTTATAGTTATAGAAATTGAATCAAAGTTTGAATATGAGTATTACCTTGTATTAGAAAGATATCTTACTGTAAATAAGAAAGATTTCTTGAGGTTGGATGATCACTCTACAAGATTGGAAGTAAGCTAGCGAACTTGGAAGTATTCTTGATTTTATGAAACTAGAACTTGTAGAATTTATGAAGAACACTTAGAACTTGAAGATAGAACTTGAGAGAGATCAATTAGATGAAGAAAATTGAAGAATGAAAGTGTTTGTAGGTGTTTTTGGTCGTTGGTGTATGGATTAGATATAAAGGATATGTAATTTTGTTTTCATGTAAATAAGTCATGAATGATTACTAATATTTTTGTAATTTTATGAGATATTTCACGCTAGTTGCCAAATGATGGTTCCCACATGTGTTAGGTGACTCACATAGGCTGCTAAGAGCTAATCATTGAAGTGTATATACCAATAGTACATACATCTAAAAGCTGTGTATCGTACGAGTACGAATACGGGTGCATACGAGTAGAATTGTTGATGAAACTGAATGAGGATGTAATTGTAGGCATTTTTGTTAAGTAGAAGTATTTTGATAAGTGTCTTGAAGTCTTTAAAAAGTGTATGAATACATATTAAAACAATACATGTATATACATTTTAACTGAGTCGTTAAGTCATCGTTAGTCGTTACATGTAAGTGTTGTTTTGAAACCTTTAGGTTAACAATCTTGTTAAATGTTGTTAACCCAATGTTTATAATATCAAATGATATTTTAAATTATTATATTATCATGATATTATGATGTACGAATATCTCTTAATATGATATATATACATTAAATGTCGTTACAACGATAATCGTTACATATATGTCTCGTTTCAAAATCATTAAGTTAGTAGTCTTGTTTTTACATATGTAGTTCATTATTAATATACTTAATGATATCTTTACTTATCATAATATCATGTTAACTATATATATAACCATATATATGTCATCATATAGTTTTTACAAGTTTTAACGTTCGTAAATCACCGGTCAACTTGGGTGGTCAATTGTCTATATGAAACCTATTTTAATTAATCAAGTCTTAACAAGTTTGATTGCTTAACATGTTGGAAACACTTAATCATGTAAATAACAATTTCATTTAATATATATATAAACATGGAAAAGTTCGGGTCACTACATATACCATGCTAAGTCGTGTATACACAAAAGTAATAATACGATATATATTGAAAACGTTCAAAAAACATTAATAATGAGTAAAATGTCTTTTTCGGCATCTGGACGACCTCGAATGACAATAAAATTTCGACAGTCTTAATGTTAGGGTCGTTTTAGGGTGATCTAGAAAAATTCAACACAATCTAAAAACAAAGGTTATGCACCGCCAAATGGTACTCCATGTGGAGGCGCATATTATTGATATAAAAAACGTATTTAATGAAGTTACATTAGATTCATAATTATAAGCGTTATACATAATAACATTGTGAGTAAAATAATAGGTCTTAAAACAATATGTACCATGCTAACTCATGCTTACAAAAGAAATAATATGATAGAAATTTAAAACGGTCTAAAGAGCGACTTTAATTAAACAAAAAAAGGCAAAATTGAAAGCTTTCGAGGCCTTGTTTCGAAAAATCTTTGGGACAAACCGCCTACGGCATTTTGCCAATGGATAGATCTAGAATAAATACATGATTTAAAAAAACGGTGACTAAATCGGAGCTACGAGTCAAAAGATACGATAGATCTAATATTTTGGCCAAAGACAAAAAACACCAAGCACCATGAACCGTCAGTGGTGTTGGTGCGTGGTGTGAATTTGCGAGGAAAGATGTCTTTTTCGGAATCTAGACAACCTGAAATGGCAAGCATGTTCAGAGAGACTTGCTCGTTGGGCCGTTTTAGGGTGATCCTGAGAATTTTAGCACAATCTGAAACAAAAGGTTATGCGCCGCCAAATGTTACTCCATCTGGCGGCGCGTATTAATGATTTAAGAAGAATGTTTATTGAAGTGACGTTAGACTAAAAATTATATGAGTTATACATAATTACATTGTGAGTGAAATAATACGCCTTAAAACTATATATATCATGCTAAGTCATGTATACACAAAAGTAACAATACGATATATATTGAAAACGTTCAAAAACATTAATAATGAGTAAAATGTCTTTTTTCGGCATCTGGACGACCTCGAATGGCAATAAAATATCCGAGAGTCTTGATGTTAGGGTTGTTTTAGGGTGATCTTGATAATTTTAACACAATCTGATGTAGAGACCCGTCCTAATCCATCCGGACGAAGTCCACATCGATTATAAACGATTCACAACAGTTGATTACATCGCGAGGTAGTTGACCTCTATATGATACATTTTACAAACAATCTAGTAGAAGTGCGCGATGGACGAAAAAATGGCCTCGTTAGGCATACCATTTCATAATATATCTAACTATAATTGACTTAATAATAATCTTGATGAACGCAATGACTCGAATGCAATGTCTTTTGAAATATGTCATGAATGACTCCAAGTAATATCTCTAAGATGAGCAAATGCACAACGAAAGATTTCTTTAATACCTGAGAATAAACATGCTTTAAAGTGTCAACTAAAAGGTTGGTGAGTTAATTAGTTTAACATAAATAAACATTTTCATCATTTTAATAGACCACAAGATTTTCATTTCTCATAAATATACGTCCCATGCATAGAGACAAAAATAATCATTCATATGGATTGAACACCTGGTAACCGACCTTAAAAAGATGCATATTGTAGTGACCCAAACTTTTCTATGTTTATATATATTAATTGAGATTGATATTTACATGATTAAATGTTTCCAACATGTTATGCAATCAAACTTGTTAAGACTTGATTAATTGAAATATGTTTCATATAGACAATTGACCACCCAAGTTGATCGGCTATTCACGAACGTTAAAACTTGTAAAAACGACATGACAATATATATATGGATATACATATGGTAAACATGATATTATGATAAGTAAGTATCTCCATAAGTATATTAACAATGAGTTATATACATATAAACAAGACTACTAACTTAAGGATTTCGAAACGAGACATATATGTAACGATTATCGTTGTAACGACATTTAAATGTATATATATATCATATTAAGATATATTAATATATCATAATATCATGATAATATAATAATTTAACATCTCATTAGATATAATAAACAATGGGTTAACAACATTAATTGAGATCATTAACTTAAAGGTTTCAAAACAACACTTATATGTAACGACTAACGATGACTTAACGACTCAGTTAAAATGTATATACATGTAGTGTATTTAGATGTATTAAAATACTTTTGGAAGACTTCAAGACATATATCAAAACACTCATACTTAACGAAAATGGTTACAGTTACTTTCCCATTCTTTTCTTTCATCAAGAATTCTAGTCGTATTTTTACCCGTATTATACACAGCTTCAAAACGTACTTACTATGGGTATATACCAATAGGAACTAGCATGAGATTCCACTCTTGATTATGTCATGTATGACTAATCAATTTTAACTTCTACCATGAGCTAGTCAACTAACTAGAACTCCTTTTAACCCCACTCATCACTCACCAATTACCACTCATCATTCACTCCATTTCACTTCCAATTCTCTTTCTAATTCTCTCTCAACACACCCACACTATTATGAACGTATTTTTCCAGTAGTTAATCATCATCTTCATCAAAAATCACTTCAAGAATCAAGCTATAATCATCATAGGAAGAACACTTCAAGAACACTTCAAAAATCCCTTCAAGTTTACTAATTTACTTCCAAGCTTTCTAATCCATTCCAAGTAATCATCTAAGATCAAGAAACCTTTATTATATACAGTAGGTTATCTTTATTATTCAAGGTAATATTCATATTCAAACTTTGATTTAATTTCTATAACTATAAACTATCTTAATTCGAGTAAAAATCTTACTTGAACTTGTTTTTGTGTCATGATCCTACTTCAAGAACTTTCAAGCCATCCAAGATCCTTTGAAGCTAGATCATTTCTTGTCACTTCCAGTAGATTTACCTACTAAACTTGAGGTAGTAATGATGTTCATAACATCATTCGATTCATATATATAAAACTATCTTATTCGAAGGTTTAAACTCGTTATCACTAGAACATAGTTTAGTTAATTCTAAACTTGTTCGCAAACAAAAGTTAATCCTTCTAACTTGACTTTTAAAATTAACTAAACACATGTTCTATATCTATATGATATGTTAACTTAATGATTTAAAACCTGGAAACACGAAAAACACCGTAAAACCGGATTTACGCCGTCGTAGTAACACCGCGGGCTGTTTTGGGATAGTTAATTAAAAACTATGATAAAATTTGATTTAAAAGTTGTTTTTCTGAGAAAATGATTTTTATTATGAACATGAAACTATATCCAAAAATTATGGTTAAACTCAAAGTGGAAGTATGTTTTCTAAAATGGTCATCTAGACGTCGTTCTTTCGACTGAAATGACTACCTTTACAAAAACGACTTGTAACTTATTCTTCCGACTATAAACCTTTACTTTTTCTGTTTATATTCATAAAATATAGTTCAATATGAAACCATAGCAATTTGATTCACTCAAAACGGATTTAAAATGAAGAAGTTATGGGTAAAACAAGATTGGATAATTTTTCTCATTTTAGCTACGTGAAAATTGGTAACAAATCTATTCCAACCATAACTTAATCAACTTATATTGTATATTATGTAATCTTGAGATACCATAGACACGTATACAATGTTTCGACCTATCATGTTGACACATCTATATATATTTCGGAACAACCATAGACACTCTATATGTGAATGTTGGAGTTAGCTATACAGGGTTGAGGTTGATTCCAAAATATATATAGTTTGAGTTGTGATCAATACTGAGATACGTATACACTGGGTCGTGGATTGATTCAAGATAATATTTATCGATTTATTTCTGTACATCTAACTGTGGACAACTAGTTGTAGGTTACTAACGAGGACAGCTGACTTAATAAACTTAAAACATCAAAATATATTAAAAGTATTGTAAATATATTTTGAACATACTTTAATATATATGTATATATTGTTATAGGTTCGTGAATCAACAGTGGCTAAGTCTTACTTCTCGACGAAGTAAAAATATGTGAAAGTGAGTTATAGTCCCACTTTTAAAATCTAATATTTTTGGGATGAAAATACATGCAGGTTTTATAAATGATTTACAAAATAGACACAAGTACGTGGAACTACATTCTATGGTTGAATTATCAAAATCGAATATGCCCCTTTTTATTAAGTCTGGTAATCTAAGAATTAGGGAACAGACACCCTAATTGACGCGAATCCTAAAGATAGATCTATTGGGCCTAACAAACCCCATCCAAAGTACCTGATGCTTTAGTACTTTGAAATTTATATCATATCCGAAGGGTGTCCCGGAATGATGGGGATATTCTTATATATGCATCTTGTTAATGTCGGTTACCAGGTGTTCACCATATGAATGATTTTTATCTCTATGTATGGGATTTGTATTGAAATATGAAATCTTGTGGTCTATTGTTACGATTTGATATATATAGGTTAAACCTATAACTCACCAACATTTTTGTTGACGTTTAAAGCATGTTTATTCTCAGGTGAATATTAAGAGCTTCCGCTGTTGCATACTAAAATAAGGACAAGATTTGGAGTCCATGTTTGTATGATATTGTGTAAAAACTGCATTCAAGAAACTGATTTCGATGTAACATATTTGTATTGTAAACCATTATGTAATGGTCGTGTGTAAACAGGATATTTTAGATTATCATTATTTGATAATCTACGTAAAGCTTTTTAAACCTTTATTTATGAAATAAAGGTTATGGTTTGTTTTAAAAATGAATGCAGTCTTTGAAAAACGTCTCATATAGAGGTCAAAACCTCGCAACGAAATCAATTAATATGGAACGTTTTTAATTAATAAGAACGGGACATTTCAGTTGGTATCCGAGCGTTGGTCTTAGAGAACCAGAATTTTGCATTAGTGTGTCTTATCGAGTTTGTTAGGATGCATTAGTGAGTCTGGACTTCGACCGTGTTTACTTGAAAAATGATTGCTTAACAAATTTTGTTGGAAACTATATATTTTTAACATGTGAATACTATGTGATATATTAATCTCTTAACGCGTTTGATATTATGTGATAGATGTCTACCTCTAGAACAAGTCCCATTGACTCACCTAATAATAATGAAGAGTCAAATGTAAATTGGAATGATTCGTGGACTGATTCACAAGTTCCCGAAGAGGAACCGGAAGAAGAGTCAGAACCGGAAGAAGAATCAGAACCGGAAGAGGAGGAACCGGATGAAGAAATAGAACCGGTGGGGGAAATAATAAAACGGTTAAGTAAAAGAAAATCCTCAACCAACCGACCAAGGTTAATTATGGTCAATGGTGTTTCCGCAAAGGAAGCAAAATATTGGGAGGATTACCAATTCTCTGATGAATCGGATTCCGATGAGAATTCCGATGATGTTATAGAAATTACCCCAACTGAATTTAAAAAGGAAAAAGAAAATAATAAGGGAAAGGGCATAAAAATAGAGAAATCTAATTCCAACCCCGATGAACTTTATATGTATCGTCAACCCCCGAAGTCCTTAAGTTGTAACAATGACCCGGGAACCTCTAAACCACCAAGTTTTTCTAAACCAATGTGGAAAATTACGGCTCGTATTAGGGGAACATCATATATCCGTAGAAACTTGGCAAAACGAACCAAAACCGAAGAAGAAGAAACAAGCGAGTCGGAATAAGATAGTTGTATTCGTGTTGTGTAATATATGTAATATAGTGTGCTTATGCTTTATGATATATGTAAAAATTGCTTGTATTAATAAGTATTTTTTTTATGAATCTAACTCTTGTCTATTTTACAGTATAAAAACACAAAATGGATAGACAACCCAATATTTTAAGAGACCTACCCGGAGACATGATTGATGAAATCTTGTCTAGAGTAGGTCAGAATTCTTCGGCACAACTATTTAAGGCGAGATCAGTTTGTAAGACATTCGAAGAATGTTCCAAGAATGCCTTGGTTTATAAAAGGCTTTCGTTCGAAAGATGGGGGATATCACATTGGGAAATCCATAAGTTACGATGTGTGTACTTTGACGCATATATTGCGGGGAACCCAAATGCTATTTTACGCAATGGGTTAAGAAATTATTTTGACTCAATATATCCGAATATTGGACTTCGTGATTTAGAAAAAGCGGCTAACATGCAACATAATGAAGCATGTTATGCTTACGGATTAGTAATGTCCGCTTCTCACCAATGTGAGAATAAGAACATCGGGCTACAACTATTAAACAAAACGTTCCCACAAGTGACGGAGTCGGTAATTGGGGTAAGAAATGAGGTTTTTAGATTGTTACGGGACTGTTGGACATTACGTAACCCTCGTCCCTTTGACGACGTTACAACACGCTGTCTTATCAACGGCCATAACAGTTATGTTCCACAAGACCAAGTATGGGAAGTAATCCTAGTAAAACCAGAATGCATGACTTGTTTCTGGACGTATGAATTACGTGTCTTTATTGCCTTTGCTGAACGACTTGTGTACTAGCTAGAATTATCTTCACAACCATCTTGTATCAAATTTATTGTGTGCTATATTTCATGCTATATGTAAAATAAGCGGTATTGTAAGTTTGTAAAATATTGTGTAAAAGTTTGAACGCGAAATATTATTATAATCAGTTTTTCATATAGAATTGTAGTAGTTGAATTGTATATTAGCTACTAAGTATGAACTTAACGGGTAGGTACTACCCGAATTTAAACTTATAAAACGCTAATATGAAGAAAAAGCTTTTATAAATGAGTTCATATTATGCTACGAAATACTATTAACTACTCTTAATATTCTGTATGATTAACTTGTTCCATTTGACTATTTTGAAGGAAATGGCACCGACTACTCGACACACCGTGAATATGAATGAAGAGGAATTCCGTACTTTTCTAGCTTCAAACATAGCCGTAGTACAGGCTGCGCTACATACCAACAATAACCTTGGATCTAGCAGTACAGGAAATCTTGTAGGATGCACCTACAAAGAATTCACTGCCTGCAAACCTTTGGAATTTGATGGAACCGAAGGACCGATCGGATTGAAACGGTGGATCGAGAAGGTCGAATCGGTGTTTGCCATAAGTAAGTGTACTGAAGAGGACAAAGTGAAGTACGCTACGCATACCTTCACAGGTTCTGCGTTAACATGGTGGAATACCTATCTAGAGCAAGTGGGACAAGACGATGCGTACGCACTACCATGGTCAGCATTCAAGCACTTGATGAACGAGAAGTACCGTCCCAGAACCGAGGTCAATAAGCTCAAGACAGAACTTAGAGGGTTACGAACCCAAGGATTTGATATTACCACGTACGAAAGACGATTCACAGAATTGTGCCTATTGTGTCCGAGAGCATTCGAAGATGAGGAAGAGAAGATCGACGCGTTTGTGAAAGGATTACCGGAAAGAATCCAAGAAGATATAAGTTCACACGAGCCCGCCTCCATACAACAGGCATGTAGAATGGCTCACAAACTAGTGAACCAGATTGAAGAAAGAATTAAAGAACAGACTGCTGAAGAGACCAATGTGAAGCAAGTCAAAAGAAAGTGGGAGGAAAACGGTGATAAGAATCACCAATACAACAACAACAGCAATTACAACAATAATCGCAACAATTATCCCAGCAATCGCAACATCAATCGCAACTACAACAAACGGCCCAACAACAACAACAACAACAACAACAACAACAACAATAACAACAGCAACTACAACAATCATACCAACAATAATAATAACCGCAACAACAACAACAATCATGAAAGGACCCGTCCTAATCCACCTGGACGAAGTCATCAACATTTGGTCCCATTGCGATGATCGGCTCCAAGTAATGTCCTTATATTGAGCAAATGCACAGCGGAAGACTTAATTCGTACCTGAGAATAAACATGCTTTAAAGTGTCAACCAAAAGGTTGGTGAGTTCATAGGTTTATCATAACAATCTTTTCAATATGTTAATAGACCACAAGATTTCATAATCATAAACATAATACACTCGCAAGTGTATGTAAAGCATTCTAAGTGGTTGAGCACTTGGTAACCATACTTAACATTTAATCAACGTCGCATATTCCCTTTATTATGAAATCTCACTACACCGTACCAAGTGTAGTCACCAAAACGAAGTACTGTGCAACCGTTGAATACTGGTCGTCCAGTCCGGTTGGGGTTGTCAGGCCCGATAGATCTATCAACAGGATTCGCGTTTACAATACCCATGTAAATAGTAGTTACCAAGCTACAGGAAAATATGCCAGTGGTACAACTCAACGTAGAATATATTTTTAAGTACTTGTGTCTATTTTGTAAACATTTATAAAAGCAGCGCATGTATTCTCAGCCTAAAAATATATATTGCAAAAGCAATTAAAAAGGAGCAAATGAAACTCACTTTTGCCTTGAAGGTATTTAATTCGACTTGGTCTCCGATAGATATCACGAACCTAACCATTTATATAATATATCAACATATTTTCGTTTTAAGTAATCGTTACATATATATATATACTTTTAATACTTTTAACATTTTCTTAGTCCGTAGTTAGCAGTCCGATGTTAGTGGTCCACAATTAGTTGCTTAAATAAAATAAATAAAGACCCCATCGTATTCGTATTGATCAGAATTAATCTCGACCCATGGTACCATGTTGTCAAATGACGTGTTGCATACATAAAGTACCATGTTGTCAAATGACGTGTTGCGTACAATCATGAGGTCTTATGATTAATCTTCTCATGTTGTTTACGGGTGGTCCTGAAATATATAAAATCAAATCATAAGTAATTATATATAAAATATCATATTAATTAGAAAATATATGATTAATTTACTTTTTCTCCAAATATTTTCGTAGCTAAACTAGCTTCGGATACCCAATCTTGTTTTAGTCGTAGTTTCTTCATTACAACTCCGTTTTTGTTGGTTCAACTTGCCACTTCCTTGGATCGAGTCAAATTTTAAGAATATGAACTGAAAATACCTTAGTTTGTATTCGAAATCATAGGTTATAGGTCAAACTTTAGTGAAACTTATGAAAGTGATCATTTTCCATCATAAAAACAACATTTAATGATCATTTTTCTAAAAATACTTACAATTTGAGTTAAACCATGAAATTTTTATGTGTTAACATATTCATAAGAAATATCATTTTTCCAGAACATGAACTTCCAATTCAAAGTTCAAGATGGTTTTTAATTATCCAACCCAAAACAGTCCCCGGTTGCACTCCGACGACGTAGATTCAGTTTTTAAGATGTTCTTTGTAAAACCAAGTTATATCTTGTTAGGTTAGCATATCATTATGATATATTATAGGTATTGAAGTGTTTTAAAAGTCAAGTTAGAAGGATCTATTTAGTTTGCGAACAAGTTTGAAATCATTCAAACTATGTTCTTGTTGTTAAAATTTTATACCACAAAATAAGATAGCTATATGAATATGAATTGAATAAGATTATGAACAAGGTTACTACCTCAAGTTACTTGGACAAAGTTACTGCAAAAGATAAGAAATAATCTTGGAATCAAAGAGTGGTGGAGTTAGATCAAAAGGATGGGAGTAAACTTCTTCAAATGGGTGGTTATTTTGATATGTTCTTGAAAGAGTTTTCTTATGGTGTTTAAGGCTTGTAATTGAAGCTAAATGATGGGGAAAATGCTTGAAGATGATCAAGTATGAAGTTAGGAGAATTTTTAGAGAGAAATGAGGGTGTAGGTATGAGAAAATGGAGTGAAGAAATGGTGTTCATTTATAAAAATGTTTTTAGTTTATAAAGAAAGAAAAGGATTCCTAATTTTGTTTTCTTACTAATAATTCATACTACTTGACAAATTCTAGTTACCTCATATCTAGGGCAGTAATAATGTTGATTAGGATGTTGATTTGATGTGTATATACCAATAGTAAATACGTATAGAAGCTGGGTATGATACGGGTACATATACCCTAGATATACGTATAGAAATCTTGAGGAAACGGAACGAGAATTCCAATATAGCTATCTTTTGTGAATATACTTATATTGTTTTATGTATTTAAGTCCTTAAAAAGTGATTAAATACATTATATATACGATACATGTATAAGCATTATAGATTATAAGTATATATATCAAAGAATGTTACGTATAGTTATCGTTTTGAAAACTTAAGTTAGTAGTTTCAAAATATACTTATAAATCATTGTCATTAGTACACAATGAGATGTTAAACTATCCTTAGATCATGTTAAATATATATAAATACATATATATACACAAACGTATAATTATCGTATGTTATATAGTTCGTGATATCATCGGTCATATTGGACGGTCAACCGTTGTGTAAAACTCTTTTCAAAAACACAAGTCTCAACAATTTGGATTTCTTATCATGTTGGTATGGTTTAATTTATGTAAATATTAATCTCATAAGTATAATTTGGTCGGAAAATTCCGGGTCATTACAGTACCTACCCGTTAAAGAAATTTCGTCCCTGAAATTTGATAGAGGTTGTTATGGATAACAATAAGAAGGTTTTCATGACAAATATAAGGTGATAATGGAGTTTTATCATCATTGAGTAATGTAGATAAAACGATTCGATTATGCGAAGAATATAAATGAGACTATCGTAAAAGAGTGAGATGAGTAAAATATATTCGTCTTAACCGATGACGTAGTTATGATTGATTTCTGGGATTTAAGGGATTTAAAGAGAATCTTACGTAATAAGATTTGGTTCTTTGGTGATTAAGGAAATCAGGATCTTCTTTGATTATATGCAATAATCTGTTTCGATTGCTCTGTCGGATATTTCACTATAAATTCACCCCTTCGTTTCCTTATTTTCCACGACTCACACCTTCTATTATTTCTCCCTTGATTCTTACTTTAAAGCATTCATCAATATGCTCCATCCAGTCCTGATTCTTGATATACTCCTAACTTTTATATCTGTCATTCTTCTTTTTCATCTACCACCAGAAGAATCTATTTACTTCTACTATACTCTGGTGTTTATAGTGTTTCTAATTCTCCCGTGTCTCTATATTGCTATCTGCATCGATATACACGGTTTGTAATTTCGGGGTTATTATCGGAGTTTATATTCTTCATTATTTTTCGGAGCTTCATGCTTTCGTTTTCTCTTCCCGACTTCGAGTCAAGCGAGTAATGGTCCGAAATTCGTAGATATGAAATTCAGAATGAACATAGCTAATGCTCTAAGAAGAAAATGGTAATAGAACGATTTTGATTTGTTAAATTACCAGAATATCCTGGAGAAGACCGAGTCATCCAGAAAAATATTCTCTTGATATGTTTAGAGATTAGATAGAATGTAAGAGTCGTGTAAATGGCACATGATGACGGTACTGTGAATCATCATGCTTCATTAGAAACTCAGCATGACTTACTGTAATATAATGACGTTGATCAAGTGTCAATATATTATACTAATCCATGATTCAGTTCCCAACACTACTTCAAAACATTCATATTTTAAACTCGAAGGTTTCAGAATTTAGAAACTAACACAGTTTCTTTATGTTGCAAATATTACGGAGAGATAAATGATCTCAGATAAGAATAGTTGTGAAAATATCGCCAGAAATATGGAGGATATTTATAATAGAACATACGAGAATATCTTAGAATTTCTAATATCAATGGATGATGAAGAAGATTTATCTGTGAAGGTTTAGAATGAGAAATAAGATGTTTGCTAACGATTTCAGCAGGCACAGAATCATTTGGATTCTTTGAAGGCAAACTTATTCTTTGTGATTTGTCCACGTCTTTCTTCATAGTTTCGCAAAATCCGCTTTTCGGTACTAAATTTTCTATCGAGCGTTCCTAACACTCCTTTCTTTATCATCAAAATTTTGGCCATTAAGATCATCTACAACATGCTGCTTCGTCAGCATTTTCAAAGTTAACTGATCTGGGTCATCGGTTATCAAACCGAGGTAGTTTCAGGAGAATTGTGTTTTTTAGAATGATTAATCGCTGATGGTAATATTGTGGAATATAAAAGGTTCCCCAGTAACAATAAAGAGTACGCATATATATCGCGGTTATAATAAATTTGTTTCGGATGAAAAGTCGGAGTTGACTTGCTGGAGCTGTGACAAAATTAGCTACTTTGGAAAGGGATTGCAAAACGATCTTCGGTAACAACAATGTCAAAGGAACTAGAACAGATACGTGTCAAACGTTTACTCAGTTTCTGAGGGTTTTTCAGGTGCATAACTATATGCATCAATCTTTTCTTCCGTAGATGAAGTGCGGTTGGTTTATCCTCTAGATTGAGGTGTTTTTAAGAATCATGATAGATTTGAACGCTGATTGTAATCGTCGAGATACAATGAGGTTTAAGATGAAATCAAGTGGCAATCTTGAAGAAATGTTTAGTTTCATATGTTATAATCAATATTTTAATTCATTTTAATTGTCCAATGTCATTAGTCCACAGTCGATAGTCGATAGTCCACAGTAACAGTCCAATAATTCATATATAGTTTAATATATAATATACGAATTAATTAATACGTGTTGTGACCCGTATACCTCTCAGACTCGATCACAACTCAAACTATATATATTATTATAGAATCAACCTCAACCCTGTATAGAGAACTCGATCATTACTGCATATAGAGTGTCTATGGTGATTCCAAATAATATATATAGATGCGTCGATATGATATGTCAAAACATTGTATACGTGTCCCGATATTTAAAGTGCGTAAAATAATTACAGAAATTAAATGACGATAAATAAAAGTGAGATAATTAAATTGTGATAAATAAACTACGATAAATAAAATGTAATCAGTTAGCTAGGAACAGTTAGCTGGAACAGTTAGCGTGGATTCTTAACAAAATTTTTCATAGTTAATTTGTTTGTTTCTAACAGATTTTATTTTGTCATATGTTTTCTTCATATGCCACTTGTTGGATTCTGGGAATTCAAAATCCAAATATGAAATTGAATGAAAATGGTTATTCTGCGGTGAACGGATATGTATATCGGTGGTTGTAAGTAGGATACTAAATGACTGTTGAATCAGCTTCGACGAATGTACAATGTAACTTATTAAGATGAAATCTAATTATTCCTCAGGTATTACCTACCCGTTAAAAAAAAATTTCACCATTAATATTTTGTACAAAAGAACTTTTAATTACAATCTTTATGAAAACATATATACATATATATTTTCTTCAGATGAAATCATGAATTTAATGAGTTAATATGATATTAATCTCATTTGCTTTTCGGTTTGAGCTAGAATAAGAAATCTCTAAAACTTTTTGAAACCACATATTCTTCTCAGAATATCAATGAAGTTATGGATCAATACTTCATCGTTCATTATTGTTGGTACTCCTTGGTATCTATGGTGCGTATGATGTTGATGTTTGTGGGACAGATTATGATGTCGAGACGTGTGATGCGGATGTTGTTTGTTAGTGGAGATGATGGTATTGTTGATGTTATTGATGGTGGTGCTGATTATGCTGCTGGTGTTTGCAACCTTCGCACCATGTTCTCCAAAGCCGTCACGCGAGCGCGAAGTTCGTTAACTTCTGCTAGTACACCGGGATGATTGGCGGTTGGAGCGAGCGAATGAACAAGATTTGTAATATGGGATAGTATATAATCGTGACGAGATACTCTAAAAATGAGAGAGAAAATGGTGTTTCGAATAGGTTCGCCGGTAAGTGCTTCAGGTTCATCGCCAAGAGGGCAATTTGGTGGATGGAATGGATCACCTTCTTCTTGTCTCCAGTGATTTAGTATATTACGAACCCATCCCCAATTCATCCAGAATAGATGATGGGAAATTGGTTGATCCATTCCGGTGACGCTGCTTTCGGAGCCCGAATGGAAATCCATATCGGCATAACTGTCGGAATCTGAAGAATTCGAACTAGATGCGGAATCCATCTTGTATAATGGGGAAAATGAATTTTTGGTATGGAATAGATTATAGGAGTTAGATTTGGTACTCTTCAATACATAATTTACATATGTATATATAATACCAAAATCCCGTAAATTATGGAAAATCTTTGAAAAGATATCAGTCAAAGTTCGCAATAACAGATATGCTAAGATAAGAATTTGTCTATACACTATCAATACAGTAAATGCAGTAAAACGTGTCTAGACTTATGAATGATAAGCAGATAATTTCCTAAGGATGATAAGCAGATGATTTACGACTAGAAATCATAAGCGAAACTTTTGACATGTAGACACGGTCGAAGTCCAGACTCATTAATGCATCCTAACAACTACTAGTTAGACACACTAATGCAAGACCTGGTTCGCTACGACCACCGCTCTGATACCAACTGAAAGGACCCGTCCTAATCCACCTGGACGAAGTCATCAACATTTGGTCCCATTGCGATGATCGGCTCCAAGTAATGTCCTTATATTGAGCAAATGCACAGCGGAAGACTTAATTCGTACCTGAGAATAAACATGCTTTAAAGTGTCAACCAAAATGTTGGTGAGTTCATAGGTTTATCATAACAATCTTTTCAATATGTTAATAGACCACAAGATTTCATAATCATAAACATAATACACTCGCAAGTGTATGTAAAGCATTCTAAGTGGTTGAGCACTTGGTAACCATACTTAACATTTAATCAACGTCGCATATTCCCTTTATTATGAAATCTCACTACACCGTACCAAGTGTAGTCACCAAAACGAAGTACTGTGCAACCGTTGAATACTGGTCGTCCAGTCCGGTTGGGGTTGTCAGGCCCGATAGATCTATCAACAGGATTCGCGTTTACAATACCCATGTAAATAGTAGTTACCAAGCTACAGGAAAATATGCCAGTGGTACAACTCAACGTAGAATATATTTTTAAGTACTTGTGTCTATTTTGTAAACATTTATAAAAGCAGCGCATGTATTCTCAGCCTAAAAATATATATTGCAAAAGCAATTAAAAAGGGAGCAAATGAAACTCACTTTTGCCTTGAAGGTATTTAATTCGACTTGGTCTCCGATAGATATCACGAACCTAACCATTTATATAATATATCAACATATTTTCGTTTTAAGTAATCGTTACATATATATATACTTTTAATACTTTTAACATTTTCTTAGTCCGTAGTTAGCAGTCCGATGTTAGTGGTCCACAATTAGTTGCTTAAATAAAATAAATAAAGACCCCATCGTATTCGTATTGATCAGAATTAATCTCGACCCATGGTACCATGTTGTCAAATGACGTGTTGCATACATAAAGTACCGTGTTGTCAAATGACGTGTTGCGTACAATCATGAGGTCTTATGATTAATCTTCTCATGTTGTTTACGGGTGGTCCTGAAATATATAAAATCAAATCATAAGTAATTATATATAAAATATCATATTAATTAGAAAAGATATGATTAATTTACTTTTTCTCCAAATATTTTCGTAGCTAAACTAGCTTCGGATACCCAATCTTGTTTTAGTCGTAGTTTCTTCATTACAACTCCGTTTTTGTTGGTTCAACTTGCCACTTCCTTGGATCGAGTCAAATTTTAAGAATATGAACTGAAAATACCTTAGTTTGTATTCGAAATCATAGGTTATAGGTCAAACTTTGGTGAAACTTATGAAAGTGATCATTTTCCATCATAAAAACAACATTTAATGATCATTTTTCTAAAAATACTTACAATTTGAGTTAAACCATGAAATTTTTATGTGTTAACATATTCATAAGAAATATCATTTTTCCAGAACATGAACTTCCAATTCAAAGTTCAAGATGGTTTTTAATTATCCAACCCAAAACAGCCCCCGGTTGCACTCCGACGACGTAGATTCAGTTTTTAAGATGTTCTTTGTAAAACCAAGTTATATCTTGTTAGGTTAGCATATCATTATGATATATTATAGGTCTTGAAGTGTTTTAAAAGTCAAGTTAGAAGGATCTATTTAGTTTGCGAACAAGTTTGAAATCATTCAAACTATGTTCTTGTTGTTAAAATTTTATACCACAAAATAAGATAGCTATATGAATATGAATTGAATAAGATTATGAACAAGGTTACTACCTCAAGTTACTTGGACAAAGTTACTGCAAAAGATAAGAAATAATCTTGGAATCAAAGACTGGTGGAGTTAGATCAAAAGGATGGGAGTAAACTTCTTCAAATGGGTGGTTATTTTGATATGTTCTTGAAAGAGTTTTCTTATGGTGTTTAAGGCTTGTAATTGAAGCTAAATGATGGGGAAAATGCTTGAAGAAGATCAAGTATGAAGTTAGGAGTATTTTTAGAGAGAAATGAGGGTGTAGGTATGAGAAAATGGAGTGAAGAAATGGTGTTCATTTATAAAAACGTTTTTAGTTTATAAAGAAAGAAAAGGATTCCTAATTTTGTTTTCTTACTAATAATTCATACTACTTGACAAATTCTAGTTACCTCATATCTAGGGCAGTAATAATGTTGATTAGGATGTTGATTTGATGTGTATATACCAATAGTAAATACGTATAGAAGCTGGGTATGATACGGGTACATATACCCTAGATATACGTATAGAAATCTTGAGGAAACGGAACGAGAATTCCAATATAGCTATCTTTTGTGAATATACTTATATTTTTTTATGTATTTAAGTCCTTAAAAAGTGATTAAATACATTATATATACGATACATGTATAAGAATTATAGATTATAAGTATATATATCAAAGAATGTTACGTATAGTTATCGTTTTGAAAACTTAAGTTAGTAGTTTCAAAATATACTTATAACTCATTGTCATTAGTACACAATGAGATGTTAAACTATCCTTAGATCATGTTAAATATATATAAATACATATATATACACAAACGTATAATTATCGTATGTTATATAGTTCGTGATATCATCGGTCATATTGGACGGTCAACCGTTGTGTAAAACTCTTTTCAAAAACACAAGTATCAACAATTTGGATTTCTTATCATGTTGGTATGGTTTAATTTATGTAAATATTAATCTCATAAGTATAATTTGGTCGGAAAATTCCGGGTCATTACAAATCAGAAGCAGCTATGCCAAAGGTGTGAAAAGTATCACTCGGGGTTCTGCACCAAATTTTGCAACAAGTGTAAAAGAAATGGTCATAGCGCGGCGAAGTGTGAGGTCTACGGACTAGGGGTTAATAGAACGAAAGGAACAAATGGTGTCGGAACGAGTAATGGCGGAGCAAGTAGTGTCGGAGCAAGTTATGCCAATGTAGTTTGTTATAAATGTGGAAAACCGGGCCACATCATTAGAAATTGCCCGAACCAAGAGAACACGAATGGACAAGGCCGCGGAAGAGTTTTCAATATTAATGCGGCAGAGGCACAGGAAGACCCGGAGTTTGTTACGGGTACGTTTCTTATTGACAATAAATCTGCTTACGTTTTATTTGATTCGGGTGCGGATAGAAGCTATATGAGTAGAGATTTTTGTGCTAAATTAAGTTGTCCATTGACACCTTTGGATAGTAAATTTTTACTCGAATTAGCAAATGGTAAATTAATTTCAGCAGATAATATATGTCGGAATCGAGAAATTAAACTGGTTAGCGAAACATTTAAGATTGATTTGATACCAGTAGAGTTAGGGAGTTTTGATGTGATAATTGGTATGGACTGGTTGAAAGAAGTGAAAGCAGAGATCGTTTGTTACAAAAATGCAATTCGCATTATACGAGAAAAAGGAAAACCCTTAATGGTGTACGGAGAAAAGGCCAACACGAATCTACATCTTATTAGTAATTTGAAGGCACAAAAACTAATAAGAAAAGGTTGCTATGCTGTTCTAGCACACGTCGAGAAAGTACAAACTGAAGAAAAGAGCATCAATGATGTTCCCATTGCAAAAGAATTTCCCGATGTATTTCTGAAAGAATTACCGGGATTACCCCCACATCGATCCGTTGAATTTCAAATAGATCTTGTACCAGGAGCTGCACCAATAGCTCGTGCTCCTTACAGACTCACACCCAGCGAGATGAAAGAACTGCAAAGCCAATTACAAGAACTTTTAGAGCGTGGTTTCATTCGACCAAGCACATCACCGTGGGGAGCTCCTGTTTTGTTTGTCAAGAAGAAAGATAGTACATTCAGGTTGTGTATCGACTACCGAGAGTTGAACAAACTTACCATCAAGAACCGCTACCCACTACCGAGAATCGACAACTTATTTGATCAAATACAAGGCTCGTCTGTTTATTCAAAGATTGACTTACGTTCCGGGTATCATCAAATGCGGGTGAAAGAAGATGATATTCTAAAGACTGCTTTCAGAACACGTTACGGTCATTACGAGTTTATGGTCATGCCGTTTGGTTTAACTAATGCATCAGCTGTGTTCATGGACCTTATGAACCGAGTGTGTGGACCATACCTTGACAAGTTTGTCATTGTTTTCATTGATGACATACTTATTTACTCAAAGAATGACCAAGAACACGGTCAACATTTGAGAAAGGTGTTAGAAGTATTGAGGAAGGAAGAATTGTACGCTAAGTTTTCAAAGTGTGCATTTTGGTTGGAAGAAATTCAATTCCTCGGTCACATAGTGAACAAAGAAGGTATTAAGGTGGATCCGGCAAAGATAGAAACTGTTGAAAAGTGGGAAACCCCGAAAACTCCGAAACACATACGCCAATTTTTAGTACTAGCTGGTTACTACAGAAGGTTCATCCAAGACATTTCCAGAATAGCAAAACCCTTGACTGCATTAACGCATAAAGGGAAGAAATTTGAATGGAATGATGAACAAGAGAAAGCGTTTCAGTTATTGAAGAAAAAGCTAACTACGGCACCTATATTGTCATTGCCTGAAGGGAATGATGATTTTGTGATTTATTGTGACGCATCAAAGCAAGGTCTCGGTTGTGTATTAATGCAACGAACGAAGGTAATTGCTTATGCGTCTAGACAATTGAAGATTCACGAACAAAATTATACGACGCATGATTTGGAATTAGGCGCGGTTGTTTTTGCATTAAAGACTTGGAGGCACTACTTATATGGGGTCAAAAGTATTATATATACCGACCACAAAAGTCTTCAACACATATTTAATCAGAAACAACTGAATGTGAGGCAGCGTAGGTGGATTGAATTATTGAATGATTACGACTTTGAGATTCGTTACCACCCGGGGAAGGCAAATGTGGTAGCCGATGCCTTGAGCAGGAAGGACAGAGAACCCATTCGAGTAAAATCTATGAATATAATGATTCATAATAACCTTACTACTCAAATAAAGGAGGCGCCACAAGGAGTTTTAAAAGAGGGAAATTTAAAGGATGAAATACCCAAAGGATCGGAGAAGCATCTTAATATTCGGGAAGACGGAACCCGGTATAGGGCTGAAAGGATTTGGGTACCAAAATTTGGAGATATGAGAGAAATGGTACTTAGAGAAGCTCATAAAACCAGATACTCAATACATCCTGGAACGGGGAAGATGTACAAGGATCTGAAGAAACATTTTTGGTGGCCGGGTATGAAAGCCGATGTTGCTAAATACGTAGGAGAATGTTTGACGTGTTCTAAGGTCAAAGATGAGCATCAGAAACCATCAGGTCTACTTCAACAACCCGAAATCCCAGAATGGAAATGGAAAAACATTACCATGGATTTCATCACTAAATTGCCAAGGACTGCAAGTGGTTTTGATACTATTTGGGTAATAGTTGATCGTCTCACCAAATCAGCACACTTCCTGCCAATAAGAGAAGATGACAAGATGGAGAAGTTAGCACGACTGTATTTGAAGGAAGTCGTCTCCAGACATGGAATACCAATCTCTATTATCTCTGATAGGGATGACAGATTTATTTCAAGATTCTGGCAGACATTACAGCAAGCATTAGGAACTCGTCTAGACATGAGTACTGCCTATCATCCACAAACTGATGGGCAGAGCGAAAGGACGATACAAACGCTTAAAGACATGCTACGAGCATGTGTTATTGATTTCGGAAACAGTTGGGATCGACATCTACCGTTAGCAGAATTTTCCTACAACAACAGCTACCATTCAAGCATTGAGATGGCGCCGTTTGAAGCACTTTATAGTAGAAAGTGCAGGTCTCCAATTTGTTGGAGTGAAGTGGGGGATAGACAGATTACGGGTCCGGAGATTATACAAGAAACTACCGAGAAGATCATCCAAATTCAACAACGGTTGAAAACCGCCCAAAGTCGACAAAAGAGCTACGCTGACATTAAAAGAAAAGATATAGAATTTGAAATTGGAGAGATGGTCATGCTTAAAGTTGCACCTTGGAAAGGCGTTGTTCGATTTGGTAAACGAGGGAAATTAAATCCAAGGTATATTGGACCATTCAAGATTATTGATCGTGTCGGACCAGTAGCTTACCGACTTGAGTTACCTCAACAACTCGCGGCTGTACATAACACTTTCCACATCTCGAATTTGAAGAAATGTTTTGCTAAAGAAGATCTCACTATTCCGTTAGATGAAATCCAAATCAACGAAAAACTCCAATTCATCGAAGAACCCGTCGAAATAATGGATCGTGAGGTTAAAAGACTTAAGCAAAACAAGATACCAATTGTTAAGGTTCAATGGAATGCTCGTAGAGGACCCGAGTTCACCTGGGAGAGTGAAGATCAGATGAAGAAGAAATACCCGCATCTATTTCCAGAAGATTCGTCAACACCTTCAACAGCTTAAAATTTCGGGACGAAATTTATTTAACGGGTAGGTACTGTAGTGACCCGAACTTTTCCATGTTTATATATATTAATTGAGATTGATATTTACATGATTAAATGTTTCCAACATGTTATGCAATCAAACTTGTTAAGACTTGATTAATTGAAATATGTTTCATATAGACAATTGACCACCCAAGTTGACCGGCTATTCACGAACGTTAAAACTTGTAAAAATGACATGACGATATATATATGGATATACATATGGTTAACATGAGATTATGATAAGTAAGTATCTCCATAAGTATATTAACAATGAGTTATATACATATAAACAAGACTACTAACTTAAGGATTTAACGAGACATATATGTAACGATTATCGTTGTAACGACATTTAAATGTATATATATCATATTAAGATATATTAATATATCATAATATAATGATAATATAATAATTTAACATCTTATTAGATATAATAAACAATGGGTTAACAACATTAATTGAGATCGTTAACTTAAAGGTTTCAAAACAACACTTACATGTAACGACTAACGATGACTTAACGACTCAGTTAAAATGTATATACATGTAGTGTATTTAGATGTATTAAAATACTTTTAGAAGACTTCAAGACATATATCAAAACACTCATACTTAACGAAAATGGTTACAGTTACTTTCCCATTCTTTTCTTTCATCAAGAATTCTAGTCGTATTTTTGCCCGTATTATACACAGCTTCAAAACGTACTTACTATGGGTATATACCAATAGGAACTAGCATGGGATTCCACTCTTGATTATTTCATGTATGACTAATCAATTTTAACTTCTACCATGAGCTAGTCAACTAACTAGAACTCCTTTTAACCCCACTCACCACTCACCAATTACCACTCATCATTCACTCCATTTCACTTCCAATTCTCTTTCTAATTCTCTCTCAACACACCCACACTATTATGAACGTATTTTTCCAGTAGTTAATCATCATCTTTATCAAAAATCACTTCAAGAATCAAGCTATAATCATCATAGGAAAAACACTTCAAGAACACTTCAAAAATCCCTTCAAGTTTACTAATTTACTTCCAAG
This sequence comes from Rutidosis leptorrhynchoides, assembly GCF_046630445.1. Lineage (NCBI taxonomy): Eukaryota > Viridiplantae > Streptophyta > Magnoliopsida > Asterales > Asteraceae > Rutidosis > Rutidosis leptorrhynchoides. The sequence continues at coordinate 153,090,989 of NC_092333.1, forward strand.
CTTTCTAATCCATTCCAAGTAATCATATAAGATCAAGAAACCTTTGTTATATACAGTAGGTTATCTTTCTTATTCAAGGTAATATTCATATTCAAACTTGAATTCAATTTCTATAACTATAAACTATCTTAATTCGAGTAAAAATCTTACTTGAACTTGTTTTTGTGTCATGATCCTACTTCAAGAACTTTCAAGCCATCCAAGATCCTTTGAAGCTAGATCATTTCTTGTCACTTCCAGTAGGTTTACCTACTAAACTTGAGGTAGTAATGATGTTCATAACATCATTCGATTCATATATATAAAACTATCTTATTCGAAGGTTTAAACTCGTAATCACTAGAACATAGTTTAGTTAATTCTAAACTTGTTCGCAAACAAAAGTTAATCCTTCTAACTTGACTTTTAAAATTAACTAAACACATGTTCTATATCTATATGATATGCTAACTTAATGATTTAAAACCTGGAAACACGAAAAACACCGTAAAACCGGATTTACGCCGTCGTAGTAACACCGCGGGCTGTTTTGGGTTAGTTAATTAAAAACTATGATAAACTTTGATTTAAAAGTTGTTATTTTGAGAAAATGATTTTTATTATGAACATGAAACTATATCCAAAAATTTTGGTTAAACTCAAAGTGGAAGTATGTTTTCTAAAATGGTCATCTAGACGTCGTTCTTTCGACTGAAATGACTACCTTTACAAAAATGACTTGTAACTTATTCTTCTGACTATAAACCTATACTTTTTCTGTTTAAATTCATAAAATAGAGTTCAATATGAAACCATAGCAATTTGATTCACTCAAAACGGATTTAAAATGAAGAAGTTATGGGTAAAAACAAGATTGGATAATTTTTTCTCATTTTAGCTACGTGAAAATTGGTAACAAATCTATTCCAACCATAACTTAATCAACTTGTATTGTATATTATGTAATCTTGAGATACCATAGACACGTATACAATGTTTCGACCTATCATGTCGACACATCTATATATATTTCGGAACAACCATAGACACTCTATATGTGAATGTTGGAGTTAGCTATACAGGGTTGAGGTTGATTCCAAAATATATATAGTTTGAGTTGTGATCAATACTGAGATACGTATACACTGGGTCGTGGATTGATTCAAGATAATATTTATCGATTTATTTCTGTACATCTAACTGTGGACAACTAGTTGTAGGTTACTAACGAGGACAGCTGACTTAATAAACTTAAAACATCAAAATATATTAAAAGTATTGTAAATATATTTTGAACATACTTTAATATATATGTATATATTGTTATAGGTTCGTGAATCAACAGTGGCCAAGTCTTACTTCTCGACGAAGTAAAAATCTGTGAAAGTGAGTTATAGTCCCACTTTTAAAATCTAATATTTTTGGGATGAGAATACATGCAGGTTTTATAAATGATTTAAAAAATAGACACAAGTACGTGGAACTACATTCTATGGTTGAATTATCGAAATGGAATATGCCTCTTTTTATTAAGTCTGGTAATCTAAGAATTAGGGAACAGACACCCTAATTGACGCGAATCCTAAAGATAGATCTATTGGGCCTAACAAACCCCATCCAAAGTACCGGATGCTTTAGTACTTCGAAATTTATATCATATCCGAAGGGTGTCCCGGAATGATGGGGATATTCTTATATATGCATCTTGTTAATGTCGGTTACCAGGTGTTCACCATATGAATGATTTTTATCTCTATGTATGGGATGTGTATTGAAATATGAAATCTTGTGGTCTATTGTTACGATTTGATATATATAGGTTAAACCTATAACTCACCAACATTTTTGTTGACGTTTAAAGCATGTTTATTCTCAGGTGAATATTAAGTGCTTCCGCTGTTGCATACTAAAATAAGGACAAGATTTGGAGTCCATGTTTGTATGATATTGTGTAAAAACTGCATTCAAGAAACTGATTTTGATGTAACATATTTGTATTGTAAACCATTATGTAATGGTCGTGTGTAAACAGGATATTTTAGATTATCATTATTTGATAATCTACGTAAAGCTTTTTAAACCTTTATTTATGAAATAAAGTTATGGTTTGTTTTAAAAATGAATGCAGTCTTTGAAAAACGTCTCATATAGAGGTCAAAACCTCGCAACAAAATCAATTAATATGGAACGTTTTTAATCAATAAGAACGGGACATTTCACATATAGAATATCCCCATCATTCCGGGATCCTCCTTCAGACATGATATAAAACAAAATCGAAGTACTAAAGCATCCGGTACTTTGGATGGGGTTTGTTAGGCCCAATAGATCTATCTTTAGGATTCGCGTCAATTAAGGTGTCGGTTCCCTAATTCTTAGATTACCAGACTTAATAAAAAGGGGCATATTCGATTTCGATAATTCAACCATGTAATGTAGTTTCGATTACTTGTGTCTATTTCGGAAAACATTTATAAAAATTGCGCATGTATTCTCAGCCCAAAAAAAATATAAAGGGTAAAAAAGCAAATGAAACTCACCTAATGTATTTTGTAGTAAAAATACATATGACTATATTGAACAATGCAGGGTTAGCCTCGGATTCACAAACCTATATCATTTGTATATTCATTAATATATATAATAGTAATCGAATAAATATTCTTATAATAATTTATTTTATATATTATGTATAGTTGATTTGTGTATATATTCAAATTGATTTAATATTTGTATAGTTATATTAATATGTCCATATTTATACACATATTTATTTAGTGTTACATTTAAAATCGATAGTTTGTCCTATGTAAGTATTTATATAAATAATCTTAATACATTTCATATATATATAGTTATATGAAGTTTTATTATAATTATAGTATAGGTAATGAGTATATTTATGTATAAAATATTTATTTATTTGAAAAGATAGTTTTTGATAAAAAAAATATTAATTTACTAATAGTAACAATAATAACTTTATTATTAATAATAATAATATTGTTAATACTGATACTTATAACAATAATAGAAATTTTATTGATAATGATAATATTTTTATTTAATAGCACTCTTCCTAATATTCTAATATCTTCATAAAAAAATACAGATTATGTTTAGTGTTATTACCAATCTTAATAATAATGATAATAACTGTAGTTTTTAAATGAAACGAAAAGTTTGATAATAATAGTAACGAAAATAATACTTTTGATAAAAATACATAATACTTAATGTTCATAATAATAATAACAACAATCTTTTTATTATTATTGTTAATATTTATAATAATACTACTTAATGATATTACTAGTAAGGATAATAATATTAATAATAACAATATTAAATAATAACAATCCTAATTGTAATTGTAACTATAATACTTATATTAATAATTACAATAATAATAACTCTTAATGTGATTAATAATAATAATACTTCTAACATTTTAGGAGTAACAACAATTATCATAATAATAATAACAACAACTAATAATAATGATGATAATAATAATAATATAATAATAATAATAATAATAATAATAATAATAATAATAATAATAATAATAATAATAATAATAATAATAATAATAATAATAATAATAATAATAATAATAATAATAATAATAATAATAATAATAAGTGTTATACCCTTAGAAGCTTTGTCAAAAAAAAATGTCTTGGACCGTTCTCGAACCCCCGACCTCTCAAATAATCATCACCTCCCTAAACCATCTAGTCTGCTGCCATTTTTCTGATATGTTATCCTTTTTAATTCATATGAACCGTAATTAAAATGCTTAAATTTCACCTCCTTCACCCACGATATCAAACAAACTTGTATCAAATCATTACCTTGATCTATAATTCGTTTTAAGACTTAAGATAAATACACAAACAAGTAATGAGTGTTTAAAAGAAAAAAAATATAAAAAAATATAAAAAAAATGCTGCCAGCGACGGTTCAAAAAGAAAAAAAAATAAATTGAATTCACATTGTACCTCGTTTTGGACAAGGATTAAAACATGAAATAGTTTGTAATTCGTATATAGAAACTGTTGGAATCGTCAATTGAAACTGAAACATTAAAACAAACTCGAATTTTACCAAGAACAAATCTGTTGACTTTTGACAAAATAACTTTGACTCCGAAATTAAGATTCGATATTAGAAATTAGGATTTGAAACTTTGCAGATAGTTTGTATATAGGATTTCTAACAGAACTGCATTGTTACATTTTTAAAATTGATTCGATTTTGAGACTTGACTAAAAAGTGGAAGAGCGGAGGAAAAATGAACTTGATTAATTATTTTGGGTTTAATTCAACAATTGCAGAAGGTAAAATATATTGTATGATTTAGTACGCGTCTTTAACAGTTAGTGTAAACATCAATGATTCGTTTTTGTGTGCATTGAAGTCGACAGGGTCAATCAAAGGACAGAAAAAAAATAAAAAAAAATAAAAAAGTTAGATGGGTACATTCAATAGATTGGTACGATTGTTCTTGCTGTATAACAATTTAAGAGGGTACATTCAATAGTGGGATTATGATGTTTAAACAGAGATTGATTCTTCCATTACATATAAAACATTCGCATATATTTATTTAGTATAATTTAATAACTATATTATTAATAATATTAATAATATTACAAATACTATACTAATAATAATAATAGGAATAATATAAATGATAATAATATCACTAATACTAATATTAATAATAATTATATCAATAATAACTCTACTATTAATAATAATACTAATAATCTTATTAACGATACAAATAATAATACTAGTTATATAATAATAACATTAATAATAATAATACAACTCAAATCTTATATATATATATATATATATATATATATATATATATATATATATATATATATATATATATATATATATATATATATATATATATATATATATTATTTTAGAAGTAATAATATTACTAATACAAATATTAATATTTATATAAGAAAAATGATGAAATTAATGGTAATAATATTATTATATCATTTATATTCAAACTTGTAATTTAATATAATATCATTTATGATCTATGTAATATTATATTATGTGATGACTTTTACTGGAAAGATAATATTTATATATTTTATAACAACATATATATATATTTGTATATTAAACGTAACTTAATTATTCTAATTGTTATTTTATATTTTACTTCAAATGATTCATTTTGTGTTTTACTATTTCCCAGACCCTCATTTATATATACTTAGATCTATACATATATATAGATATATATTTATATTTATTTGCAACACTTGTTCGTGAATCGTCGGAATTGGTCAAAGGGTGATTGCACAATATGGAATCAGTTCAGAATTTTTAGACTCAATATTACAGACTTTGCTTATCGTGTCGAAATCATATAAAATTAAGTTTAAATTTGGTCGGAAATTCCCGGGTCATCACAGTACCTACCCGTTAAAGAAATTTCGTCCCGAAATTTGAGTGAGGTGGTCATGGCTAACAATAAAAATGTTTTCATGACGAATATGGGTTGATAAATAGAGTTTTATCATTATTGAGTAATACGGATAAAATGATTCGATTACTCGAAGCGTACTAGTGAAGCTATCACAAAATAATGAAATGAAAGGATAAAGGTTTGTCTTAGCTTTTGACAGAGTCTGGGTTGAATTCCGGAATTCAAGAGATTTAAAGAAAATCTTCGAAATCTAAAAGATTTGATTCTTTAGCGAGTAAGGAAATTAAGATCTCTATAATTAAATACGGTGATCCGCCTTGATTACACTGTCTGATATTTCCATTATAAATTAAGCTCTTCCGTTTCATTATTCTCACCATTCCTATACTTTCTTTCTTAGTTCATACATCCAAAAGATTGTGAAAATGCTTAGTCCAGTTCTAATCCCTAATATTTTCCTAATTATTATTTATGTCATCCTTCTTTTCAATCCTCCATCAGAAGAATCTGTTTACTTCTACTATTACCTTAGGGTGATACTATTCTTAATTATACCGTGTCTTTATATTTCTATTCGTATTAATATCCATGGTTTGTAATTTCTATGTTGTTATTAAGCTTTATATATTCTCTTATATTTCGCTGTCCCTGCTTCTGTTTCCTATAATCGTTGTCATCCACAGTTAATGCTCTCTCTTATTTGCTGCGATTTATACCCCCTTTCTATTTCAGAGCTTCATGCTTTTGTTTTCTTTTCGCGAAGTATTGCTCCAGAATTTATAGGTATGGAGTTTTGAATTATCATAATATACAAGATATAAAGGAAACGTAGTAGCACGATTTGTTTTTGTCAAATTACCTGAATCACTGAGAATAGAACTATCAAGAATATATTTTCTTGATATGTTCAAAAGTTAAGCAAAATGAAAGAGTTATGTAACATGGCACATGATGACGTTATGATCTGTGAATCATCAAGTCCCATTAGAAACTCAGCATGACTTACTGTAATATAATCACGTTGAACAAGTGTCATTATATTATACTAACTCATGCATCAGTTTTCAACATTACTTCAATAATATTCATATTTTAAGCTCGAAAGTTTACAGAATATATAGAAACTAACAGTTTCTATATGATGTAACACTGCTAGCAAGAAGAGATTAATGATTTCAGATAAGAATAGTTATGAAAATATCTTCAGAAATATGGAGGATTTTTATAATAGAAGTTACGATGATATCTTGGAATTTATAATATCGGAGGATGGTGAAGAAAATTTGTCCGCAAGAGTTTGGAGTAAGGAGCAAGATATTCGCTAAAGACTTCAGCAGGCATTGAATCATTTGGATTCTTTGAAGTCAAACTTATTCTTTGTGATTTGTCCACGGCTTCCTTCATATTTTGCTCAATCAGTTTTTCAGTTTCAAACTTTTTCTGAGCTTTGCCCACCTATAATTCTTTATCATCAACTTCCGACGATTAAGGTCATCTACGGTTGTCTACAGTTTCTGTTACTTCATTCAGCTTTTTCAATATTCATAGTATTTGATTTGTAGACTGAGTGCTTTTCAGGATTTCAGATGAAAGATCATAATTCTAAGATATAAATGTCTATATTTTTACATATAACTGTTGATGTGGAAACGTTGTGAGGCTCACAATACAGATTTGCTGATTCCCGGTAATTGGTATGGCAATTCTCGTTACCAGATGCGGATGGGAATATAATGAGACTTCAATAGATAAATGTAGTGATTTGTCGGAGGGATTTAAGCCCAAAGAGCAACGAGGTTGCTGGTACGTCTGCTGGTAATAAGATGAAATATAAAAGGTTCCCCAGTAATAATAAAAGAGTTCGCATATATATCAAAGTTATAATAAAGTTGTTTCGAATGAAAAGTCGAAGTTGTCTTGCTGGAGCTGTGAAAAAATTGGCTATTTTGAAAAGGGATTGTAAAGTTATTTTTGCTAATAAATCTCAAAGGATCTGACGCAGCTACGTGTTAAACTTTTACTCAGTTGCCGTGTGTAGTGACCCGAACTTTTCCATGTTTATATATATTAATTGAGATTGATATTTACATGATTAAATGTTTCCAACATGTTAAGCAATCAAACTTGTTAAGACTTGATTAATTGAAATATGTTTCATATAGACAATTGACCACCCAAGTTGACTGGTGATTCACGAACGTTAAAACTTGTAAAAACTATATGATGACATATATATGGATATATATATATATATATAGTTATCATGATACTATGATAAGTAAACATATCATTAAGTATATTAACAATGAACTACATATGTAAAAACAAGACTACTAACTTAATAATTTTTAAACGAGACATATATGTAACGATTATCGTTGTAAAGACATTTAATGTATATATATCATATTAAGAGATATTCATACATGATAATATCATGATAATATAATAATTTAAAATCTCATTTGATATTATAAACATTGGGTTAACAACATTTAACAAGATCGTTAACCTAAAGGTTTCAAAACAACACTTACATGTAACGACTAACGATGACTTAACGACTCAGTTAAAATGTATATACATGTAGTGTTTTAATATGTATTTATACACTTTTTAAAGACTTCAATACACTTATCAAAATACTTCTACTTAACAAAAATGCTTACAATTACATCCTCGTTCAGTTTCATCAACAATTCTACTCGTATGCACCCGTATTCGTACTCGTACAATACACAGCTTTTAGATGTATGTACTATTGGTATATACACTCCAATGATCAGCTCTTAGCAGCCCATGTGAGTCACCTAACACATGTGGGAACCATCATTTGGCAACTAGCATGAAATATCTCATAAAATTACAAAAATATGAGTAATCATTCATGACTTATTTACATGAAAACAAAATTACATATCCTTTATATCTAATCCATACACCAACGACCAAAAACACCTACAAACACTTTCATTCTTCAATTTTCTTCATATAATTGATCTCTCTCAAGTTCTATCTTCAAGTTCTAAGTGTTCTTCATAAATTCTACAAGTTCTAGTTACATAAAATCAAGAATACTTTCAAGTTTGCTAGCTCACTTCCAATCTTGTAAGGTGATCATCCAACCTCAAGAAATCTTTGATTCTTACAGTAGGTTATCATTCTAATACAAGGTAATAATCATATTCAAACTTTGGTTCAATTTCTATAACTATAACAATCTTATTTCAAGTGATGATCTTACTTGAACTTGTTTTCGTGTCATGATTCTGCTTCAAGAACTTCGAGCCATCCAAGGATCCGTTGAAGCTAGATCCATTTTTATATTTTCCAGTAGGTTTATCCAAGGAACTTAAGGTAGTAATGATGTTCATAACATCATTCGATTCATACATATAAAGCTATCTTATTCGAAGGTTTAAACTTGTAATCACTAGAACATAGTTTATTTAATTCTAAACTTGTTCGCAACAAAAGTTAATCCTTCTAACTTGACTTTTAAAATAAACTAAACACATGTTCTATATCTATATGATATGCTAACTTAATGATTTAAAACCTGGAAACACGAAAAACACCGTAAAACCGGATTTACGCCGTCGTAGTAACACCGCGGGCTGTTTTGGGTTAGTTAATTAAAAACTATGATAAACTTTGATTTAAAAGTTGTTATTCTGGGAAAATGATTTTTATTATGAACATGAAACTATATCCAAAAATTATGGTTAAACTCAAAGTGGAAGTATGTTTTCTAAAATGATCATCTAGACGTCGTTCTTTCGACTGAAATGACTACCTTTACAAAAACGACTTGTAACTTATTTTTCCGACTATAAACCTATACTTTTTCTGTTTAGATTCATAAAATAGAGTTCAATATGAAACCATAGCAATTTGATTCACTCAAAACGGATTTAAAATGAAGAAGTTATGGGTAAAACAAGATTGGATAATTTTTCTCATTTTAGCTACGTGAAAATTGGTAACAAATCTATTCCAACCATAACTTAATCAACTTGTATTGTATATTATGTAATCTTGAGATACCATAGACACGTATACAATGTTTCGACCTATCATGTCGACACATCTATATATATTTCGGAACAACCATAGACACTCTATATGTGAATGTTGGAGTTAGCTATACAGGGTTGAGGTTGATTCCAAAATATATATAGTTTGAGTTGTGATCAATACTGAGATACGTATACACTGGGTCGTGGATTGATTCAAGATAATATTTATCGATTTATTTCTGTACATCTAACTGTGGACAACTAGTTGTCGGTTACTAACGAGGACAGCTGACTTAATAAACTTAAAACATCAAAATATATTAAAAGTGTTGTAAATATATTTTGAACATACTTTGATATATATATATTGTTATAGGTTCGTGAATCAACCAGTGGCCAAGTCTTACTTCCCGACGAAGTAAAAAATCTGTGAAAGTGAGTTATAGTTCCACTTTTAAAATCTAATATTTTTGGGATGAGAATACATGCAGGTTTTATAAATGATTTACAAAATAGACACAAGTACGTGAAACTACATTCTATGGTTGAATTATCGAAATCGAATATGCCCCTTTTTATTAAGTCTGGTAATCTAAGAATTAGGGAACAGACACCCTAATTAACGCGAATCCTAAAGATAGATCTATTGGGCCTAACAAACCCCATCCAAAGTACCGGATGCTTTAGTACTTCGAAATTTATATCATATCCGAAGGGTGTCCCGGAATGATGGGGATATTCTTATATATGCATCTTGTTAATGTCGGTTACCAGGTGTTCACCATATGAATGATTTTTATCTCTATGTATGGGATGTGTATTGAAATATGAAATCTTGTGGTCTATTGTTACGATTTGATATATATAGGTTAAACCTATAACTCACCAACATTTTTGTTGACGTTTTAAGCATGTTTATTCTCAGGTGATTATTAAGAGCTTCCGTTGTCGCATACTTAAATAAGGACGAGATTTGGAGTCCATGCTTGTATGATATTGTGTAAAAACTGCATTCAAGAAACTTATTTTGTTGTAACATATTTGTATTGTAAACCATTATGTAATGGTCGTGTGTAAACAGGATATTTTAGATTATCATTATTTGATAATCTACGTAAAGCTTTTAAACCTTTATTGATGAAATAAAGGTTATGGTTTGTTTTAAAATGAATGCAGTCTTTGAAAAACGTCTCATATAGAGGTCAAAACCTCGCAACGAAATCAATTAATATGGAACGTTTTTAATCAATAAGAACGGAACATTTCAGTTGGTATCCGAGCGTTGGTCTTAGAGAACCAGAATTTTGCATTAGTGCGTCTTATCTAGTTTGTTAGGATGCATTAGTGAGTCTGGACTTCGACCGTGTTTACTTGAAAAATGATTGCTTAACAAATTTTGTTGGAAACTATAAATTTTTAAATGTGAATATTATGTGATATATTAATCTCTTAACGCGTTTGATATTATATGATAGATGTCTACCTCTAGAACAAGTCCCATTGACTCACCTAATAATAATGGAGAGTCAAAGGTAAATTGGAATGATTCGTGGACTGATTCACAAGTTCTCGAAGAGGAACCGGAAGAAGAGTCGGAACCGGAAGAAGAATCGGAACCGGATGAAGAAATAGAACCGGTGGGGGAAATAATAAAACGGTTAAGTAAAAGAAAATCCTCAACCAACCGACCAAGGTTAATTATGGTCAATGGTGTTTCCGCCAAGGAAGCAAAATATTGGGAGGATTACCAATTCTCCGATGAATCGGATTCCAACGAGAATTCCGATGATGTTATAGAAATTACCCCAACTGAATTTAAAAGGGCAAAAGAAAATAATAAGGGAAAGGGCATAAAAATAGAGAAATCTAATTCCAACCCCGATGAACTTTATATGTATCGTCAACCCCCGAAGTCCTTAAGTTGTAATAATGACCCGGGAACCTCTAAACCACCAGGTTTTTCTAAACCAATGTGGATAACGACGGCTCGTATTAGGGGAACATCATATATCCCTAGAAACTTGGTAAAACGAACCAAAACCGAAGAAGAAGAAACAAGCGAGTCAGAATAAGATAGTTGTATTCGTGTGGTATAATATATGTAATATAGTGTGCTTATGCTTTATGATATATGTAAAAATTGCTTGTATTAATAATTATTTTTTTTATGAATCTAACTCTTGTCTATTTTACAGTATAAGAACACAAAATGGATAGACAACCCAATATTTTAAGAGACCTACCCGGAGACATGATTGATGAAATCTTGTCTAGAGTCGGTCAGAATTCTTCGGCACAACTATTTAAGGCGAGATCAGTTTGTAAGACATTCGAAGAACGTTCCAAGAATGCCTTGGTTTATAAAAGGCTTTCGTTCGAAAGATGGGGGATATCACATTGGGAAATCCATAAGTTACGATGTGTTTACTTTGACGCATATATTGCGGGGAACCCAAATGCTATTTTACGCAATGGGTTAAGAAATTATTTTGACTCAATATATCCGAATATTGGACTTTGTGATTTAGAAAAAGCGGCTAACATGCAACATAAAGAAGCATGTTATGCTTACGGATTAGTAATGTTCGCTTCTCACCAAAGTGAGAACAAGAACATCGGCCTACAACTATTAAACAAAACTTTCCCACAAGTGACGGAGTCGGTAATTGGGGTAAGAAATGAGGTTTTTAGATTGTTACGGGACTGTTGGACATTACGTAACCCTCGTCCCTTTGACGACGTTACAACACACTGTCTTATCAACGGCCATAACGGTTATGTTCCACAAGACCAAGGATGGGAAGTAGTCCTAGTAAAACCAGAATGCATGACTTGTTTCTGGACGTAAGAATTACGTGTCTTTATTGCCTTTGCTGAACGACTTGTGTACTAGCTAGAATTATCTTCACAACTATCTTGTATCAAAGTTATTGTGTGCTATATTTCATGCTTTATGTAAAATAAGCGGTATTCTAAGTTTGTAAAATATTGTATAAAAGTTTGAACGCGAAATATTATTATAATCAGTTTTTCATATAGAATTGTAGTAGTTGAATTGTATATTAGCTAATAAGTATGAACTTAACGGGTAGGTACTACCCGAATTTAAACTTATAAAAAGCTAATATGAAGAAAAAGCTTTTATAAATGAGTTCATATTATGCTACGAAATACTATTAACTACTCTTGATATTCTGTATGATTAACTTGTTCCATTTGACTATTTTGAAGGAAATGGCACCGACTACTCGACACACCGTGAATATGAATGAAGAGGAATTCCGTACTTTTCTAGCTTCAAACATAGCCGCAGTACAGGCTGCGCTACATACCAACAATAACCTTGGATCTAGCAGTACAGGAAATCGTGTAGGATGCACCTACAAAGAATTCACTGCCTGCAAACCTTTGGAATTTGATGGAACCGAAGGACCGATCGGATTGAAACGGTGGACCGAGAAGGTCGAATCGGTGTTTGCTATAAGTAAGTGTACTGAAGAGGACAAAGTAAAGTAAGCTACGCATACCTTCACAAGTTCTGCGTTAACATGGTGGAATACCTATCTAGAGCAAGTGGGACAAGACGATGCGTACGCACTACCGTGGTCAGCATTCAAGCACTTGATGAACGAGAAGTACCGTCCCAGAACTGAGGTCAATAAGCTCAAGACAGAACTTAGAGGGTTACGAACCCAAGGATTTGATATTACCACGTACGAAAGACGATTCACAGAATTGTGCCTATTGTGTCCGGGAGCATTCGAAGATGAGGAAGAGAAGATCGATGCGTTTGTGAAAGGATTACCGGAAAGAATCCAAGAAGATATAAGTTCACACGAGCCCGCCTCCATACAACAGGCATGTAGAATAGCTCACAAACTAGTGAACCAGATTGAAGAAAGAATTAAAGAACAGACTGCTGAAGAGGCCAATGTGAAGCAAGTCAAAAGAAAGTGGGAGGAAAACGGTGATAAGAATCACCAATACAACAACAACAGCAATTATAACAATAATCGCAACAACTATCCTAACAATCGCAACATCAATCGCAACTACAACAAACGGCCCAACAACAACAACAACAACAACAACAACAGCAACCACAACAATCATCTTAACAACAATAATAACCGCAACAACAACAACAATCAGAAGCAGCTATGCCAAAGGTGTGAAAAGTATCACTCGGGGTTCTGCACCAAATTTTGCAACAAGTGTAAAAGAAATGGTCATAGCGCGGCGAAGTGTGATGTCTACGGACCAGGGGTTAACAGAACGAAAGGAACAAATGGTGTCGGAATGAGTAATGGCGGAGCAAGTAGTGTCGGAGCAAGTTATGCCAATGTAGTTTGTTATAAATGTGGAAAACCGGGCCACATTATTAGAAATTGCCCGAACCAGGAGAACACGAATGGACAAGGCCGTGGAAGAGTTTTCAATATTAATGCGGCAGAGGCACAGGAAGACCCGGAGCTTGTTACGGGTACGTTTCTTATTGACAATAAATCTGCTTACGTTTTATTTGATTCGGGTGCGGATAGAAGCTATATGAGTAGAGATTTTTGTGCTAAATTAAGTTGTCCATTGACGCCTTTGGATAGTAAATTTTTACTCGAATTAGAAAATGGTAAATTAATTTCAGCAGATAATATATGTCGGAATCGAGAAATTAAACTGGTTAGCGAAACATTTAAGATTGATTTGATACCAGTAGAGTTAGGGAGTTTTGATGTGATAATCGGTATGGACTGGTTGAAAGAAGTGAAAGCAGAGATCGTTTGTTACAAAAATGCAATTCGCATTATACGAGAAAAAGGAAAACCCTTAATGGTGTACGGAGAAAAGGCCAACACGAAGCTACATCTTATTAGTAATTTGAAGGCACAAAAACTAATAAGAAAAGGTTGCTATGCTGTTCTAGCACACGTCGAGAAAGTACAAACTGAAGAAAAGAGCATCAATGATGTTCCCGTCGCAAAAGAATTTTCCGATGTATTTCCGAAAGAATTACCGGGATTACCCCCACATCGATCCGTTGAATTTCAAATAGATCTTGTACCAGGAGCTGCACCAATAGCTCGTGCTCCTTACAGACTCGCACCCAGCGAGATGAAAGAACTGCAAAGCCAATTACAAGAACTTTTAGAGCGTGGTTTCATTCGAGCAAGCACATCACCGTGGGGAGCTCCTGTTTTGTTTGTCAAGAAGAAAGATGGTACATTCAGGTTGTGTATCGACTACCGAGAGTTGAACAAACTTACCATCAAGAACCGCTACCCACTACCGAGAATCGACGACTTATTTGATCAACTACAAGGCTCGTCTATTTATTCAAAGACTGACTTACGTTCCGGGTATCATCAAATGCGGGTTAAAGAAGATGATATTCCAAAGACTGCTTTCAGAACACGTTACGGTCATTACGAGTTTATGGTCATGCCGTTTGGTTTAACTAATGCACCAGCTGTGTTCATGGACCTTATGAACCGAGTGTGTGGACCATACCTTGACAAGTTTGTCATTGTTTTCATTGATGACATACTTATTTACTCAAAGAATGACCAAGAACACGGTGAACATTTGAGAAAAGTGTTAGAAGTATTGAGGAAGGAAGAATTGTACGCTAAGTTTTCGAAGTGTGCATTTTGGTTGGAAGAAGTTCAATTCCTCGGTCACATAGTGAACAAAGAAGGTATTAAGGTGGATCCGGCAAAGATAGAAACTGTTGAAAAGTGGGAAACCCCAAAAACTCCGAAACACATACGCCAGTTTTTAGGACTAGCTGGTTACTACAGAAGGTTCATCCAAGACTTTTCCAGAATAGCAAAACCCTTGACTGTATTAACGCATAAAGGGAAGAAATTTGAATGGAATGATGAACAAGAGAAAGCGTTTCAGTTATTGAAGAAAAAGCTAACTACGGCACCTATATTGTCATTGCCTGAAGGGAATGATGATTTTGTGATTTATTGTGACGCATCAAAGCAAGGTCTCGGTTGTGTATTAATGCAACGAACGAAGGTGATTGCTTATGCGTCTAGACAATTGAAGATTCACGAGCAAAATTATACGACGCATGATTTGGAATTAGGCGCAGTTGTTTTTGCATTAAAGACTTGGAGGCACTACTTATATGGGGTCAAAAGTATTATATATACCGACCACAAAAGTCTTCAACACATATTTAATCAGAAACAACTGAATATGAGGCAGCGTAGGTGGATTGAATTGTTGAATGATTACGACTTTGAGATTCGTTACCACCCGGGAAAGGAAAATGTGGTAGCCGATGCCTTGAGCAGGAAGGACAGAGAACCCATTCGAGTAAAATCTATGAATATAATGATTCATAATAACCTTACTACTCAAATAAAGGAGGCGCAACAAGGAGTTTTAAAAGAAGGAAATTTAAAGGATGAAATACCCAAAGGATCGGAGCAGCATCTTAATATTCGGGAAGACGGAACCCGGTATAGGGCTGAAAGGATTTGGGTACCAAAATTTGGAGATATGAGAGGATTTGGGCTGAAACGACTGTATTTGAAGGAAGTCATCTCCAGACATGGAATACCAATCTCTATTATTTCTGATAGGGATGGCAGATTTATTTCAAGATTCTGGTAGACATTACAGCAAGCATTAGGAACTCGTCTAGACATGAGTACTGCCTATCATCCACAAACTGATGGGCAGAGCGAAAGGACGATACAAACGCTTGAAGACATGCTACGAGCATGTGTTATTGATTTCGGAAACAGTTGGGATCGACATCTACCGTTAGCAGAATTTTCCTACAACAACAGCTACCATTCAAGCATTGAGATGGCGCCGTTTGAAGCACTTTATGATAGAAAATGCAGGTCTCCGATTTGTTGGAGTGAAGTGGGGGATAGACAGATTACGGGTCCGGAGATTATACAAGAAACTACCGAGAAGATCATCCAAATTCAACAACGGTTGAAAACCGCCCAAAGTCGACAAAAGAGCTACGCTGACATTAAAAGAAAAGATATAGAATTTGAAATTGGAGAGATGGTCATGCTTAAAGTTGCACCTTGGAAAGGCGTTGTTCAATTTGGTAAACGAGGGAAATTAAATCCAAGGTATATTGGACCATTCAAGATTATTGATCGTGTCGGACCAGTAGCTTACCGACTTGAGTTACCTCAACAACTCGCGGCTGTACATAACACTTTCCATGTCTTGAATTTGAAGAAATGTTTTGCTAAAGAAGATCTCACTATTCCGTTAGATGAAATCCAAATCAACGAAAAACTCCAATTCATCGAAGAACCCGTCGAAATAATGGATCGTGAGGTTAAAAGACTTAAGCAAAACAAGATACCAATTGTTAAGGTTCGATGGAATGCTCGTAGAGGACCCGAGTTCACCTGGGAGCGTGAAGATCAGATGAAGAAGAAATACCCACATCTATTTCCAGAAGATTCATCAACACCTTCAACAGCTTAAAATTTCGGGACGAAATTTATTTAACGGGTAGGTACTGTAGTGACCCGAACTTTTCCATGTTTATATATATTAATTGAGATTGATATTTACATGATTAAATGTTTCCAACATGTTAAGCAATCAAACTTGTTAAGACTTGATTAATTGAAATATGTTTCATATAGACAATTGACCACCCAAGTTGACCGGCGATTCACGAACGTTAAAACTTGTAAAAATGACATGACGATATATATATGGATATACATATGGTTAACATGAGATTATGATTAGTAAGTATCTCCATAAGTATATTAACAATGAGTTATATACATATAAACAAGACTACTAACTTAAGGATTTTGAAACGAGACATATATGTAAAGATTATCGTTGTAACGACATTTAAATGTATATATCATATTAAGATATATTAATAATATCATGACAATATAATAATTTAACATCTCATTAGATATAATAAACAATGGGTTAACAACATTAATTGAGATCGTTAACTTAAAGGTTTCAAAACAACACTTACATGTAACGACTAACGATGACTTAACGACTCAGTTAAAATGTATATACATGTAGTGTATTTAGATGTATTAAAATACTTTTGGAAGACTTCAAGACATATATCAAAACACTCATACTTAACGAAAATGGTTACAGTTACTTTCCCATTCTTTTCTTTCATCAAGAATTCTAGTCGTATTCTTACCCGTATTATACACAGCTTCAAAACGTACTTACTATGAGTATATACCAATAGGAACTAGCATGGGATTCCACTCTTGATTATGTCATGTATGTCTAATCAATTTTAACTTCTACCATGAGCTAGTCAACTAACTAGAACTCCTTTTAACCCCACTCACCACTCACCAATTACCACTCATCATTCACTCCATTTCACTTCCAATTCTCTTTCTAATTCTCTCTCAACACACACACACACTATTATGAACGTATTTTTCCAGTAGTTAATTATCATCTTCATCAAAAATCACTTCAAGAATCAAGATATAATCATCATAGGAAGAACACTTCAAGAACACTTTAAAAATCCCTTCAAGTTTACTAATTTACTTCCAAGCTTTCTAATCCATTCCAAGTAATCATCTAAGATCAAGAAACCTTTGTTATATATAGTAAGTTATCTTTCTTATTCAAGGTAATATTCATATTCAAACTTTGATTCAATTTCTATAACTATAAACTATCTTAATTCGAGTAAAAATCTTACTTGAACTTGTTTTTGTGTCATGATCCTACTTCAAGAACTTTCAAGCCATCCAAGATTTTTTGAAGCTAGATCATTTCTTGTCACTTCCAGTAGGTTTACCTACTAAACTTGAGGTAGTAATGATGTTCATAACATCATTCGATTCATATATATAAAACTATCTTATTCGAAGGTTTAAACTCGTAATTACTAGAACATAGTTTAGTTAATTCTAAACTTGTTCGCAAACAAAAGTTAATCATTCTAAATTGACTTTTAAAATTAACTAAACACATGTTCGATATCTATATGATATGCTAACTTAATGATTTAAAACCTGGAAACACAAAAAACACCGTAAAATCGGATTTACGCCGTCGTAGTAACACCGCGGGCTGTTTTGGGTTAGTTAATTAAAAACTATGATAAACTTTGATTTAAAAGTTGTTATTCTGAGAAAATGATTTTTATTATGAACATGAAACTATATCCAAAAATTATGGTTAAACTCAAAGTGGAAGTATGTTTTCTAAAATGGTCATCTAGACGTCGTTCTTTCGACTGAAATGACTACCTTTACAAAAACGACTTGTAACTTATTTTTCCGACTATAAACCTATACTTTTTCTGTTTAGATTCATAAAATAGAGTTCAATATGAAACCATAGCAATTTGATTCACTCAAAACGGATTTAAAATGAAGAAGTTATGGGTAAAACAAGATTGGATAATTTTTCTCATTTTAGCTACGTGAAAATTGGTAACAAATCTATTCCAACCATAACTTAATCAACTTGTATTGTATATTATGTAATCTTGAGATACCATAGACACGTATACAATGTTTCGACCTATCATGTCGACACATCTATATATATTTCGGAACAACCATAGACACTCTATATGTGAATGTTGGAGTTAGCTATACAGGGTTGAGGTTGATTCCAAAATATATATAGTTTGAGTTGTGATCAATACTGAGATACGTATACACTGGGTCGTGGATTGATTCAAGATAATATTTATCGATTTATTTCTGTACATCTAACTGTGGACAACTAGTTGTAGGTTACTAACGAGGACAACTGACTTAATAAACTTAAAACATCAAAATATATTAAAAGTGTTGTAAATATATTTTAAACATACTTTGATATATATGTATATATTGTTATAGGTTCGTGAATCAACCAGTGGCCAAGTCTTACTTCCCGACGAAGTAAAAATCTGTGAAAGTGAGTTATAGTCCCACTTTTAAAATCTAATATTTTTGGGATGAGAATACATGCAGGTTTTATAAATGATTTACAAAATAGACACAAGTACGTGAAACTACATTCTATGGTTGAATTATCGAAATCGAATATGCCCCTTTTTATTAAGTCTGGTAATCTAAGAATTAGGGAACAGACACCCTAATTGACGCGAATCCTAAAGATAGATCTATTGGGCCTAACAAACCTCATCCAAAGTACCGGATGCTTTAGTACTTCGAAATTTATATCATATCCGAAGGGTGTCCCGGAATGATGGGGATATTCTTATATATGCATCTTGTTAATGTCGGTTACCAGGTGTTCACCATATGAATCATTTTTATCTCTATGTATGGGATGTGTATTGAAATATAAAATCTTGTGGTCTATTGTTACGATTTGATATATATAGGTTAAACCTATAACTCACCAACATTTTTGTTGACGTTTAAAGCATGTTTATTCTCAGGTGAATATTAAGAGCTTCCGCTGTTGCTTACTAAAATAAGGACAAGATTTGGAGTCCATGTTTGTATGATATTGTGTAAAAACTGCATTCAAGAAACTGATTTCGATGTAACATATTTGTATTGTAAACCATTATGTAATGGTCGTGTGTAAACAGGATATTTTAGATTATCATTATTTGATAATCTACGTAAAGCTTTTTAAACCTTTATTTATGAAATAAAGGTTATGGTTTGTTTTAAAAATGAATGCAGTCTTTGAAAAACGTCTCATATAGAGGTCAAAACCTCGCAATGAAATCAATTAATATGGAACGTTTTTAATCAATAAGAACGGGACATTTCATGTTAGGCCCAATAGATCTATCTTTAGGATTCGCGTCAATTAAGGTGTCTGTTCCCTAATTCTTAGATTACCAGACTTAATAAAAAGGGGCATATTCGATTTCGATAATTCAACCATATAATGTAGTTTCGATTACTTGTGTCTATTTCGAAAAACATTTATAAAAATTGCGCATGTATTCTCAGCTCAAAAAAAATATAAAGGGTAAAAAGGCAAATGAAACTCACCTAATGTATTTTGTAGTAAAAATAAATATGACTATATTGAACAATGCAGGGTTGGCCTCGGATTCACAAACCTATATCATTTGTATATTCATTAATATATATAATAGTAATCGAATAAATATTCTTATAATAATTTATTTTATATATTATGTATAGTTAATTTGTGTATATATTCAAATTGATTTAATATTTGTATAGTTATATTAATATGTCCATATTTATACACGTATTTATTTAGTGTTACATTTAAAATCGATAGTTTGTCCTATGTAAGTATTTATATAAATAATCTTAATACATTTGATATATATATATAGTTATATGAAGTTTTATTATAATTATAGTATAGGTAATGAGTATATATATTTATGTATAAAATATTTATTTATTTGAAAAGATAGTTTTTGATAAAAAAAATATTAATTTACTAATAGTAACAATAATAACTTTATTATTAATAATAATAATATTGTTAATACTGATACTTATAACAATAATAGAAATTTTATTGATAATGATAATATTTTTATTTAATAGCACTCTTTCTAATATTCTAATATCTTCATAAAAAAAATAATACAAATTATGTTTAGTGTTATTACCAATCTTAATAATAATGATAATAACTGTAGTTTTTAAATGAAACGAAAAGTTTGATAATAATAGTAACGAAAATAATACTTTTGATAAAAATACATAATACTTAATGTTCATAATAATAATAACAACAATCTTTTTATTATTATTGTTAATATTTATAATAATACTACTTAATGATATTACTAGTAAGGATAATAATGTTAATAATAACAATATTAAATAATAACAATATTAAATAATAACAATCCTAATTGTAATTGTAACTATAATACTTATATTAATAATTACAATAATAATAACTCTTAATGTGATTAATAATAATAATACTTCTAACATTTTAGGAGTAACAAAAATTATCATAATAATAATAACAACAACTAATAATAATGATGATGATAACAATAATAATAATAATAATAATAATAATAATAATAATAATAATAATAATAATAATAATAATAATAATAATAATAATAATAATAATAATAATAATAATAATAATAAATATAATAATAATAATAATAATAATAATAAATGATAAATAATAATAAGTGTTATACCCTTAGAAGCTTTGTCAAAAAAAAATGCCTTGGACCGGGCTCGAACCCCCGACCTCTCAAATAATCATCACCTCCCTAAACCATCTAGTCTGCTACCATTTTTCTGATATGTTATCCTTTTTAATTCATATGAACCGTAATTAAAATGCTTAAATTTCATCTCCTTCACCCACGATATCAAACAAACTTGTATCAAATCATAACCTTGATCTATAATTCATTTTAAGACTTAAGATAAATACACAAACAAGTAATGAGTGTTTAAAATAAAAAAATATAAAAAAAATGCTGCCAGCGACGGTTCAAAAAGAAAAAAAAAATTGAATTCACATTGTAGCTCGTTTTGGACAAGGATTAAAACATGAAATAGTTTGTAATTCGTATATAGAAACTGTTGGAATCGTCAATTAAAACTGAAACATTAAAACAAACTCGAATTTTACCAAGAACAAATCTGTTGACTTTTGACAAAATAACTTTGACTCCGAAATTAAGATTCGATATTAGAAATTAGGATTTGAAACTTTTCAGATAGTTTGTATATAGGATTTCTAACAGAACTGCATTGTTACATTTTTAAAATTGATTCGATTTTGAGACTTGACTAAAAAGTGGAAGAGCGGAGGAAAAATGAACTTGATTAATTATTTTGGGTTTAATTCAACAATTGCAGAAGGTAAAATATATTGTATGATTTAGTACGCGTCTTTAACAGTTAGTGTAAACATCAATGATTCGTTTTTGTGTGCATTGAAGTCGACAGGGTCAATCAAAGGACAGAAAAAAATAAAAAAAAAATGAAAAAGTTAGATGGGTACATTCAATAGATTGGTACGATTGTTCTTGCTATATAACAATTTAAGAGGTAAGAAACAAATTCATATATAGTGGGATTGTGATGTTTAAACAGAGATTGTTTCTTCCATTACATATAAAACATTCGCATATATTTATTTAGTATAATTTAATAACTATATTATTAATAATATTAATAATATTACAAATACTATACTAATAATAATAATAATAATAATAATAATAATAATAATAATAATAATAATAATAATAATAATAATAGGAATAATATAAATGATAATAATATCACTAATACTAATATTAATAATAATTATATCAATAATAACTCTACTATTAATAATAATACTAATAATCTTATTAACGATACAAATAATAATACTAGTTATATAATAATAACATTAATAATAATAATACAACTCAAATCTTATATATATATATATATATATATATATATATATATATATATATATATATATATATATATTTTAATTTAGAAGTAATAATATTACTAATACAAATATTAATATTTTTATAAGAAAAATGATGAAATTAATGGTAATAATATTATTATATCATTTATATTCAAACTTGTAATTTAATATAATATCATTTATGATCTATGTAATATTATATTATGTGATGACTTTTACTGGAAAGATAATATTTATATATTTTATAACAACATATATATATATATATATATATATATATATATATATATATATATATATATATATATATATATATATATATATATATATATATATATATATATATATATATATTTGTATATTAATCGTAACTTAATTATTCTAATTGTTATTTTATATTTTACTTCAAATGATTCATTTTGTGTTTTACTATTTCCCAGACCCTCATTTATATATACTTAGATCTATACATATATATAGATATATATTTATATTTATATTTATTTGCAACACTTGTTCGTGAATCGTCGGAATTGGTCAAAGGGTGATTGCACAATATGGAATCAGTTCAGAATTTTTAGACTCAATATTACAGACTTTGCTTATCCTGTCGAAATATTATAAAATTAAGTTTAAATTTGGTCGGAAATTCCCGGGTTATCACATCTGAAACCTAAGGTTATGCGCCGCCAAATGGTACTCCATTTGGCGGCGCATATTATTGATATAAAAAGCGTATTTAATGAAGTGACATTAGATTCAAAATTATAAGCGTTATACATAATTACATTATGAGTGAAATAATAGACCTTAAAATAATATGTACCATGCTAAGTCATGCATACAAAAACAAATAATATGATACAAATTCAAAACGGTCAAAAGAGCATCTAAAATTAAACAAAAAGGTAAAATTAAAGTCTTTCGGGGCCTCGTTTTGAATAATATTTGAGACAAACCACCTACGGCAGTTTGTCAACGGATAGATCTCGAAAAAATACCCTATTCTTAAAAAAACGCTGACTAAATCGGAGCTAGGAGTCAAAAGATACGATACATCTAACATTTTGGCTAATAACAAAAAACACCAAGCACCATGAACCGTTGGCGGTGTTTAGTACGTGGTGTGAATTTGCTAGGAAAGGTGTCTTTATCAGAATCTAGACAACCTGAAATGGCAAGCATGTTCAGAGTGTCTTGCTCGTTGGGCCGTTTTAGGGTGATCCTGAGAATTTCAGCACAATCTGAAACCAAAGGTTATGCGCCGCCAAATGTTACTCCATCTGGAGGCGCATATTAATGATTTAAAAAGAATGTTTATTAAAGTGACATTAGACTCCAAATTATATGAGTTACACTTAATTACATTGTGAGTAAAATAATAGGCCTTAAAACTATATATACCATGCTAAGTCATGTATACACAAAAGTAATAATACGATATATGTTGAAAACATTCAAAAAACATTAATAATGCGTAAAATGTCTTTTTCCGGCATCTGGACGACCTCGAATGGCAATAAACTTTCTGAGAGTCTTGATGTTAGGGTCGTTTTAGGGTGATCTTGAGAATTTCAACACAATCTGAAACCAAAGGTTATGCACCGCCAAATGGTACTCCATTTGACGGTGCATATTATTGATATAAAAAGCGTGTTTAATGAAGTGACATTAGATTAAAAATTATATGCGTTATACATAATTACATTGTGAGTGAAATAATAGGCCTTAAAACAATATGTACCATGCTAAGTCATGCATACAAAAAGAAATAATATGATAGAAATTCAAAATGGTCAAAAGAGCGTCCAAAGTTTTTTTTTAAAAAGGGAAAATTGAAGGTTTTCGAGGCCTCATTTCGAAAAATATTTGGAACAAACCGCCTACGGCAGTTTGCCAACGGATAGATCTAAAAAAAATACACGATTAACAAAACGGTGACTAAATCAGAGCTACTAGTCAAAAGATACGATAGATCCAATATTTTTGCCAAAGACAAAAAATACCAAGCACCACGAACCGTCGGTGGTGCTTGCTGCGTGGTGCGAATTTGTAAGGAAAGATATCTTTTTCGAAATCTTGACGACCTGAAATGGAAAGCACGTTCAGTGAGTCTTGCTCGTTGGGCCGTTTTAGGGTGATCTTGAGAATTTCAGCACAATCTGAAACCAAAGGTTATGCGCCGCCAAATGTTACTCCATCTGGCGGCGCATATTAATGATTTAAAAAGCATGTTTAATGAAGTGACATTAGAATCAAAATTATATGAGTTATACATAATTACATTGTGAGTGAAAAATAGGCCTTAGAACTATATATACCATGCTAAGTCATGTATACACAAAAGTAATAATACGATATATATTGAAAACCTTCAAAAAAACATTAATAATGAGCGAAATGTCTTCTTTCGGCATCCTGACGAACTCGAATGGCAATAAACTTTTCGATAGTCTTGATGTTAGGGTCTATTTAGGGTGATCTTGAGAATTTTAACACAATTTGAAACCAAAGGTTATGCGCCGCCAAATGGTACTCCATTTGGAGGCGCATATTATTCATTAAAAAGCGTGTTTATTAAAGTGACATTAGATTCAAAATTATATGCGTTATACATAATTATATTGTGAGTGAAATAATAGGCCTTAAAACAATATGTACCATGCTAAGTCATTCATTCAAAAAGAAATAATATGATAGGAATTCAAAACGGTCAAAAGAGCATCTAAAATTTTTAAAAAAGGGAAAAATTGAAGGTTTTTGAGGATTGTTTCAAAAAAATACACGATTAAAAAAACGGTGACTAAATCGGAGCTACGAATCAAAATGAAAGGACCCGTTCATATCGATTATAAATGATTCACAATAGTTGATTTCATTGCGAGGTATTTGACCTCTATATGTTACATTTTACAAACATTGCATTCGTTTTTAAAAGACAAACTTTCTTTACATCAAAAGTTGACGGCATGCATACCATTTCATAATATATCCAACTATAATTGACTTAATAATAATCTTGATGTACTTAATGACTTGAATGTAACGTCTTTTGAAATATGTCATGAATGACTCCAAGTAATATCTCTAAAATGAGTGAATGCATAGCGGAAGATTTCTTTCATACCTGAGAATAAACATGCTTTAAAGTGTCAACCAAAAGGTTGGTGAGTTCATAGGTTTATCTTAAACAATCATTTCAATGATTTCAATAGACCACAAGATTTAATTTTCATAGTTAACTGCAGGAACACTCATCTGCAAAAATTATAATACAGGAACACTCATATGTATAAAAATCCATTCATATGGTGAACATCTGGTAACCGACATTAACAAATGCATCTAGAATATCCCCAAATATACAGGTACACTCATCTGTATATAAAATCGAAGTACTAAAGCATCCATAACCTGGATGGGGTTTGTTAGGCCCATAGATCTATCTTCAAGATTCGCGTCAATTAGGGGGTCTGTGTGACGACCCGGGAATTTCCGACCAAATTTAAACTTAAATCTGATATGATCTTGGCAAGATAGGCAAAGTCTGTAATATTGAATTACAAAATGTTGAAGCTGTTTATATGAATTCATTTAACCATTGACCATCCCGACGATTCACGAACAGTTATGTGTAAATAAAAATGTAAATATATATATATAAATAAAAGTGTATATATAATATTTGAAATTAATAAAATATAATTTAATTATTGGAGTTAAACGTGTAAAATAATAAACAGAATCATTTAAGTAATTATTAAAAATGAATTAATATTTATATATAAATGTGTATGATTAATGTATATAATTATTAATTATTAATATAGGTAAATTGTAATATATATTTAAATGTATAGGAATCTAATATTCAATGCAAGTTATTATATGGTATGAATTATAATATTACATAATCAACAATATGTAATATTAAACTTGCAAATTAATATATAGTTATAATTATCGAAATGAAGATTTTAAATATAAATATCTCGATGGCTTACTGTAGGTGTTACATGTTTTTTTTCAACTTACAAATTGAATTAGTTGATTTGATTATAATATCATTATTTGTGTTATCAATCATACCCATGAAAATAAAGTATCAATCCAGATTATTACTGTTTCTTAACCCATTAACCGCATTTATCATTTGTCATGATTTTAATAACATTATTTTATAACATTATTGTACATAAAAACAAGGTGCATGATTATATATATACAAAACCCGAATCCTTTCCTTACTTTGCTTTTTGTTTTCTGTCAAAGCCAGCAACACACCATCCACTACACATATTATATATTTGAGTGAATTATGAAGTAGGAGGCCCACCATTTAACTCTCGGTGACAATATTTAAATCACGGGTTTAACAACTTACATCTTGGACAAAAGGGGATTTGTTTTGGATCCCACATATCTTGCTTTTACACATACATTCAAATTATAGTACTCCCACTTGTTACAATGTGTTAACACTGTCTCCTAGCTTTTGTGCACCAACCTGTATATATACATATTAACTATTAGTAATATTTGACTTTCTGTACTTTTCTTTTCTCTTTAACTACTACTATTCTATCTATCTAATATGTATATGCATGCTCGATTTCTCCAACTACACCTACTTTTGTTTCTTGTTCGACTAATTCACAACAAACATCATCAGAGTTGCTGCCATTAGATACTATCATATTATTTCTGTTACAGATCATCAAACAACCCACCATGTAACCAACATCTAACGTTATCTCCACCACCTCTTTATAACTATTAAAGGCAGCTAGAAATCTCCTTCTTCGATCCCTCTTTTCTGCTGTGCTCTCCATCAAAATAGACCATAAAACTACAGCTGCTTCTACGCCTATTTTTCTTTCTGTTTTGCAGCTATGAAATATCACGAACAACCACCATAAATGTCACCACTTTTATTACTGCTGCTAACAGTTTCTGTTTCTGTTGTGTTCGAAACACCATCAAACCGAACCATAGCAACCCCTACTTCTATTTTCCTGAACCAAATAAACACAAAACCCATTTAGACAATCAATCTAAAATCCACCCGACCTCCCATTTATCTCTTCTAAGATACATACGGTTTACATGTTTGAGGGAATGAACATCGCTTACCAAAAATCAAACATCGCAGCTGCATCTCAGGCACCCTATATATCGTTTTTACGGTCATCACCTACATGGACTGCATTCTCAGCATCTGCTCCGAATAACTCGCACGCTTTTATAAATATTGTAGGAATTGGCTTCTTAACTGCAAACAAATCAACCCAGATCCTTGTAACTATGTATATATATACACACACTCACAGCAACATCAAAATATTTCGTTTGTTATTGAAATCGGTTACCGCTATCAATTTAATTCTACTCAACGAGGCAAGACATCAACCAAAACTTGCAAAAACCATCCTCACTATAACCGTAATACCAAAGATTATTAAAATTTGTTATTTTTTTTTATACAAACCTAGAATCCATGGATACTACTATCTGACTCTACCATATTTCGATCACACTAACAAAATTAAAAATGTCGAGTAATTTCATTAATCTATTTATCTATTTTTTTTTATTTTTCTTTTTCTTCGACTATCATCCTGTACCCAAATCAAAACCCATCTAGAAATTATTTACTATTATTGATGTTTGATACATATGAAAATTTCAGAGTAAATACATATAGAGATAAAGAAATTTAGGAAATTTAATGAACCAAATTACCTATTTCAAGGACTCAGGAACTGATCCCTTAATCGATTAATGATGGATGATGATCGATGATGATGACGAAGACTATTGATGATAATTGATGAAATCCCTGTAATTACTCACTGCTGGGTTTATTGATTTCTTCCAAATTCGAACCGACACCAAAAATTGAACCTCACGTTGTTAAAGACTACTGCTCTTCCAATTCACAAATTTTTGCAGCGGTTTTTCCACATTCCTGATTAATCGATTGATGAATTATGACCTAGATCGAGTAATTTTATCGCTGCCTTTGGGGACCGAATGGTATCACACACACTCATCAATTAAATTGGGTCACTTAAACCTAATTGGGATTGTAACTTGGGCTCTAGTTTAATGCTAAAAAGATTCAACTTGGGCTTCTTGATCAATTGGACTCTTGATGGACTAAACCCATACGAATTTTAAGGTATATATTATTATTATCATTATCATTATTATTATTATTATTATTATTATTATTATTATTATTATTATTATTATTATTATTATTATTATTATTATTATATTGAAGTAATTGGGAAATTATTATTGACTATATGAAGGTAAATATAACATAAGTATGATTAAATTCATTGTATGAAATAAATATGGGTATAATAAAAGATAGTTTTATGAAAACGATTATTATATTAAAAAGGATTAAAAATTATAATTTCATTATAAGGGATAACGATAAAAGTATAAATATAGGTATATAACTAATTTTTTATTATTATTGTTATTATGGTTATTATTATTAATGCTATTATTACTAATATCATTATTGTTATTATTATTTACTATCATTATTACTATTATTATTATTAATATAAGTATGATCATTAATATTATTATTTCTATCATTACTAATATTATTATTATTATTATTATTATTATTATTATTATTATTATTATTATTATTAGTATTATTATTATTACCATAAAAGATAAAACTTTTTATTACTAACATTATTTTACCAACTGAACATTAGTTATATAAATTTAATTAATTTACTACTTTATTATAACATATATATATATATATATATATATATATATATATATATATATATATATATATATATATATATATATATATATATATATATATATATATATATATATATATAACAATTGAAATAACAAAAATAATATTATTTTAAATAAGTAATATATTACATAATTATAATATGTAAATTGGTTTGATTACCATTATATGTTCATTATATGTTTTAATATATAAAACTGATATAGGTTCGTGAATCCGAGGCCAACCTTGCATTGTTTAGTTGTTCCATGTCATTATATGTATTTTTACTACAAAATACAATACGGTGAGTTTCATTAATCCCTTTTTAAATGCTTTTGCAATATATATTTTTGGGACTGAGAATACATGCGCTATTTTTATAACTGTTTTACGAAATAGACACAAGTAATTGAAACTACATTATATGGTTGAATGATCGAAGTCGAATATGCCCCTTTATAGTCTGGTAATCTAAGAATTAGGGAACAGAAACCCTAATTGACGCGAACTCTAAAGATAGATCTATCGAGCCCAACAAGCCCCATCCAAAGTACCGGATGCTTTAGTACTTCGAAATTTATATCATGTCCGAAGGAGGATCCCGGAATGATGGGGATATTCTTATATGCATATTGTGAATGTTGGTTACCAGGTGTTCAATCCATATGAATGATATTTTTGTCTCTATGCATGGGACGTATGATTATGAGAAATGGAAGTATGAAATCTTGTGGTCTATTAAAATTATGAAATGATTCTTTATGATAAACTAATGAACTCACCAACCTTTTGGTTGACACTTTAAAGCATGTTTATTCTCAGGTACGAAAGAAATCTTCCGCTGTGCATTTGCTCATATTAGAGATATTACTTGGAGTCATTTATGACATATTTCAAAAGATGTTGCATTCGAGTCGTTGAGTTCATCAAGATTATTATTAAGTCAATTATATTTGGATATATTATGAAATGCTTTACATGCCTGTCAAGTGTCGATGTAACGAAAGTTTGTCTTTTAAAAACGAATGCAATGTTTATAAAATTTATCATATAGAGGTCAATTACCTCGCGATGTAATCAACTGTTGTGAATCGTTTGTAATCGATATGGACTTCGTTCTGATGGATTTGGACGGGTCCTTTCAGTTGGTATCAGAGCAGAGGTCTTAGCGAACTAGGTCTTGCATTAGTGAGTCTAACTGATAGTCGTTAGGATGCATTAGTGAGTCTGGACTTCGACCGTGTCTGCATGTCAAAAGTTTTGCTTATCATTTCTAGTCAGAAATTCTCTGCTTATCCTCCGTAGAAAATTACTTGCTTATCATTCTTAGTCTAGACACATCTTACTGCATTGATTGCATAAATAGTGTATAGACAAAATTCATATCTTAGCGTATCTGCTACTTCATATCTTAGCGTATCTGTTACTGTAACTTTGCCTGACAACTTACGTAGATTCCTCCGTAACTTATGGGATTTTAGTATTATATATGCATATGTAGATTATAGGTATTGCAGGATACTAATCTACATCCTATAATCTATTTCTTATCTAAAATCCTTCATCTGATCGTACGAGATGAATCCTGCAACCAGTTCGAGTCCCTCAGATTACAATAGCTATTCCGGTAGTTATTCCGACAGCTATTCCGACATAGATGTTCACCTAAGCTCCAAAAACAGCGTCAGCGGCATGAATCAACCAATCAGCCATTATCAATTCATCTGATGGGTTCGTAGTTGACTTAATTAATGGAAACGCACAGAAGGTAATCCCTTCCACCAACCGAATTCACCTCTTGACAATGAACCTGAAGCGTTTACCGGCGAACCTGTTCGAAACACCATTTTCAGTCTCATTTCCAGGGTAACTCGACAAGATTATATTCTATCCACAATTCTGAACCTTATTCATCCGCTCGTTCCGACCGACAATCATCCTGGAGTAATAAGTCAACGAACTTCGCGCTCAAATAATCAATTCGGAGAATGTGGTGCAAAATGTACCAGCTTCAGCAATATCACCAGCACCAACAGTACCATCAATAACAGCACCAGTACCATCAACAATCCATGCTTCAATATCATCATCTGTACTTTGAGTATTATCTTCGTTCTACGTATCGTTCTACCTCATTTATCTTCGTTCGACATGGCGAATATGTAATCTCTAAAGTTTTAGGGATTATTTATTCTAGTTCCAACCGAAAAGCAAATGAGTTTAATAACATATTAACTCATTAAATTCATGAATACATCTGAAGAAAATATATATGTATATATGTTTTCATAAAGATTGTAATTAAAAATCCTCTTGTACAAACTGTTAATGGTGAAAATATTTTAACGGGTAGGTAATACCCAAGGAATATTTAAATTTCACATTAATAAGTTACATTGTACGTTCTTCGAATCTGCTTCAACAGTCATATACTATCCTACTTATA
Organism: Rutidosis leptorrhynchoides; assembly: GCF_046630445.1. Lineage (NCBI taxonomy): Eukaryota > Viridiplantae > Streptophyta > Magnoliopsida > Asterales > Asteraceae > Rutidosis > Rutidosis leptorrhynchoides. The sequence continues at coordinate 153,123,070 of NC_092333.1, forward strand.
TCCACTAATATACAAATCCGTTCACTACAGAATAACCATATTCATCCAAATACATATTTGAATTTTGACCTATCAGAATCCAACAAGTGGCATAATGAAGAAATAATGGACACAATAAAAATTGATTAGAAACAGATTAATTAACAATATGAAATTCTATTAAGAATCCACACTAACAAAATCCTAGCTAACTGATCCTAGCTAACTGTTAATTCCGTATTACCATTTAATTATCGCAATTTATTTATCGCAGATTGTTTATCGCAATTTACATTCTCGCAATTTTATTTATAGTCATTTAATTTCTGTTATTTACTTTACGCACTTTATTTATTGTTATTTAATTTCTGTTATTTATTTTACGCACTTTAAATAACGGGACACGTATACAAAGTTTTGACATATCATATCGACGCATTTATATATATTATTTGGAATAACCATGGATACTCTATATGCAGTAATGAACGAGTTCTCTATACAGGGTTGAGGTTGATTCTACAATAATATATATAATTTGAGTTGTGATCGAGTCTGAGACGTATACGGGTCACGACACGTATTAATTAATTTGAAAATTATATATTGCTAACTGTGGACTATCAATTGAGGACCACCAACATTGGACAATTAAAATGAATTAAAATATTGATTATAACATATGAAACTAAACAATTCTTCAAGTTTACCACTTGATTTCATCTTAAACCTCATTTGTATCTCGTCGATTACAATCTGCATTCAAACCTTTTATAATTCTTGAAAACACCTCAATCGATAGGATGAATCAACCGCACTTCATCTACGGAAGGAAAGATTTATGTATATAGTATTGCATCTGAGAAACTCTCGACAACTGAGTAAAAGTTTAACACGTAGCCGCGTTAGATCCTTTGGCATTTATTAGAAAAAATAATTTTGCGATCTCTTTTCAAAGTAGCAAATTTTGTCACAGCTTCAGCAAATTAACTACGACTTTTCGTTCGAAACAACCTTATTATCACCTTGATTTATATGTATGTTCTTTTATTGTTAACGGGGAACCTTTTATATTCCACCATATTACCGTCAGCGTTTAATCATCTAAAAACACAATTCTCTTAAAAATCACCTCGGATCGATAACCATTGATTCAGATATAGTAGCAGTAAATGTAGAGGAATCAGCAATCAATATTTCGAATCTCGTAGCATTTCTACATCAATAGTTATATGTATACATATAACAATTATCTCCAAGAATTACGATCTTCAATTCTGAAATTTTGAAAAGGCACCCAGTTTACGAATCGATACTCTGGATGTTGAAAAAGCTAAATGAAGCAGCAGAAACTGTAGGCAACCGTAAACGACCTTAGTCATCGGAAGTTTGATGATAAAGAATAATATCTTGGAAAAGCTCAGAAACGTTGGAACTGGAAAACGGATAGAGTTAACCATGAAGGAGACCAAGGACAAATACAAGGACCATACCATATATTCAAAGAATCCAGATAATTCTGGATCCGTTGAAATCTTTAGAGAATATCTTGCTCCAGGTTATGTTAAAATCTTGCGAAAAATCTTTCTCCATCAACTATCGAACTTAGAAATTCCAAAATATCATCATCAATATCTTCGATATTTTCGAGGATATTTTCATAAATATTCTCGTCCAAAATTATATACCTCTTCGTGCTTCTTGTGTATCATTATATTGGAAACATTCAATAGAAAATTTAGTACCAAAAAGCAGATTATGCGAAACTATGAAGAAAGCCGTGGACAAATCACAAAGAATAAGTTTGACTTCAAAGAATCCAAATGATTCAATATCTGCTAAGGTCTTTAGTGAATATCTTGCTCCTTACTCTAAACTCTTGCAGACAATAGTTTCTATCATCCTCTGATCTTGGATATTCCGAGATATTATCATATCTTTCATTATAAATATCCTCCATATTTCTGAAGATATTTTCATAACTGTTCTTATCTGAAATCATTAATCCCTTCGTGCTATCAGTGTTACATCATATAGAAACTGTTAGTTTCTATATTCTGTAAACTTTTGAGTTTAAATTATGAATGTTTTGAAGTAGTGTTGGGAATTGATGCATGAGTTAGTATAATATAATGACACTTGATCAACGTGATTATATTACAGTAAGTCATGCGTAGTTTCTAAATGGAACATGATGATTCACAGATTATAACGTCAACATGTGTCATGTTACATAACTCTTTCATTCTAATTAATTTCCGAACATATCAAGAATAGATAGTCCCATCTTTTCCTTGAATTCTGGTAATTTGACAAGTCAAATTGTGCTATTACCGTTTCTTTCTTAGAACTTTAACAATGTTCATTCTGAAACTTATATCTACGAATTTTGGACCATTACAAGATATGCCCAATCGCAAGAAGAAGAAACGAAGGAACAAAGCTCCGAAACAGAAATTAGAGTATAAATCACAGCAAATTGGGGGGAGTATTAACTGTGGATGACAGTGATTATAGGAGACGGGAATAGGGACATTGAAATATAAGGAAGAATATAAAGCCCAACAACAACATCGAAATTACAAACTGTGGATATCAGTGCGTATAGCAATATAAAGACACGGGAGGATTATAAATACAATAATCCCTAGAGCATGATAGAAATAAACAGATTCTTCAGATGGGAGTTGGAAAAGAAAAACGATCATTACGATAGTTAGAATAAGAACAAGGATCAGAACAGGGTTAAGCATTTCCATAAATCTTTTGAATTTGGGAATTGAGTATAGAAATGGTGAAAACTAATGGAACGGAAAAGGTAAATTTATAGTGAAAATATCAGACAGAGTAATCGAGGCAGATCACCGTATTTAATTAGAGAGATCTTAATTTCCTTATTCGCCGAAGAATCAGATCTTTTAGTTTTGAAGATTTTCTTTAAATTCCTTGAATTCCGGAATTCAAACCTGAATATGTCAAAAGTTAAAACAAATCTTTATTTCTTATTTCATTCTTTTATGATAGTTTAGTTCGCGCTCTTCGAATAATCGAATTTATCTATATTACTCAATATTTGATAAAATTCTATTTACCAACCCATATTCGTCATGAAAACATTTTTATTGTTAGCCATGACCACCTCACTCAAATTTCGGGATGAAATTTCTTTAACGGGTAGGTACTGTGACGACCCGGGAATTTCCGACCAAATTTAAACTTAAATCTGATATGATCTTGGCAAGATAGGCAAAGTCTGTAATATTGAATTACAAAATGTTGAAGCTGTTTATATGAATTCATTTAACCATTGACCATCCCGACGATTCACGAACAGTTATGTGTAAATAAAAATGTAAATATATATATATAAATAAAAGTGTATATATAATATTTGAAATTAATAAAATATAATTTAATTATTGGAGTTAAACGTGTAAAATAATAAACAGAATCATTTAAGTAATTATTAAAAATGAATTAATATTTATATATAAATGTGTATGATTAATGTATATAATTATTAATTATTAATATAGGTAAATTGTAATATATATTTAAATGTATAGGAATCTAATATTCAATGCAAGTTATTATATGGTATGAATTATAATATTACATAATCAACAATATGTAATATTAAACTTGCAAATTAATATATAGTTATAATTATCGAAATGAAGATTTTAAATATAAATATCTCGATGGCTTACTGTAGGTGTTACATGTTTTTTTTCAACTTACAAATTGAATTAGTTGATTTGATTATAATATCATTATTTGTGTTATCAATCATACCCGTGAAAATAAAGTATCAATCCAGATTATTACTGTTTCTTAACCCATTAACCGCATTTATCATTTGTCATGATTTTAATAACATTATTTTATAACATTATTGTACATAAAAACAAGGTGCATGATTATATATATACAAAACCCGAATCCTTTCCTTACTTTGCTTTTAGTTTTCTGTCAAAGCCAGCAACACACCATCCACTACACATATTATATATTTGAGTGAATTATGAAGTAGGAGGCCCACCATTTAACTCTCGGTGACAATATTTAAATCACGGGTTTAACAACTTACATCTTGGACAAAAGGGGATTTGTTTTGGATCCCACATATCTTGCTTTTACACATACATTCAAATTATAGTACTCCCACTTGTTACAATGTGTTAACACTGTCTCCTAGCTTTTGTGCACCAACCTGTATATATACATATTAACTATTAGTAATATTTGACTTTCTGTACTTTTCTTTTCTCTTTAATTACTACTATTCTATCTATCTAATATGTATATGCATGCTCGATTTCTCCAACTACACCTACTTTTGTTTCTTGTTCGACTAATTCACAACAAACATCATCAGAGTTGCTGCCATTAGATACTATCATATTATTTCTATTACAGCTCATCAAACAACCCACCATGTAACCAACATCTAACGTTATCTCCACCACCTCTTTATAACTATTGAAGGCAGCTAGAAATCACCTTCTTCGATCCCTCTTTTCTGCTGTGCTCTCCATCAAAATAGACCATAAAACTACAGCTGCTTCTACGCCTATTTTTCTTTCTGTTTTGCAGCTATGAAATATCACGAACAACCACCATAAACATCACCACTTTTATTACTGCTGCTAACAGTTTCTGTTTCTGTTGTGTTCGAAACACCATCAAACCGAACCATAGCAACCCCTACTTCTATTTTCCTGAACCAAATAAACACAAAACCCATTTAGACAATCAATCTAAAATCCACCCGACCTCCCATTTATCTCTTCTAAGATATATACGGTTTACATGTTTGAGGGAATGAACATCGCTTACCAAAAATCAAACATCGCAGCTGCATCTCAGGCACCCTATATATCGTTTTTACGGTCATCACCTACATAGACTGCATTCTCAGGTTCTGCTCCGAATAACTCGCACGCTTTTATAAATATTGTAGGAATTGGCTTCTTAACTGCAAACAAATCAACCCAGATCCTTGTAACTGTGTATATATATACACACACTCACAGCAACATCAAAATATTTCATTTGTTATTGAAATCGGTTACCGCTATCAATTTAGTTCTACTCAACGAGGCAAGACATCAACCAAAACTTGCAAAAACCATCCTCACTATAACCGTAATACCAAAGATTATTAAAATTTGTTATTTTTTTATACAAACCTAGAATCCATGGATATTACTATCTGACTCTACCATACTTCGATCACACTAACAAAATTGAAAATGTCGAGTAATTTCATTAATCTATTTATCTATTTTTTTTATTTTTCTTTTTCTTCGACTATCATCCTGTACCCAAATCAAAACCCATCTAGAAATTATTTACTATTATTGATGTTTGATACATATAAAAATTTCAGAGTAAATACATATAGAGATAAAGAAATTTAGGAAATTTAATGAACCAAATTACCTATTTCAAGGACTCAGGAACTGATCCCTTAATCGATTAATGATGGATGATGATCGATGATGATGACGAGATGATAATTGATGAAATCCCTGTAATTACTTACTGCTGGGTTTATTGATTTCTTCCAAATTCGAACCGACACCAAAAATTGAACCTCACGTTGTTAAAGACTACTGCTCTTCCAATTCACAAATTTTTGCAGCGGTTTTTCCCCATTCCTGATTAATCGATTGATGAATTATGACCTAGATCGAGTAATTTTATCGCTGCCTTTGGGGACCGAATGGTATCACACACACTCATCAATTAAATTGGGTCACTTAAACCTAATTGGGATTGTAACTTGGGCTCTAGTTTAATGCTAAAAAGATTCAACTTGGGCTTCTTGATCAATTGGACTCTTGATGGACTAAACCCATACGAATTTTAAGGTATATATTATTATTATCATTATTATTATTATTATTATAATTATTATTATTATTATTATTATTATTATTATTATTATATTGAAGTAATTGGGAAATTATTATTGACTATATGAAGGTAAATATAACATAAGTATGATTAAATTCATTGTATGAAATAAATATGGGTATAATAAAAGATAGTTTTATGAAAACGATTATTATATTAAAAAGGATTAAAAATTATAATTTCATTATAAGGGATAACTATAAAAGTATAAATATAGGTATATAACTAATTTTTTATTATTATTGTTATTATAGTTATTATTATTAATGCTATTATTACTAATATCATTATTGTTATTATTATTTACTATCATTATTACTATTATTATTAATAATATAAGTATGATCATTAATATTATTATTTCTATCATTACTAATATTATTATTATTATTATTATTATTATTATTATTATTATTATTATTATTATTATTATTATTATTATTATTATTATTATTATTATTAGTATTATTATTATTATTATTACCATAAAAGATAAAACTTTTTATTACTAACGTTATTTTACCAACTGAACATTAGTTATATAAATTTAATTAATTTACTACTTTATTATAACATATATATATATATATATATATATATATATATATATATATATATATATATATATATATATATATATATATATATATATATATATATATATAACAATTGAAATAACAAAAATAATATTATTTTAAATAAGTAATATATTACATAATTATAATATGTAAATTGGTTTGATTACCATTATATGTTCATTATATGTTTTAATATATAAAACTGATATAGGTTCGTGAATCCGAAGCCAACCTTGCATTGTTTAGTTGTTCCATGTCGTTATATGTATTTTTACTACAAAATACAATACGGTGAGTTTCATTAATCCCTTTTTAAATGCTTTTGCAATATATATTTTTGGGACTGAGAATACATGCGCTATTTTTATAACTGTTTTACGAAATAGACACAAGTAATTGAAACTACATTATATGGTTGAATGAACGAAGTCGAATATGCCCCTTTATAGTCTGGTAATCTAAGAATTAGGGAACAGAAACCCTAATTGACGCGAACTCTAAAGATAGATCTATCGGGCCCAACAAGCCCCATCCAAAGTACCGAATGCTTTAGTACTTCGAAATTTATATCATGTCCGAAGGCGGATTCCGGAATGATGGGGATATTCTTATATGCATATTGTGAATGTCGGTTACCAGGTGTTCAATCCATATGAATGATATTTTTGTCTCTATGCATGGGACGTATGATTATGAGAAATGGAAGTATGAAATCTTGTGGTCTATTAAAATTATGAAATGATTCTTTATGATAAACTAATGAACTCACCAACCTTTTGGTTGACACTTTAAAGCATGTTTATTCTCAGGTACGAAAGAAATCTTCCGCTGTGCATTTGCTCATTTTAGAGATATTACTTGGAGTCATTCATGACATATTTCAAAAGATGTTGCATTCGAGTCGTTGAGTTCATCAAGATTATTATTAAGTCAATTATATTTGGATATATTATGAAATGCTTTACATGCCTGTCAACTGTCGATGTAACGAAAGTTTTTCTTTTAAAAACGAATGCAATGTTTATAAAATTTATCATATAGAGGTCAATTACCTCGCGATGTAATCAACTGTTGTGAATCGTTTGTAATCGATATGGACTTTGTCCGGATGGATTTGGACGGGTCCTTTCAGTCTGTTCCCTAATTCTTAGGCTACCAAGCTAAAAGGGTGATATTCAATTTCGATAATCCAACCATAGAATGTAGTTTTGATTACTTGTGTCTATTTCGTAAAACATTTATAAAAGCAGCGCATGTATTCTCAGTCCCAAAAATATATATTGCTAGAGCATTTAAAAAAGGAGCAAATGAAACTCACTATACGATATTTTGTAGTAAAAATATGCATACGACGGAACTTAACAACGCAGGGTTGGCCTCGGATTCACGAACCTATATCATGTATATATATTAACACACATAATAACAATTAACAAGTTTAATATGATAAATATACTTCTTATATTAATAATTTATTTGTTATATTAATAATTAAATAACTTATTTTCATTCTATATATTTTAAGTGGTTAATATTTATTTTCATGATACATTTATTAATATTAATATAGTAAATATTTATTTAGGTAGTTTATTCTATTAGGGTTTATATATGATAAAAAAATATTTATATATTAATTGATATATCTTATATACAGTTTAATTAATATCCTCTTAATAATAAAAATATAGTGATATGTAATATTAATATTTTTGTAATGTATTTTTATATAAAAATATCTATTTGTAATACTACTGATACTGATAAGAATGATGATAATAATGATAATAATAATAATGATAATAATAATAATTGTAATAAGGATAATAATTTTAATCAAAATGTTAAATTTTAATAAAAATGATAATTTTTAATAAAATGATAATTTTGAAAATTTTAATTATAATGATACTTTACTTTAATAATATAATGATAATAATAACAGTGTTCATAATAATAATCAGATTTTCCATAACTTCGTGTTTAATTTCTAAACTTATAACTTCAGTTCCTATAATTTAATTTCATAGTCATATTCATAATTGTACATGTATTCATATAATTTTATAACTATTTTCCATAATTTTACCATAACAACTTTTATTATTAATTTTATAATATAACTTGTATTTACATGTTCATAATTATAATAATAATAATAATAATAATAATAATAATAATAATAATAATAATAATAATAATAATAATAATAATAATAATAATAATAATAATAATAATAATAATAATAATAATAATAATGTTGTTAATGATGATAACACTAATAATTTTTAAATGATAATACTAGTATTAATGTTAATAATAACAATAATAATAATAATAATAACAATGATATTAATATTAATATTTATATAATTAATGATAATAATAACTTGTATTATGATAGTAATAATAATGATTATCTTAATAATAATAATAATAACAATAATAACAATAATAATAATACTAATAATAAGATAATAATAATAATAATAATAATAATAATAATAATAATAAAAATAATAATAATAATAATAATAATAATAATAATAATAATAATAATAATAATAATAATAATAATAATAATAATAATAATAATAATAATAATAATAATAATAATAATAATAATAATAATAATAATAATAATAATAATAATGAAAATAGTAATAATAAAACTACCTTAAAGGATTTAAAAGGCTTTCCCCAAAAAAAAATGCCCCAAACCGGGCTCGAACCCATGACCTCTCATTTTACAAACACACACCCAAACCATTTGACTAATCTTGCTTTAATTTGATCAGTTAATTTTTTTATTATGTTCGAACTGTTTACTCTTCTTCAAACACAAATCATTATCATCTAATCTAACCATTATCATAAATGCATCATTCATCTTATCATCACCATGTTCATTATCCTTTCTCGGTTCCATGGCAAAACAGGAAACGTGGCCCAACTTAATTTACAAGCTCTCGGCCCAACTGAATTTAAAAGCTCTCGGCCCAACCAAGAAATAGGCCCAACAGAATATCGTCCAAACAAGTTTAAATCTTCTATGTTTAATACGTGTGGAATGTGTGCCAGGAACCAAAACAGTCGCTATCAATGCAACTTTACAGCTCATCCACCATACCGAAATCACCATCATTATCATCACAGCAACAACTTCATTTTTAGTTTTTTTTTTAAAATGCAGCAGCAATATCACGTATTAATACACAATGATGATGATGGTTCTTATAAAATAAAAATAGAAGAAAAGGTATGCAATGACAGTGGTGTTTGGGTGGTGTTTAAGAGATGGTGGATGATGGTAGTCGATGGTGGTGGTTTCTTGGGTGACGGTTTATAAAAAAAATGTAATATTCCTATCACAGGTTTAGAAGAATCGATGGGTGGTGTCGATCAATTGAGATTATGATTGGTTTCATTTATTGGCACAAGGAACACGGGAAACACACGTGATAGCAGATGAAAGGATTCGGTGGTGGTGAAAGGTTCGAACAAAAAGTTGAATAGAAACAACAACAAAAAACGGGAGTATCAGCGAGCTTTAATGGAGGATTTTGTGGTGGAAGTTGTCGTTTGAAAAGAGGAGAGGGAGAGGGAATCGATAGAGGTAGAAGGTGGCGTTTGGTGGTGACGGGTTTGAGTTGTAGGGTGGCGATGGTGGTTTATTGAAGAAGAAGTAGAAGGTGGTCATGGTTGTTATGGTGAATAAGATGGTGAATACGTAGCAGCACAAACAACGGTATCGCGATGGTAGTTAATCGAATAGAAAGGTGGTTTGAAGCTGGTGATGGTTCCTCGTTGAAGAGAGTGGGGTGGCGGTGGTTCGAATACAACAAGGTGGTGGTGATTTGTAGTTGTATGGGTATATATCTATGTGCTTATGTATATATATAAATATATAGAGGATGAGTAACATGCGACGATTTAGTAGAAGTGATGAAGGTGGAGAGGGTTGTAAACCGAAGATAGTAATAACATTTTATGACGGCGATGGTTGTGACGACCCGGAGATTTTCGACCAAATTTAAACTTAATCTTTATATGATTTCGAAACGATAAGCAAAGTCTGTAATATTGAGTCTCAAGGTTTTTGAACTGTTTTCATGAATGCATTTAACCTCGACCACTTTTGACGATTCACGAACAACTATTTGTAAATAGATACATATATATTTAAAAATAAAAATATTATATTAATTCGAAATATAATTTGAAATATTATATTATTTAGTTATTAGAATTAATTATGTTAAATAAATTAATATATGATATTAATTATAACTTATAATGTATCTAGATATATAAAAAAAGTACATTGAATATATATATTTGATTTTGAATTTATTTAGTAAATGATAGTAGAACTCATTTGTCATTCAATTGATGGAAAACGAGTTAACAAGGAACATATGTGATTTTAAAATAAACGGTGATCCGAAAATGAGTTTTATAAATTATAGGCTTATTAAAAATGTATTTAGAAGATATTAGTTAAATTTTAAATTTTTTTTATTTTACTTGGGGTTGGGAGTGAATAATTAATGTAATTTTTATTTAATATTTAATGACCAAATTTTATACCATAATGATTGAAATAAATAAAGGAATTTAATTTAAAAATTTAGGATTTTTCCGAAGACTTTTATCCGCCCCTGATTATCAACGGGCAACGAAATTCTATTCCTATTGAAACTGTCGGTAGTTAAAAACAAATGTGAGGCTGCTAACCTATTCATCTATGCACGTTTCTTATTTGATGATATTTAATTACTATGTGAATATTATTATATTATTTATTAATACCCACTTGTTCATTTTTCATCGGTGATTGAGAGAATTACTAGTGTGATTGCAATTATCAACCAACCATCACAACTTTATTTATATATATACATGATAGGCATATGACAATCATCACTACCCTCACTACACCCAAAACCCACTTCTATTTTTTAATACTACTATTTGAGAACACTTTTGCTTCCTATTTTGTTTCCTACTCAACCCCAACATGCTTAAAAACATTGTACCCAAATCATTAAACACTTGTATCTTTGGATAATGTAATATAAATCGACTGAAATTGGGTATACATGAAACTGTCCCATATTTCTATAATTTACCTTTAAACACACACACGCATGAACACCTTCAAACTCAAACCCGCTAAACCACCATCAAAACCAACATCCATCATCTTGTTCTAGTTAATGCTACGACCTGTTCTAGTTCGGTTCAACCCTTTCACCATCTCCAACACCAATGTCATGACACCATCATCATAGTAGTTTCATTTTTCTGTTTTCTTTTCTTGAAACCACCACTAAACCGCCCAAATCACTGCCACTGCTACCTTCTTCTGTTTTCTTTTATTTCTGTTTGACACCCAAACAAAACTACTGCTTTACGTCACCTGCAGTAGCCTAGTTGTTGCTGTTTTTGACTGCCAAACAACCCCAAACAGCCACGCTACTGTTACTATTGCAGTTAAATGATGACAATCTCAATGATGAATGAAGTAAAATGATGAGAGGCTGAAGATAATGATTACTGCTCCTATGTTCTACTTGAATCATTGATGTTACTGTTTGATTGAACACGCAAGATAAAGATGATGAACCAAACACCCATCAACCCATCGAGAATCACCACCTATCACCACCTTTTATAACCGGCCACCACCACAATACAATCGATTATCATCATCATCAACCTTCACTATCTCTCTCCCTCTCTTGATCGTGAACCCATCACCACTATCCTTCATCTTCTTCGTGACTACTCAACCCACAAGACCCATAAATCTTGTGTTCTTTTGAGACAACCGGATTACCACCATCTTACGGTTTTTCTGTTTACAACCATTTTTCCCACCACCATAAACCATTGATCACTACTTGAAACCCTTCCATCACTCACCTCCTTGGTCACTGTTACCCAATCAACAATTTGTTGTTGCTTCCTGTTTATGTACGATTAACCAACACAAACCCATAAAAATCATAACAATTTTCGTTGCTACTGTTTAAGGTTGGAACCCCACCTTTCGACCACTACTATTGCACACAAGAAAAACCACCATCGATCAACTCTAAATTGATGCTACTTTTATTTCTGTTATACGACCAACAATTACCATTAAACAATGGATTTAAACTACTACTTCGAATTCGTGTTTTAATTCGACTAACAATCAAAACCCAGCCACAACCACCACCTGCAAATCACCCTTGTTACTGCCTTCATTTACTGTTTCAGTCCAATGAACATGACACCCAAAAACCCAACGAACCAATACTATAATGCTGTTAAACTGTAATTGTTATTGATGTTGTAAGAACGAAGATGAAGATGAAGATGAGCGTTATTGATGGACCAAAAAACCCTATGTACCATCGTAAGATTTTTCTGTTAATCGATGGTGAACTATTGCTCCTAATCAGTTATTGTTTCTGCTCACCCTCATAAGAACCGAAAACCATTTAGGGTTGTTAATGGGATTTTGAGATCCAGTGAACCATTTGGTGTTTCATTGGGCTTGGTGGACTAGTTAATCTCACATATGGGCTAAAAGAGAAATAGATTGCTAACGGGTTAAATAAATACAAGTTTGATTAAGATCAGGAAATATAGATTAGCTTAGATGGTTTGAGTGTTTGTTGGGTGAACGAGAGGTGACCGGGTTCGAGCCTGGTCTGGGGTATTATATTTAGGAACTCACTCTTCAAAGGTTGTAAACTTATTCTTATTACTATTATTATGATTATTATTATTATTCTGATTATTATTATTATTATTATTATTATTAGTATTATTGTTAATATTATTATTAAGTATAAAGTATTATTATCTTTATTATCATTATTATTATTATTTCAAGTATTATTATTATAGGAACTATATTATTATTATTTACAATATTACTATTATTATTATTATTATTATTATTATTATTATTATTATTATTATTATTATTATTATTATTATTATTATTACTACAATAAAAATTGTTATTTAAAATACTTATATAAAACATATATAAAAGTGTATATATAGATATAAAAATATAAACAATTGAAATAATATATATATTAATATATAACTTGTTCGATTACGAGTATATGTGTTAATGTATATATAAATGATATAGGTTCATGAATCCAAGGTCAACCCTGCATTGTTCAGTTCCGTCGTATGCATATTTTTACTACAAAATATCGTATTGTGAGTTCATTTGATTCCCTTTTACTCTTTACATTTTTGGGACTGAGAATACATGCGATGATTTTATAACTGCTTTATTAAATGCTTTTGAAATATATTTTGAACTGCGAATACATGAAATGCTTTTATAAATGTTTGACGAGATAGACACAAGCAAAACATTCCTCGAATGAATTATTATGCAGACAGAAGTTCTGCGGATTATTATTGAATTATGTGGACATGATAATTACCACCATTGAATTATGTGGACATGATAATTGCCACCAATTGATGTGAATATTTTTCCCCTGATTATTATTGCTTGGTAACCTAAGAATTAGAATCAGGTATGGCCCTAATTCACGCGAATCCTAAAGGTAGTTACCGGGTTTAACACGCCCACCCAGAATGTTCACTAGACGGAAGAGCTAGTGGGTGTGGTGTTTAGTACTTCGAAGTTTATATATTATACAGACGATAGGTTCTATTTTTGGGGATATTATTGATGCGCATTATATGTTAAGGTCGGTTACCAAGCCAAGCGATGAAAGTAAAATGAATGTTATGTATCGAGAGAATGATTTTTATACACAGGTTATGTGTATTAATTTTGTGCACGAGATATGTGTACGGTTATTTAAAAATCGCGAGGCAACCTACGGGGGAGAAAAGGATACGAACCTACTCTGATAAGCATTATGAAAAATAGTTTCGTACACGAGATAGGTGTACTGTATTTGAATCTTGTGGTCTATCAAAATGATGAATTTTATTGTTTACGATAAACTTATGAACTCACCAACCTTTTGGTTGACACTTTAAAGCATGTTTATTCTCATGTATTAAAGAAATCTTCCGCTGTGCATTAGCTCATTTTAAAGATATTACTTGAAGTCATTCATGGCATATTTCAAAAGACGTTGCATTCGAGTTGTTGAGTTCAACAAAATTATTATTAAGTCATTGATAGTTTGATAAAATATGAAATGGTATGCATGCCTGTTAACTTTCGATGAAATGAAAGTTTGTCTTTTAAAAACGAATGCAATGTTTGTAAAATGTATCATATAGAGGTCAAATACCTCGCGATGTAACCAAATGTAATGTATTCGTCCAGATGGATTAGGATGGGTCCTTACAGGTGGTATCAGAGTGGTGGTTTTAGCGAACCAGGTCTTGCATTAGTGTGTCTAGCTGATAGTTGCTTAGATACATTAGTGAGTCTGGACTTCGACCGTGTCTGCATGTCAAAAGTTTTGCTTATCATTTCGTGTCAAAAATTTCCTACTTATCATCCTTAGGAAATTACCTGTTTATCATTCTTAGTCTAGACACATCTTACTGCAGTGATTTCATGAATAGTGTATAGACAAAATTTATATCTTAGCGTATCTGTTACTATAAACTTTGCCTGACATATTCTGTAAATTCTTCCGTAATCTACGAAATCTTTTGTTCTATATATATAGATATGCTATATAATTGGAATACCATCCGATATCCGAAATTCATTTCATATCGAAAATCCTTTATCCAACCATGCAAGATAAATTCTGCAACCAGTTCAAGCTCCTCGCATTCCGACAGTTATTCCGATATGGATTTCGACTCGAACTCCGAAAACAGTGTAACCGGAATGAATCAACCAATTAGTCATCACCAATTCTGGATGAATTAGGGATGGGTTCATAGTCGACTTAATCAATGGAGATGCGAAGAAGGCGATCCTTTCCACCAACCAAATTTCCCTCTTGACGAAGAACCCGAAGCACTTACTGGCGAACCAGTTCGAAACACCATTTTCACCCTCATTTCCCGAATATCTCGCCACGATTATATTCTATCTAAAATTCTAAACCTTATTCATCCGCTCGTTTCGACCGACAATCATCTCGGAATAATAGAAGAAGTCAACGAACTTCGCGCTCGAGTAATCAATTTGGAGAATATGGTGCAAAATTTACCAGCTTCAGCAACATCACCGGCACCAACAGTACCATCAGTAATAGCACCAGTACCATCAACAATCCATGCCTCAATATCTCATTATGTACCTCGAGCATAATCATCGTTTTACAGATCGTTCCACATCATTTATCTTCGTTCTACGAATCGTTCTACGTCAATTATTTTCGTTCTTCATGGCGATTATGTAATCTCTAATGTTTTAATGATTATGTATTCTAGTTCTAACGGTAAATCAAATGAGTTTAATATTATATTGACTCATTAAATCCATGATTACATCTGAAGAAAATATATATATATATATATATATATATATATATATATATATATATATATATATATATATATATATATATATATATATGTATGTATTTTCATAAAGATTGTAATTAAAAATTCTTTCGTACAAACTGTTAATGGTGAAAATATTTTAACAAGTAGCTAATACCTGAGGAATATTTAAATTTTACATTAATAAGTTACACTGTACATTCTTCGAATCTGATTCAACAGTCATTTACTATCCTACTCACATCCACAGATATACGAATCCGTTCACCACAGAATAACCATTTTCATTCAATTTCATATTTGAATTTTGACTTATCAGAATCCAACGAGTGGCATAATGAGGACAACATTGGACAAAATAAAATTTGTTAGAAACAAACAAATTAACTATGAGAAATTTTGTTAAGAAACCACGCTAACAAAATCCTAGCTAACTATTCCTAGCTAATTGTTAATTCCTTATTACATTTATTTATCGCAATTTTAATCCTCGCAATTTTATTTATTATCATTTAATTTCTGTTATTTATTTTACGCACCATATTTATCGTCATTTAAATACTGTTATTTACGCATTTAAATATCGGGACACGTATACAATGTTTTGACGTATCATATCGACGCATCTATATATATTTTTTGGAATAACCATAGACACTCTATATGCGGTAATGATCAAGTTAGCTATACAGGGTTGAGGTTGATTCCAAAATAATATATATACTTTGAGTTGTGATCGAGTCTAAGACATGTATACAATGGGTCACGATACGTATTAATTAATTCAAATATTATATATATGAATTGTTGAATTACTAACTTTGGACTACCAACATTGGACAATTAAAATGAATTAAAATATTGATTATAACATATGAAACTAAACATTTCTTCAAGTTTGCCACTTGATTTCTGTAGTGACCCGAACTTTTCCATGTTTATATATATATTAAATGAAATTGTTATTTACATGATTAAGTGTTTCCAACATGTTAAGCAATCAAACTTGTTAAGACTTGATTAATTGAAATAGGTTTCATATAGACAATTACCACCCAAGTTGACCGGTGATTCACGAACGTTAAAACTTGTAAAAACTATATGATGACATATATATGGTTATATATATAGTTAACATGATATTATGATAAGTAAACATATCATTAAGTATATTAATAATGAACTACATATGTAAAAACAAGACTACTAACTTAATGATTTTGAAACGAGACATATATGTAACGATTATCGTTGTAACGACATTTAATGTATATATATCATATTAAGAGATATTCGTACATCATAATATCATGATAATATAATATTTTAAAATCTCATTTGATATTATAAACATTGGGTTAACAACATTTAACAAGATCGTTAACCTAAAGGTTTCAAAACAACACTTACATTTAACGACTAACGATGACTTAACGACTCAGTTAAAATGTATATACATGTAGTGTTTTAATATGTATTCATACACATTTGAAAGACTTCAAGACACTTATCAAAATACTTCTACTTAACAAAAATTCTTACAATTACATCCTCGTTCAGTTTCATCAATAATTCTACTCGTATACACCCGTATTCGTACTCGTACAATACACGGGGTTTAGATGTATGTACTATTGGTATATACACTCCAATGATCAGCTCTTAGCAGCCCATGTGAGTCACCTAACACATGTGGGAACCATCACTTGGCAACTAGCATGAAATATCTCATAAAATTACAAAAATATGAGTAATCATTCATGACTTATTTACATGAAAACAAAATTACATATTCTTTATATCTAATCCATACACCAATGACAAAAAACACCTAAAAACACTTTCATTCTTCAATTTTATTCATCTAATTGATCTCTCTCAAGTTCTATCTTCAAGTTCTAAGTGTTCTTCATAAATTTTACAAGTTCTAGTTTCATAAAATCAAGAATACTTCCAAGTTTGCTAGCTTACTTCCAATCTTGTAGAGTGATCATCTGTAACGACCCGCACTTTTTCGATCATACTATACTTATAAGATTAATATTTACATAAATTAAACCTTGCCAACATGATAAGCAATCCAAATTGTCGAGACTTATATTTCCGAAAAGAGTTTTACACAACGTTTGACCGTCTAGTTTGACCGATGATATCACGAACTATACAATATATGATAATTATACGTTTGTGTATATAAATGTATATATACATATTTAACATGATTAATAAATGTTTTAATATCTCATTTTGTATTAATAACAACAAGTTATATGTGTATTTTGAAACTACTAACTTAAGTTTTCAAAACGATAACTATACGTAACGTTATTTGACATAAATACTTAAGACATATAATGTTTATACATATATTGTATAAGTAATGTATTTAATCACTTTTAAGAACTTAAATACATAAAATCATATAAGTGTATTCACAAAAGATAGCTATATTTGAATCCTCATTCCATTTTTCACAAAATTTCTATACGTATACCTAGAGTATTTGTACTCGTATCATACCAAGCTTCTATACGTATTTACTATTGGTATATACACATCAAATCACCACCTAACCAGCCCTTATTCATGCCTTATGTATAAGGTAATTACTTTTGAATCATTGCAAGACTAATTACAAAAATACAAACTAAAATTTTGTCATGTTATCCTTAAAGATCACATTTTTAGGAGTATATATGTATCATCATTTTTGATTCATTTTTACTTCAATCTCTTAACTAAAAACACACACTCTTTCTTACTCTCTAAACTCCATAACAATCCAGCAAAGTTCCATAAAGATCTAGCTTCAAAAACCATACTAAAACACCATAAGAAAACCATACAAAAACACTTCAAGAAAACCCTCCAAGAACACCAACTTACTTCCAATCTTTCATCCACTTCTATCACCCTTTTGATTCTAGCTTCTTACTTCTCTTTTACAGCAACTTCATCCAAGGAACTTGAGGTAGAATCTATGTTCATAACCTTATTCGATTCATATATATATAGCTATCTTATTTTGTGGTACAAAAGTTTAACAACAAGAACATAGTTTGAATGTTTTCAAACTTGTTTGCAAACTAAATAGATCCTTCTAACTTGACTTTTAAAATACTTCAAGACCTGTAATATAACTTATGTATATGCTAATTTAACAAGGTAAAACTTGGTTTTTCAAAGTATAAGTATTTTTAGAAAAATGGTCATTAAATGATTTTGTTGTAACAAAAATGTTTAACTTCATATGTTTCACTAATGTTTCACTTATGCCGTATGATTTTGAATACAAACCAAGGTATCTACAGTTCATAGTCTTAAAGAAGAACTCGATCCAAGAAGATGGCAATTTGAATCAACGAAAACGGATTTGTAACGAAGAAACTATGACCGAACAAAATTGGTTATCCTAGATCATTTCAACTACGGGATCAATTGGAAAAAATGATATAAATCACATATTTCTAAGATAACATGATATTTTATATATATGTACTCATAATTCAATTTCATATGGTTCAGGATCACCCGTAAGCAACACGAGAAGATTAATCATAAGATCCCATGATTGTACGCAACACGTCATTTGACAACACCGGTACTTTATGTACGCAACACGTCATTTGACAACACCGGTACCATGGGTCAAGATTAATCTCGACCAATACATATACGATGGGGTTTTATTGATTTCGTTGGGGGTTTTATTTATTTCATTGCGGGTATATTAAACATCTAAAAATGAACCATTAAAATTGAATTACTAACATCGGACTGCTAACTACGGACTAAGGAATTATTCAAAGTATTAAGAGTATAACAAGTATATATTTATAACGTTTGTTTAAAAATGAAAACATATTGATATATTATATATGGATAGGTTCGTGATATCAACCGGAAGACCGAGTCAAAATATATATATCATCAAGACAAGAGTGAGTATATAGTCCCACTTTTAAACTCTAAATATTTCGGGATGAGAATACATGTATTTTATGTTTTACGATATGGACACAAGTAACTGAAAAATATGTTCTACGTTGAGTTGTACCACTGGCATACTTCCCTGTAGCTTGGTAACTAATATTTACAGCGGTATTGTAAACGCGAATCCTGTTGATAGATCTATCGGGCCTGACAACCCCAACCGGACTGGACGACCAGTATTCAACGGTTGCACAATACTTCGTTTTGTGACTACACTTGGTACGGTGTAGTAAGATTTCATATTAAAGGGAATATGCGACGTGAAAATGTTAAGTATGGTTACCAAGTGCTCAACCACTTAGAATATTTTTATTGAAATGTTTATATACGAAATCTTGTGGTCTATATATATATATATTGCTGCGCACTAAACCTATATCTCACCAACTTTATGTTGACGTTTTTAAACATGTTTATTCTCAGGTGATAATTAAAGCTTCCGCTGCATTATGTTGAATCTAAGCAGGATCATGCGTACTCATATTTGTGTCAAAAATAAAACTGCATATCCGAGGACGTGTGTTGTAAAATATGCTAGAAATCGTGTTGTTATTATCATTTGTAAAGTTTGTAAGTCGAAGATTATCGTTAAACGATAATCATCTTTTTATTGTCTAAAGCTTGTAACAAAAATAATGGTTTGGTTTGTAATGTATAATATATGCAGTTTTCCTTTTTAAAAAAAAATGTCGCATATAGAGGTCAATACCTCGCAATGAAATCATACGTTATCTAACACGTTCTTATGGTTAAGGACGGGTTATGACATGTGGTATCAGAGCGTTGGTCTTAGCGAACCAGGTCTGCATTAGTGTGTCTAACCGAGAAGCCGTTAGGATACATTAGTAAGTCTGGACTTTGACCGGGTCTGATTTAAAAAAAAAAAAACCATTGCTTATCACTGTTGGTTAAAATTTATATGTAAATATTATATAAGTACTAATGGGTTAGTTGTTGTGTGATAGATGTCGAGCTCAAAAATTGTTATCACATTCAGCGACTCCGAATCAGAACCTTCAGATTGTGTTTCAGTCATTAACATATCCGATGACGAAAATGATATCCTTGGGGAAGACTCACAAATTCCGGATGAACCAACTATAGAGAACCAGGAAAGTGAACCCGAGGAGGAAAGTGAACCCGAGGAGGAAAGTGAACCCGAAGAAGAAAGTGAACCCGAGGAAGAAATACTAGAAATTACGAAAGAAAAATTCGATCAAGGAAAGAAACGAAAAGCGAATGAATTAGAAAATTCAAATCCCGAACTTAGTGAGAATGACGTGGCACCAATTCTACTCAACACTACCACCCCTATTCCCGCTATTCCTATTAGTGCTATCCCCGCATCTAGTTCTTCGGCTCCTCAGCCAAAACGTAGGCAGACAGCTAGGATAAGCGTTAGGCCATTCATTGGAACTAAACGCCCTAGAAAATAGACCGAACGATGCACTGCCGTATTAAGCCATGGAATCATATAATGTTTTGTATAATATTATTAGTGTGGTTTGCTTAATGTTCGATGTAAGATAAGCATATGTAAAATATTGAAGTATGAAATGCAATAATTTTCCATGGTTAAGTATTATTTAGATTGTAGTAATTGATTCTGTACTAAGCTATTAAGTATGAACATTAACGGGTAGGTACTACCCTAGATATAATTATAAAACGCTAATAAGAAGAAAAGGCTTTTATAATAATACCTGGTTCATATTATTAACAAGCTATAATGTACTATAAATACACACTACATCTATAATAATCCATGTGAATAATTATTTTTTTCATTAGGAAATGGCGCGATTGAATCGAATGACGGAACAAGAACTCGAGGAACTCATCAACCAGCGAGTGAACGACAGAATGTTATGGGTTGAGGCTGCAAGAGCTGCTGCAGTTAATCCAAATCCTCGGGTAGGATGCTCCTACAAGATGTTCCAAGCTTGCAAGCCATCATCATTCAGTGGAACGGAAGGACCTATCGGTTTAACCCGATGGATAGAAAAGATGGAGACGGTGTTCAAAATCAGCGGTTGTGATGAAAAAGACATGACCAAGTTTGCATCGTGCACTTTACAAGATAGTGCACTCACATGGTGGAAGAATTATGTGAAGGCGGTAGGAGGAGATGTAGCTTATGATACTCCATGGGAAGAATTCAAAGCAATGATAATCACCGAGTATTGTCCAAGGAATGAGGTTATTAAGTTAGAAGATGAGTTACGAAGTTTGAAGGTGGTTGGTACTGAAATCACCAACTACAATCAGCGATTCATGGAATTGGTTTTACTATGTCCTGAATTGGTTCCAACCGAAGCACGGAAGATTGAAATGTACAAAGGTGGTTTGCCCAAAAAGGTCAAGGCAAACGTTACGGCGTCGAAACCTAAGACAATTCATGAAGCTATAACCATGGCGAACGAGTTAATGGATCAGGTCATTCTGGATAAGAAAGCATTCACTACTGAGGTGAAGGTATCGAGTAACAAAAGGAAGTGGAACGGAAATTATGATCGAGGTTACCAACAGCAATCTTTTAAGAAACCAGAAACCCCGAAAGGTGCGGGTAGCGGTTCAGGCTTTGGTTACAAAGGACAAAGTCCTTTATGCAACCGTTGTCACAAACATCACTTTGGTTACTGTAGTGTGTTGTGCACCAAATGCAACCGACAAGGACATCTTGCTGAAGATTGTAAGGCTCTCGTTACAAATGCAAATGGTAACAAGACTCCTGCCACCAACGCAAATAGAACTGCTTTGGCTAACATTACTTGTTTTGGGTGTGGAAAACAAGGTCACTATAAGAGCCAGTGTCCGAATCAGAATGGCGGACCTGCACGTGGAAGAGCGTTTGTTATTAATGCTAGAGAGGCACGAGAAGACCCGGAACTTGTTACGGGTACGTTTACCATTAATAACTTATCAGCATCTATTTTATTTGATACTGGTGCCGATAGAAGTTACGTGTGTATAAATTTTTACACTAAATTGAATTGTTCATCATTACCTCTAGATGGAGAAACGTTTAAAATCGACTTAATACCCGTAGAATTAGGAGGTTTTGATGTAATAGTCGGCATGGACTGGATGTCCAAAATAGGAGCGGAAGTTGTTTGTGCCAAGAAGGCAATTCGTATTCCTGGTAAGGATAAAATACCGGTGATGATTTATGGAGAGAAGGGTAATTCAAAGCTAAAACTCATTAGCTGTTTGAAAGCCAAGAAGTGTTTAGAAAAGGGATGTTACGCTATTTTAGCACATGTTAATAAAGTCGAAAAGAAAGAAAAGTGCATCAACGACGTGCCTGTGGCAAGAGATTTTCCTGAAGTTTTTCCGGAAGAATTGCCGGGATTACCTCCATTTAGATCGGTAGAATTTCAAATAGATTTAGTACCAGGAGCTGCACCAGTGGCTCGTGCTCCATATAGACTTGCACCGTCCGAGTTAAAAGAACTTCAAAGTCAGTTAAAAGAATTACTGGACCGTGGATTCATACGACCGAGTACTTCACCGTGGGGAGCTCCAATTTTGTTTGTTAAGAAGAAAGATGGATCTTTTAGGATGTGTATAGACTATCGTGAATTAAATAAGTTAACTATCAAGAATCGGTATCCACTACCGAGAATTGATGACTTATTTGATCAATTGCAAGGATCATGTGTTTATTCGAAAATCGACTTAAGATCGGGCTATCATCAACTACGCGTTAAAGAAGAGGACATTCCGAAAACTGCTTTTCGGACACGTTATGGTCATTACGAATTTTTGGTTATGCCGTTTGGATTGACGAATGCGCCAGCTGTATTCATGGACCTCATGAATCGAGTTTGTAGTCCGTATTTAGATAAGTTTGTTATCGTTTTCATTGATGATATTCTTATCTATTCCAAGAGTGAGCAAGAGCATGAAGAGCATTTAAGGTTGATACTGGAGTTGTTGAGA
The DNA here is from genome assembly GCF_046630445.1 of Rutidosis leptorrhynchoides. Taxonomy (NCBI): domain Eukaryota; kingdom Viridiplantae; phylum Streptophyta; class Magnoliopsida; order Asterales; family Asteraceae; genus Rutidosis; species Rutidosis leptorrhynchoides. The sequence goes on from NC_092333.1 coordinate 153,146,958, forward strand.
AAAGAACAACTTTATGCTAAATTTTCTAAGTGTGCTTTCTGGTTGAAAGAAGTACAATTTCTTGGCCACGTTGTTAGTAGCAAAGGAATTCAGGTTGATCCAGCAAAAATTGAAGCCATTGAAAAATGGGAGACTCCTAAGACACCAATGCAGATACGCCAATTTTTGGGTTTAGCCGGTTATTATAGAAGGTTTATTCAAGATTTTTCCCGAATAGCTAAGCCGTTGACAGCATTAACGCAAAAAGGGAAGAAATATGAATGGACTTCGGAGCAGGAGAACGCATTTCAAATACTGAAGAAGAAGTTAACTACGGCGCCTATATTATCGTTACCAGAAGGGAACGATGATTTTGAAATATATTGTGACGCTTCGCGACAAGGTTTTGGTTGTGTTCTTATGCAACGGAAGAAAGTTATTGCATTTGCATCCCGACAATTGAAGATTCACGAGCGGAATTATACGACGCATGATCTAGAATTGGGAGCAGTCGTGTTTGCATTGAAGATGTGGAGACACTACTTGTATGGGGTTAAATTCACTGTGTTTACTGATCATAAAAGCCTTCAACATATTTTTGATCAGAAACAATTGAACATGAGGCAACGTAGGTGGGTCGAGTTAATAAACGACTATGATTGTGAAATTCGTTATCATCCCGGGAAGGCGAACGTGGTGGCCGATGCTTTAAGCAGAAAGGAACGAGAACCAATTCGAGTTCGAGCAATGAATATAAAAATTCGCATGAATCTCAACTCACAAATCAAAGAAGTTCAACAAGAAGCACTCAATAAAGAAAACATAAAGAATGAAATAATGAAAAAGTACGAGAAACAACTTGTTGTACGGGAAGATGGAATTCGGTATTTTGCAAATCGTATTTGGGTACCGAAGTTGGGTGGATTAAGGAAGTTGATATTGAACGAGGCACATAAGACAAGATACTCGATACATCCTGGAGTTGGAAAGATGTACCAAGATCTTAAGACGCATTATTGGTGGCCTAATTTAAAAACAGACGTTGCAACATATGTTGGGGAGTGTTTAACTTGTTCCAAGGTTAAAGCAGAACACCAGAAGCCGTCAGGGTTACTTCAACAACCAGAAATTCCAGAATGGAAATGGGACGGTATTACCATGGATTTCATCACGAAGTTACCAAAGACTGCCTGGGGTTACGACACCATTTGGGTGATTGTTGATCGTCTCACCAAGTCTGCACATTTCTTGCCTATAAAGGAAACGGATAGAATGGAGAAACTATTACGATTGTATATAAAGGAAGTTGTTTCAAGGCATGGAATACCTATTTCCATTATATCCGATCGTGATAGTAGATTTACCTCAAAATTCTGGCAATCACTACAGGAGGCACTAGGAACTCGGTTGGATATGAGTACCGCATATCATCCACAAACCGATGGACAGAGTGAGAGAACGATTCAGACTCTCGAAGACATGCTCAGGGCATGTGTGATCGATTTTGGAAACGGATGGGATAAATATCTACCGTTAGCAGAATTCTCGTATAATAATAGTTATCATGCGAGCATTGGAGCTGCGCCATTCGAAGCATTGTACGGAAGGAAGTGTAGATCTCCTATCTGTTGGAATGAAGTAGGAGATCGACATTTAACTGGTCCCGAAATCATACACGAAATGACCGAGAAGATAGTACAAATCAAGGAGAGATTGAAAACATCCCGTAGTCGCCAAAAGAGCTACGCCGATGTTCGAAGGAAACCATTAGAGTTTCAGGTTGGGGACATGGTTATGCTAAAGGTGTCACCTTGGAAAGGTGTAATACGTTTCGGCAAAAGGGGTAAACTGAACCCAAGGTACGTAGGCCCGTTCAAGATCATCGAACGCATTGGACCGGTAGCTTATCGACTCGAGTTACCGCAACAACTCGCCGGAGTACATAATACCTTTCACGTCTCAAACCTTAAGAAGTGTCTTGCAAAGGAAGACCTCACCATTCCTCTTGAAGAAATCCATGTCGACGAGAAACTACAATTCGTCGAAGAACCAATTGAAATCATGGACCGTGAAGTTAAACAGCTCAAACAGAGCAATATACCGATTGTTAAGGTTCGTTGGAATGCTAGAAGAGGTCCCGAGTTTACTTGGGAACGAGAGGATCAGATGAAGCAAAAGTATCCACACTTGTTTCTCGATGACGCAAAATAGGTACAATTTTAAAATTTCGGGACGAAATTTATTTAACGGGGAGGTAATGTAACGACCCGCACTTTTTCGATCATACTATACTTATAAGATTAATATTTACATAAATTAAACCTTGCCAACATGATAAGCAATCCAAATTGTCGAGACTTATATTTCCGAAAAGAGTTTTACACAACGTTTGACCGTCTAGTTTGACCGATGATATCACGAACTATACAATATATGATAATTATACGTTTGTGTATATAAATGTATATATACATATTTAACATGATTAATAAATGTTTTAATATCTCATTTTGTATTAATAACAACAAGTTATATGTGTATTTTGAAACTACTAACTTAAGTTTTCAAAACGATAACTATACGTAACGTTATTTGACATAAATACTTAAGACATATAATGTTTATACATATATTGTATAAGTAATGTATTTAATCACTTTTAAGAACTTAAATACATAAAATCATATAAGTGTATTCACAAAAGATAGCTATATTTGAATCCTCATTCCATTTTTCACAAAATTTCTATACGTATACCTAGAGTATTTGTACTCGTATCATACCAAGCTTCTATACGTATTTACTATTGGTATATATACATCAAATCACCACCTAACCAGCCCTTATTCATGCCTTATGTATAAGGTAATTACTTTTGAATCATTGCAAGACTAATTACAAAAATACAAACTAAAATTTTGTCATGTTATCCTTAAAGATCACATTTTTAGGAGTATATATGTATCATCATTTTTGATTCATTTTTACTTCAATCTCTTAACTAAAAACACACACTCTTTCTTACTCTCTAAACTCCATAACAATCCAGCAAAGTTCCATAAAGATCTAGCTTCAAAAACCATACTAAAACACCATAAGAAAACCATACAAAAACACTTCAAGAAAACCCTCCAAGAACACCAACTTACTTCCAATCTTTCATCCACTTCTATCACCCTTTTGATTCTAGCTTCTTACTTCTCTTTTACAGCAACTTCATCCAAGGAACTTGAGGTAGAATCTATGTTCATAACCTTATTCGATTCATATATATATAGCTATCTTATTTTGTGGTACAAAAGTTTAACAACAAGAACATAGTTTGAATGTTTTCAAACTTGTTTGCAAACTAAATAGATCCTTCTAACTTGACTTTTAAAATACTTCAAGACCTGTAATATAACTTATGTATATGCTAATTTAACAAGGTAAAACTTGGTTTTTCAAAGTATAAGTATTTTTAGAAAAATGGTCATTAAATGATTTTGTTGTAACAAAAATGTTTAACTTCATATGTTTCACTAATGTTTCACTTATGCCGTATGATTTTGAATACAAACCAAGGTATCTACAGTTCATAGTCTTAAAGAAGAACTCGATCCAAGAAGATGGCAATTTGAATCAACGAAAACGGATTTGTAACGAAGAAACTATGACCGAAACAAAATTGGTTATCCTAGATCATTTCAACTACGGGATCAATTGGAAAAAATGATATAAATCACATATTTCTAAGATAACATGATATTTTATATATATGTACTCATAATTCAATTTCATATGGTTCAGGATCACCCGTAAGCAACACGAGAAGATTAATCATAAGATCCCATGATTGTACGCAACACGTCATTTGACAACACCGGTACTTTATGTACGCAACACGTCATTTGACAACACCGGTACCATGGGTCAAGATTAATCTCGACCAATACATATACGATGGGGTTTTATTGATTTCGTTGGGGGTTTTATTTATTTCATTGCGGGTATATTAAACATCTAAAAATGAACCATTAAAATTGAATTACTAACATCGGACTGCTAACTACGGACTAAGGAATTATTCAAAGTATTAAGAGTATAACAAGTATATATTTATAACGTTTGTTTAAAAATGAAAACATATTGATATATTATATATGGATAGGTTCGTGATATCAACCGGAAGACCGAGTCAAAATATATATATCATCAAGACAAGAGTGAGTATATAGTCCCACTTTTAAACTCTAAATATTTCGGGATGAGAATACATGTATTTTATGTTTTACGATATGGACACAAGTAACTGAAAAATATGTTCTACGTTGAGTTGTACCACTGGCATACTTCCCTGTAGCTTGGTAACTAATATTTACAGCGGTATTGTAAACGCGAATCCTGTTGATAGATCTATCGGGCCTGACAACCCCAACCGGACTGGACGACCAGTATTCAACGGTTGCACAATACTTCGTTTTGTGACTACACTTGGTACGGTGTAGTAAGATTTCATATTAAAGGGAATATGCGACGTGAAAATGTTAAGTATGGTTACCAAGTGCTCAACCACTTAGAATATTTTTATTGAAATGTTTATATACGAAATCTTGTGGTCTATATATATATATATTGCTGCGCACTAAACCTATATCTCACCAACTTTATGTTGACGTTTTTAAACATGTTTATTCTCAGGTGATAATTAAAGCTTCCGCTGCATTATGTTGAATCTAAGCAGGATCATGCGTACTCATATTTGTGTCAAAAATAAAACTGCATATCCGAGGACGTGTGTTGTAAAATATGCTAGAAATCGTGTTGTTATTATCATTTGTAAAGTTTGTAAGTCGAAGATTATCGTTAAACGATAATCATCTTTTTATTGTCTAAAGCTTGTAACAAAAATAATGGTTTGGTTTGTAATGTATAATATATGCAGTTTTCCTTTTTAAAAAAAAATGTCGCATATAGAGGTCAATACCTCGCAATGAAATCATACGTTATCTAACACGTTCTTATGGTTAAGGACGGGTTATGACATCATCCAACCTCAAGAAATCTTTCTTATTTATAGTAAGATATCTTTCTAATACAAGGTAATACTCATATTCAAACTTTGATTCAATTTCTATAACTATAACAATCTTATTTCGAGTGAAAATCTTACTTGAACTGTTTTCGTGTCATGATTCTGCTTCAAGAACTTTCAAGCCATCCAAGGATCCTTTAAAGCTAGATCCATTTTTCTCATTTCCAGTAGCTTTATCCAAAAAACTTGAGGTAGTAATGATGTTCATAACATCATTCGATTCATACATATAAAGCTATCTTATTCGAAGGTTTAAACTTGTAATCACTAGAACATAGTTTAGTTAATTCTAAACTTGTTCGCAAACAAAAGTTAATCCTTCTAACTTGACTTTTAAAATCAACTAAATACATGTTCTATATCTATATGATATACTAACTTAATGATTTAAAATCTGGAAACACGAAAAACACCGTAAAATCGGATTTACGCCGTCGTAGTAACACCGCGGGCTGTTTTGGGTTAGTTAATTAAAAACTATGATAAACTTTGATTTAAAAGTTGTTCTTCTGTGAAAATGATTTTTCTTATGAACATGAAACTATATCCAAAAATCATGGTTAAACTCAAAGTTGAAGTATGTTTTTCAAAATGGTCATCAAGACGTCGTTCTTTCGACTGAAATGACTACCTCTTACAAAAACGACTTGTAACTTATATTTCTGACTATAAACCTATACTTTTTCTATTTAGATTCATAAAATAAAGTTCAATATGAAACCATAGCAATTTGATTCACTCAAAACGGATTTAAAACGAAGAAGTTATGGGTAAAACAAGATTGGATAATTTTTCTTGTTGTAGCTACGTGAAAATTGGTAACAAATCTATATTAATCATATCCTAGCTAACTTATATTGTATTATACATGTATTCTAATATATTATGTAATCTTGGGATACCATAGACACGTATGCAAATGTTTTGACATATCATATCGACCCATGTGTATATATTATTTGGAACAACCATAGACACTCTATATGCAGTAATGTGGGAGTTAGCTATACAGGGTTGAGGTTGATTCCAAAAATATATATACTTTGAGTTGTGATCTAGCCTGAGACATGTATACACTGGGTCGTGGATTGATTCAAGATAATATATATCAATTTTTTTCTGTACATCTAACTTTGGACAACTAGTTGTAGGTTACTAACGAGGACAGCTGACTTAATGAACTTAAAACATCAAAGTATATTAAAAGTGTTGTAAATATATTTTGAACATACTTTGATATATATGTACATATTTGTTATAGGTTCGTGAATCGACCAGTGGCCAAGTCTTACTTCCCGACGAAGTAAAAATCTGTGAAAGTGAGTTATAGTCCCACTTTTAAAATCTAATATTTTTGGGATGAGAATACATGCAGGTTTTATAAATGATTTACAAAATAGACACAAGTACGTGAAACTACATTCTATGGTTGAATTATCGAAATCGAATATGCCCCTTTTTATTAAGTCTGGTAATCTAAGAATTAGGGAACAGACACCCTAATTGACGCGAATCCTAAAGATAGATCTATTGGGCCTAACAAACCCCATCTAAAGTTCCGGATGCTTTAGTACTTCGAAATTTATATCATATCCGAAGGGTGTCCCGGAATGATGGGGATATTCTTATATATGCATCTTGTTAATGTCGGTTACCAGGTGTTCACCATATGAATGATTTTTATCTCTATGTATGGGATGTATATTGAAATATGAAATCTTGTGGTCTATTGTTACGATTTGATATATATAGGTTAAACCTATAACTCACCAACATTTTTTGTTGACGTTTTAAGCATGTTTATTCTCAGGTGATTATTAAGAGCTTCCGCTGTCGCATACTTAAATAAGGACAAGATTTGGAGTCCATGCTTGTATGATATTGTATAAAAACTGCATTCAAGAAACTTATTTTGTTGTAACATACTTGTATTGTAAACCATTATGTAATAGTCGTGTGTAAACAGGATATTTTAGATTATCATTATTTGATAATCTACGTAAAGCTTTTTAAACCTTTATTGATGAAATAAAGGTTATGGTTTGTTCTAAAATGAATGCAGTCTTTGAAAAACGTCTCATATAGAGGTCAAAACCTCGCAACGAAATCAATTAATATGGATCGTTTTTAATCAATAAGAACGGGACATTTCAGTTGGTATCCGAGCGTTGGTCTTAGAGAACCAGAATTTTGCATTAGTGTGTCTTATCGAGTTTGTTAGGATGCATTAGTGAGTCTGGACTTCGACCGTGTTTACTTGAAAAATGATTGCTTAACAAATTTTGTTGGAAACTATATATTTTTAACATGTGAATATTATGTGATATATTAATCTCTTAACGTGTTTGATATTATGTGATATATGTCTACCTCTAGAACAAGTCCCATTGACTCACCTAATAATAATGAAGAGTCAAATGTAAATTGGAATGATTCGTGGACTGATTCACAAGTTCCCGAAGAGGAACTGGAAGAAGAGTCGGAACCGGAAGAAGAACCCGAACCAGAAGAAGAATCGGAACCGGAAGAAGAAATAGAACCAGTGGGGGAAATAATAAAACGGTTAAGTAGAAGAAAATCTTCAACCAACCGACCAAAGTTAATTATGGTCAATGGTGTTTCCGCCAAGGAAGCAAAGTATTGGGAGGATTACCAATTCTCCGATGAATCGGATCCCGACAAGGATTCCGATGATGTTATAGAAATTACCCCAACACAATTTAATAAGGCAAAAGAGAACAATAAGGGAAAGGGTATAAAAATAGAGAAATTTAATTCCAAACCCGATGAACTTTATATGTATCGTCAACACCCGTATTTCTTAAGTTGTGACAATAACCCGGGAACCTCTAAACCACCAGGTTTTTCTAAACCAATGTGGAAAACGACGGCTCGTATTAGGGGAACATCATATATCCCTAGAAACTTGGAAAAACGAACCAAAACTGAAGAAGAAGAAACGAGCAAGTCGGAATAAGATAGTTGTATTCTTGTGGTGTAATATATGTAATATAGTGTGCTTATGCTTTATGATATATGTAAAAATTGCTTGTATTAATAAGTATTTTTTTTAAGAATCTAACTCTTGTCTATTTTACAGTATAAAAACACAAAATGGATAGACAGCCCAATATTTTAAGAGACCTACCCGGAGACATGATTGATGAAATCTTGTCTAGAGTCGGTCAGAATTCCTCGGCACAACTATTTAAGGCGAGATCAGTTTGTAAGACATTCGAAGAACGTTCCAAGAATGCCTTGGTTTATAAAAGGCCTTCGTTCAAAAGATGGAGGATATCACATTGGGAAATCCATAAGTTACGATGTGTTTACTTTGACGCATATATTGCGGGGAACCCAAATGCTATTTTACGCAACGGGTTAAGAAATTATTTTGACTCAATATATCCGAATATAGGACTTCGTGATTTAGAAAAAGCGGCTAACATGCAACATAAAGAAGCATGTTATGCTTACGGGTTAGTAATGTTCGCTTCTCACCAAAGTGAGAACAAGAACATCGGGCTACAACTATTAAACAAAATATTCCCACAAGTGACGCAGTCGATAATTGGGGTAAGAAATGAGGTTTTTAGGTTATTACGAGACTGTTGGTCATTACGTAACCTTCATCCTTTTGACGACGTTACAACACATTGTCTTACTATCGGTCACAACAGTTATGTTCCACAAAACCAAGGATGGGAAGTGGTATTAGTAAAACCAGAATGCATGACTTGTTTCTGGACGTATGAATTACGTGTCTTTATTGCCTTTGCTGAACGCCTTATTTATTAACTAGAATTATCTTCGCAACTACTTTGTATCAAAGTTTTATGTGCTATATTTCATGCTATATGTAAAATAGCAGTATTGTAAGTTTGCAAGTTATTGTATAAAGGCTTGAATATGAAATTTTTTTGTTTTTTTTTTGTGATTAGTTTTTCATATAGAATTGTAGTAGTTGAAATGGTATGTTAGCTACTAAGTATGAACTTAACGGGTAGGTACTACCCGAATTAAAGAGTATAAAACGATAATATGAAGAAATAGCTTTTATAAATAAGTTCATATTACGCTACGAAATACTATTGACTACTCTTGATATTCTATATGATTAACTCGTTTCATTTGACTATTTTGAAGGAAATGGCACCGACTACTCGACACACCTTGAATATGAGCGAAGAGGAATTTCGTGCCTTTCTTGCTTCAAACATAGCCGTAGTACAGGCTGCGCTACATACCAACAATAACCTTGGATCTAGCAGTACAAGAAATCGTGTAGGATGCACCTACAAAGAATTCACTGCCTGCAAACCTTTGGAATTTGATGGAACTGAAGGACCGATCAGATTGAAACGGTGGACCGAGAAGGTCGAATCGGTGTTTGCCATAAGTAAGTGTACTGAAGAGGACAAAGTGAAGTACGCTACGCATACCTTCACAGGTTCTGCGTTAACATGGTGGAATGCCTATCTAGAGCAAGTGGGACAAGATGATGCTTACGCACTACCGTGGTCAGCATTCAAGCACTTGATGAACGAGAAGTACCGTCCCAGAACCGAGGTCAATAAGCTCAAGACAGAACTTAGAGGGTTACGAACCCAAGGATTTGATATTACCACGTACAAAAGACGACTCACAGAATTATGCCTATTGTGTCCGGGAGCGTTCGAAGATGAGGAAGAGAAGATCGACGCGTTTGTGAAAGGATTACCGGAAAGAATCCAAGAAGATATAAGTTCACACGAGCCCACCTCCATACAACAGGCATGTAGAATGGCTCACAAACTAGTGAACCAGATTGAAGAAAGAATTAAAGAACAGACTGCTGAAGAGGCCAATGTGAAGCAAGTCAAAAGAAAGTGGGAGGAAAACGGTGATAAGAATCACCAATACAACAATAACAGCAATTACAACAATAATCGCAACAACTATCCCAACAATCGCAACATCAATCGCAACTAAAACAAATGGCCCAACAACAACAACAACAACAACAACTACAACAATCATCCCAACAACAATAATAACCGCAACAACAACAACAACAATCAGAAGCAGCTATGCCAAAGGTGTGAAAAGTATCACTCGGGGTTCTGCACCAAATTTTGCAACAAGTGTAAAAGAAATGGTCATAGTGCGGCGAAGTGTGAGGTCTACGGACCAGGGGTTAACATAACGAAAGGAACAAATAGTGTCGGAACGAGTAATGGTGGAGCAAGTAGTGTCGGAGCAAGTTATGCCAATGTAGTTTGTTATAAATGTGGAAAACCGGGCCACATTATTAGAAATTGCCCGAACCAGGAGAACACGAATGGACAAGGCCGCGGAAGAGTTTTCAATATTAATGCGGCAGAGGCACAGGAAGACCCGGAGCTTATTACGGGGACGTTTCTTATTGACAATAAATCTGCTTACGTTTTATTTGATTCGGGTGCGGATACAAGCTATATGAGTAGAGATTTTTGTGCTAAATTAAGTTGTCCATTGACGCCTTTGGATAGTAAATTTTTACTCGAATTAGCAAATGGTAAATTAATTTTAGCAGATAATATATGTCGGAATCGAGAAATTAAACTAGTTAGCGAAACATTTAAGATTGACTTGATACCAGTAGAGTTAGGGAGTGTTGATGTGATAATCGGTATGGACTGGTTGAAAGAAGTGAAAGCAGAGATCGTTTGTTACAAAAATGCAATTCGCATTATACGAGAAAAAGGAAAACCCTTAATGGTGTACGGAGAAAAGGGCAACACGAAGCTACATCTTATTAGTAATTTGAAGGCACAAAAACTAATAAGAAAAGGTTGCTTTGCTGTTCTAGCACACGTCGACAAAGTACAAACTGAAGAAAAGAGCATCAATGATGTTCCTGTCGCAAAAGAATTTCCCGATGTATTTCTGTAAGAATTACCGGGATTACCCCCACATCGATCCGTTGAATTTCAAATAGATCTTGTACCAGGAGCTGCACCAATAGCTCGTGCTCCTTACAGACTCGCACCCAGCGAGATGAAAGAACTGCAAAGCCAATTACAAGAACTTTTAGAGCGTGGTTTCATTCGACCAAGCACATCACCGTGGGGAGCTCCTGTTTTGTTTGTTAAGAAGAAAGATGGTACATTCAGGTTGTGTATCGACTACCGAGAGTTGAAAAAACTTACCATCAAGAACCGCTACCCACTACCGAGAATCGATGACTTATTTGATCAACTACAAGGCTCGTCTGTTTATTCAAAGATTGACTTACGTTCCGGGTATCATCAAATGCGGGTGAAAGAAGATGATATTTCAAAGACTGCTTTCAGAACACGTTACGGTCATTACGAGTTTATGGTCATGCCGTTTGGTTTAACTAATGCACCAGCTGTGTTCATGGACCTTATGAACTGAGTGTGTGGACCATACCTTGAAAAGTTTGTCATTGTTTTCATTGATGACATACTTATTTACTCAAAGAATGACCAAGAATACGGTGAACATTTGAGAAAGGTGTTAGAAGTATTGAGGAAGGAAGAATTGTACGCTAAGTTTTCAAAGTGTGCATTTTGGTTGGAAGAAGTTCAATTACTCGGTCACATAGTGAACAAAGAAGGTATTAAGGTGGATCCGGCAAAGATAGAAACTATTGAAAAGTGGGAAACCCCGAAAACTCCGAAACTAATACGCCAGTTTTTAAGACTAGCTGGTTACTACAGAAGGTTCATCCAAGACTTTTCCAGAATAGCAAAACCCTTGACTGCATTAACGCATAAAGGGAAGAAATTTGAATGGAAGGATGAACAAGAGAAAGCGTTTCAGTTATTGAAGAAAAAGCTAATTACGGCACCTATATTGTCATTGCCTGAAGGGAATGATGATTTTGTGATTTATTGTGATGCATCAAAGCAAGGTCTCGGTTGTGTATTAATGCAACGAACGAAGGTGATTGCTTATGCGTCTAGACAATTGAAGATTCACGAACAAAATTATATGACGCATGATTTGGAATTAGGCGCGGTTGTTTTTGCATTAAAGACTTGGAGGCACTACTTATATGGGGTTAAAAGTATTATATATACCGACGACAAAAGTCTTCAACACATATTTAATCAGAAACAACTGAATATGAGGCAGCGTAGGTGGATTGAATTGTTGAGTGATTACGATTTTGAGATTCGTTACCACCCGGGGAAGGCAAATGTGGTAGCCGACGCCTTGAGCAGGAAGGACAGAGAACCCATTCGAGTAAAATCTATGAATATAATGATTCACAATAACGTTACTACTCAAATAAAGGAGGCGCAACAAGGATTTTTAAAAGAGGGAAATTTAATGGATGAAATACCCAAAGGATCGGAGAAGCATCTTAATATTCGGGAAGACGGAACTCGGTATAGGGCTGAAAGGATTTGGGTATCAAAATTTGGAGATATAAGAGAAATGGTACTTAGAGAAGCTCATAAAACCAGATACTCAATACATCCTGGAATGGAGAAGATGTACAAGGATCTCAAGAAACATTTTTGGTGGCCGGGTATGAAAGCCGATGTTGCTAAATACGTAGAAGAATGTTTGACGTGTTCTAAGGTCAAAGCTGAGCATCAAAAACCATCAGGTCTACTTCAATAACCCAAAATCCCGAAATGGAAATGGGAAAACATTACCATTGATTTCATCACTAAATTGCCAAGGACTGCAAGTGGTTTTGATACTATTTAGGTAATAGTTGATCGTCTCACCAAATCAGCACACTTCCTGCCAATAAGAGAAGATGACAAGATGGAGAAGTTAGCACGACTGTATTTGAAGGAAGTCATCTCCAGAAATGGAATACCAATCTCTATTATCTCTGATAGGGATGGCAGATTTATTTCAAGATTCTGGTAGATATTACAGCAAGCATTAGGAACTCGTCTAGACATGAGTACTACCTATCATCCACAAACTGATGGGCAGAGCGAAAGGACGATACAAACGCTTGAAGACATGCTACGAGCATGTGTTATTGATTTCGGAAACAGTTGGGATCGACATCTACCGTTAGCAGAATTTTCCTACAACAACAGCTACCATTCAAGCATTGAGATGGCGCCGTTTGAAGGACTTTATGGTAGAAAGTGCAGGTCTCTGATTTGTTGGAGTGAAGTGGGGGATAGACAGATTACGGGTCCGGAGATAATACAAGAAACTACCGAGAAGATCATCCAAATTCAACAACGGTTGAAAACCGCCCAAAGTCGACAAAAGAGCTACGCTGACATTAAAGAAAAGATATAGAATTTGAAATTGGAGAGATGGTCATGCTTAAAGTTTCACCTTGGAAAGGCGTTGTTCGATTTGGTAAACGAGGGAAATTAAATCCAAGGTATATCGGACCATTCAAGATTATTGATCGTGTCGGACCAGTAGCTTACCAACTGGAGCTACCTCAACAACTCGCGGCTGTACATAACACTTTCCACATCAACGAAAAACTTCAATTCATCGAAGAACCCGTCGAAATAATGGATCCTGAGGTTAAAAGACTTAAGCAAAACAAGATACCAATTGTTAAGGTTCAATGGAATGCTCGTAGAGGACCCTAGTTCACCTGAAACGAGAAGATCAGATGAAGAAGAAATACCCGTATTTATTTCCAGAAGATACGTCAACACCTCCAACTGCTTAAAATTTCGAGACGAAATTTATTTAACTGGTAGGTACTGTAGTGACCCGAACTTTTCCATGTTTATATATATATATTAAATGAAATTTTTATTTATATGATTAAGTGTTTCCAACATGTTAAGCAATCAAACTTGTTAAGACTTGATTAATTGAAATAGGTTTCATATAGACAATTGACCACCCAAGTTGACCGGTGATTCACGAACGTTAAAACTTGTAAAAACTATATGATGACATATATATGGTTATATATATAGTTAACATGATATTATGATAAGTAAACATATCATTAAGTATATTAATAATGAACTACATATGTAAAAACAAGACTACTAACTTAATGATTTTGAAACGAGACATATATGTAACGATTATCGTTGTAACGACATTTAATGTATATATCATATTAAGAGATATTCGTACATCTTAATATCTTGATAATATAATAATTTAAAATCTCATTTGATATTATAAACATTGGGTTAACAACATTTAATAAGATCGTTAACCTAAAGGTTTCAAAACAACACGTACATGTAACGACTAACGATGACTTAACGACTCAGTTAAAATGTATATACATGTAGTGTTTTAATATGTATTCATACACTTTTTAAAGACTTCAAGACACTTATCAAAATACTTCTACTTAACAAAAATTCTTACAATTACATCCTCGTTCAGTTTCATCAACAATTCTACTCGTATACACCCGTATTCGTACTCGTACAATACACAGCTTTTAGATGTATGTACTATTAGTATATACACTCCAATGATCAGCTCTTAGCAGCCCATGTGAGTCACCTAACACATGTGGGAACCATCATTTGGCAACTAGCATGAAATATCTCATAAAATTACAAAAATATGAGTAATCATTCATGACTTATTTACATGAAAATAAAATTACATATCCTTTATATCTAATCCATAAATCAATGACCAAAAACACCTACAGACACTTTCATTCTTCAATTTTCTTCATCTAATTGATCTCTCTCAAGTTCTATCTTCAAGTTCTAAGTGTTCTTCATAAATTCTACAAGTTCTAGTTTCATAAAATCAAGAATACTTCCAAGTTTGCTAGCTTACTTCCAATCTTGTAGAGTGATCATCCAACCTCAAGAAATCTTTCTTATTTATAGTAAGATATCTTTCTAATACAAGGTAATACTAATATTCAAACTTTAATTCAATTTCTATAACTATAACAATTTTATTTCGAGTGAAAATCTTACTTGAACTGTTTTCGTGTCATGATTATGCTTCAAGAACTTTCAAGCCATCCAAGGATCCTTTGAAGCTAGATCCATTTTTCTCATTTCCAGTAGCTTTATCCCGAAACCTTGAGGTAGTAATGATGTTCATAACATCATTCGATTCATACATATAAAGCTATCTTATTCGAAGGTTTAAACTTGTAATCACTAGAACATAGTTTAGTTAATTCTAAACTTGTTCGCAAACAAAAGTTAATCCTTCTAACATGACTTTTAAAATCAACTAAACACATGTTCTATATCTATATGATATGCTAACTTAATGATTTAAAATCTGGAAACACGAAAAACACCGTAAAACCGGATTTACGCCACCGCGGGCTGTTTTGGGTTAGTTAATTAAAAACTATGATAAACTTTGATTTAAAAGTTGTTCTTCTGGGAAAATGATTTTTCTTATGAACATGAAATGATATCCAAAAATCATGGTTAAACTCAAAGTGGAAGTATGTTTTTTAAAATGGTCATCAAGACGTCGTTCTTTCGACTGAAATGACTACCTCTTACAAAAACGACTTGTAACTTATATTTCTGACTATAAACCTATACTTTTTATGTTTAGATTCATAAAATAAAGTTCAATATGAAACCATAGCAATTTTATTCACTCAAAACGGATTTAAAACGAAGAAGTTATGGGTAAAACAAGATTGGATAATTTTTCTTGTTTTAGCTACGTGAAAATTGGTAACAAATCTATATTAATCATATCCGAGCTAACTTATATTGTATTATACATGTATTCTAATATATTATGTAATCTTGAGATACCATAGACACGTATGCAAATGTTTTGACATATCATATCGACCCATGTGTATATATTATTTGGAACAACTATAGACACTCTATATGCAGTAATGTAGGAGTTAGCTATACAGGGTTGAGGTTGATTCTAAAAATATATATACTTTGATTTGTGATCTAGCCTGAGACATGTATACACTGGGTCATGGATTGATTCAAGATAATATATATCAATTTTTTTTCTGTACATCTAACTTTGGACAACTAGTTGTAGGTTACTAACGAGGACAGCTGACTTAATGAACTTAAAACATCAAAATATATTAAAAGTGTTGTAAATATATTTTGAACATACTTTGATATATATGTACATATTTGTTATAGGTTCGTGAATCAACCAGTGGCCAAGTCTTACTTCCCGACGAAGTAAAAATCTGTGAAAGTGAGTTATAGTCCTACTTTTAAAATCTAATATTTTTGGGATGAGAATACATGCAGGTTTTATAAATGATTTACAAAATAGACACAAGTACGTGAAACTACATTCTATGGGTGAATTATCGAAATCGAATATGCCCCTTTTTATTAAGTCTGGTAATCTAAGAATTAGGGAACAGACACCCTAATTGACGCGAATCCTAAAGATAGATCTATTGGGCCTAACAAACCCCATCCAAAGTACCGGATGCTTTAGTACTTCGAATTTTATATCATATCCGAAGGGTGTCCCGGAATGATGGGGATATTCTTATATATGCATCTTGTTAATGTCGGTTACCAGGTGTTCACCATATGAATGATTTTTATCTCTATGTATGGGATGTATATTGAAATATGAAATCTTGTGGTCTATTGTTACGATTTGATATATATAGGTTAAACCTATAACTCACCAACATTTTTTTGTTGACGTTTTAAGCATGTTTATTCTCAGGTGATTATTAAGAGCTTCCGCTGTCGCATACTTAAATAAGGACAAGATTTGGAGTCCATGCTTGTATGATATTGTGTAAAAACTGCATTCAAGAAACTTATTTCGTTGTAACATATTTGTATTGTAAACCATTATGTAATAGTCGTGTGTAAACAGGATATTTTAGATTATCATTATTTGATAATCTACGTAAAGCTTTTTAAACCTTTATTGATGAAATAAAGGTTATGGTTTGTTTTAAAATGAATGCAGTCTTTGAAAAATTTCTCATATAGAGGTCAAAACCTCGCAACGAAATCAATTAATATGGAACGTTTTTAATCAATAAGAACGGGACATTTCAATTTCATCTTAAACCTCAATTGTATCTTGACGATTATAATCTGCGTTCAAACCTTTCATGATCTTGAAAACACCTCAATCGAGAGGACGAACCAACTGCACTTCATCTACGGAAGAAAAGATTGATGTATATAGTTATGCACCTGAAAAACTCTCGGAAACTGAGTAAACGTTTAACACGTATCTGTGCTAGCTCCTTTGGCATTGTTATTACCCAAAATAACTTTGCAATCTCTTTCCAAATTAGCCAATTTTGTCACAGCTCCAGCAAGTCAACTTTGACTTTTCAGTCAGACTAGCCTTATTATAACCTTGATATATACGTTGTCTTTTTGCCTTCGTTACCGGGGAACCGTTTATATCTCACCACATTAGCAGTAAACTTACCAACAACTCCGTTGATCTTTGATTTTCCAAAAAATCATTATATTTATCGAAACCCTATCCGCATCTTATAACGAGAATTTCCATACCAATTACCGAGGACTAGCAATCAGTGTTTTGAAATCTCGAAGCGTTACTACATCAACAATTATATGTATACATATAACATTTATCTCTTAGAATTATGATCTTTCATTCTGAAATTCTGAAGAGCAACCAGTCTACGAATCAATACTTCAAATTTTGAAAATTTCTGATGAAGCAGCAAAAACTGTAAACGATCTTAACAGTTGAAAGTTTGATAATAAAGAATAGTGGCTGAATAAGCTCAAAAAGATGAGAAAATTGGTACCAAAAAACGGATTGAGCAAACCATGAAGGAGGCTGTGGACAAATCACAAACACTAAACATGCCTTCAAAGAATCCAAATGATTCAGTGTCAGCTGAAGTCATTAACAAATACCTTACTCCTGACTCTGAACCCTTACAAACAAATCTTCCTCATCATCATTCGATAGTAGAAATTCTAAGATATCATCATATCTTTCATTATAAATATCCTCGATATTTCAGAAGATACCTTCATAAATATCTTTGTCCGAAATTATCTATCTCCTCGTGCTATCTATGTTACATCACAAAATAAACTGTTTTAGTTTCTATCCTTCTATAAAAATTTGAGTTTAAAATTTGAATGTTATTGAAAAAGTGTTGGGAACTAAAGCATGAGTTAGTATAATATAATGACACTTGATCAATGTGATTATATTACAGTAAGTCATGCTGAGTTTCTAATGGAACGTGATGATTCACAGACCCTAACGTCATCATGTGCCATGTTACATGACTCTTGCATTCTACTTGATCTCTAATTATATCAAGAACATATTTCTTGATAGTTCTATCTTTTCCCGTGACTTCTGGTAATTTAACCGATCAAGATCGTGCTATTACAATCTCTCTCTTAGAACATGAACCATGGTCATTCGAAATTTCATACCTACGAAATTCTGGACCATTATTTGTTGTGCTTAATGGATAAAAGAGAAAAGAAAAGTATGAAACTCCGAAATATAAAGGAAACGAAGGTAGTAGATTTATAGTGAAATATTAGACAGATCATTCAAGCCAGATTATCGAATTAAATCAAAGAAGATCCTAATTTCCTTAATTTTTAAAGGATCAAATCTTTTATAAATTTTGAAGATTTTTTCTAAATCCCTTAAATTTCGGAAATCAACCGTGACTACGTCACCGGTTAAGACGAATTTTCATTTATTCATTTCACTCTTTTACGATAGCTTCACTCGTACTCTTCGAGTAATCGAATTATCTTATCCATATTACTCAACAGTAATAAAACTCAATTTATCAACTCATATTCGCCAGGAAAACATTCTTATTGTTAGCCATGACGATCTCGATCAAATTTCGAGGACGAAATTTCTTTAACGGGTAGGTACTGTGACGACCCGGAGATTTTCGACCAAATTTAAACTTAATCTTTATATGATTTTGAAACGATAAGCAAAGTCTATAATATTGAGTCTCAAGGTTTTTGAACTGTTTTCATGAATGCATTTAACCTCGACCACTTTTGACGATTCACGAACAACTATTTGTAAATCGATACATATATATTTAAAAATATAAATATATATATTAAATCAAAATATTATTTGAAATATTATATTATTTAGTTATTAGAATTAATTATGTTAAATAAAGTAATATATGATATTAATTATAACTTATAATGTATCTAGATATATTAATAAAGTACATTGAATATATATATTTGATTTCGAATTTATTTAGTAAACGATAGTAGCACTCATTTGTCATTCAATTGATAGAAAACGAGTTAAAAAGGAACATATGTGATTTTAAAATAAACGGTAATCCGAAAATGAGTTTTATAATTTATAGGCTTATTAAAAATGTATTTAGAAGATATTTGTTAAATTTTAACTTTTTTTTTTATTTTACTTGGGGTTGGGAGTGAATAATTAATGTAATTTTTATTTAATATTTAATGACCTAATTTTATACCATAATGATTGAAATAAATAAAAGAATTTAATTTAAAAATTTGGGATTTTTTCGAAGACTTTTATCCGCCCCTGATTATCAACGGGCAACGAAATTCTATTCCTATTGAAACTGTCGGTAGTTAAAAACAAATGTGAGGCTGCTAACCTATTCATCTATGCACGTTTCTTATTTGATGATATTTAATTACTATGTGAATATTATTATATTATTTAATAATACCCACTTGTTCATTTTTCATCGGTGATTGAGAGAATTACTAGTGTGATTGCAATTATCAACCAACCATCACAACTTTATTTATATATATACATGATAGGCATATGACAATCATCACTACCCTCACTACACCCGAAACCCACTTCTATTTTTTTTAATACTACTATTCGAGAACACTTTTGCTTCCTATTTTGTTTCCTACTCAACCCCAACATGCTTAAAAATGTTGTACCCAAATCATTAAACACTTGTATCTTTAGATATTGTAATATAAATCTACTGAAACTGGGTATACATGAAACTGTCCCATATTTCTATAATTTACCTTTAAACACACACACGCATGAACACCTTCAAACTCAAACCCGCTAAACCACCATCAAAACCAACATCTATCATCTTGTTCTAGTTAATGCTACGACCTGTTCTAGTTCGGTTCAACCCTTTCACCATCTCCAACACCAACGGTCATGACACCATCACCATGAACAAGCCACCACCATCATCATAGTAGTTTCATTTTTCTGTTTTCTTTTCTTGAAACCACCACTAAACCGCCCAAATCACTGTCACTGCTACCTTCTTCTGTTTTCTTTTATTTCTGTTTGACACCCAAATAAAACTACTTCTTTATGTCACCTGCAGCAGCCTAGTTGTTGCTGTTTTCGACTGCCAAACAACCCCAAACAGCCACGTACTATTACTATTGCAGTTAAATGATGACAATCTCAATGATGAATGAAGTAAGATGATGAGAGGCTGAAGATAATGATTACTGCCCCTATGTTCTACTTGAATCGTTGCTGTTACTGTTTTGATTGAACACGTGAGATAAAGATGATGAACCAAACACCCATCAACCCATCGAGAATCACCACCTATCACCACCTTTTATAACCGGCCACCACCACAATACAACCGGTTATCATCATCATCAACCTTCACTATCTCTCTCCCTCTCTTGATCGTGAACCCATCACCACTATCCTTCATCTTCATCGTGACTACTCAACCCACAAGACCCACAACTCTTGTGTTCTTTTGAGACAATCGGATTACCACCATCTTACGGTTTTTCTGTTTACAACCATTTTTCCCACCACCATAAACCATTGATCACTACTTGAAACCCTTCTATCACTCACCTCCTTGGTCACTGTTACCCAATCAACAATTTGTTGTTGCTTCCAGTTTATGTATGATTAACCAACACAAACCCATAAAAATCATAACAGTTTTCGTTGCTACTTTTTAAGGTTGGAACCCCACCTTTCGACCACTATTGTTGCACACAAGAAAAACCACCATCGATCACCTCTAAATTGATGCTACTTTTATTTTTGTTATACGACCAACAATTACCATTAAACCATGGATTTAAACTACTACTTTGAATTCGTGTTTTCATTCGACTAATAATCAAAACCCAGCCATAACCACCACCTGCAAATCACCCTTGTTACTTCCTTCATTTACTATTTCAGTCCAATGAACATGACACCCAAAAACCCAATGAACCATCACTATAATGATGTTAAACTGTAATTATTGTTGATGTTGTAAGAACGAAGATGAAGATGATGATGAGTGTTATTGATGGACCAAAAAACCCTATGCACCATCGTAAG
This sequence comes from Rutidosis leptorrhynchoides, assembly GCF_046630445.1. Lineage (NCBI taxonomy): Eukaryota > Viridiplantae > Streptophyta > Magnoliopsida > Asterales > Asteraceae > Rutidosis > Rutidosis leptorrhynchoides. Next base: position 153,168,256 of record NC_092333.1, read on the forward strand.
ATTTTTCTGTTAATCGATGGTGAACTATTGCTCCTAATCGGTTATTGTTTCTGCTCACCCTCATAAGAACCGAAAACCATTTAGGGTTGTTAATGGGCTGTTGAGATCCAGTGAACCATTTGGTGTTTCATTGGGCTTGGTAGACTAGTTAATCTCACATATGGGCTAAAAGAGAAACAGATTGCTAACGAGTTAAATAAATACAAGTTTGATTAAGATCAGGAAATATAGATTAGCTTAGATGGTTTGAGTGTTTGTTTGGTGAAAGAGAGGTCACGGGTTCGAGCCTGGTCTGGGGTATTATTTTTAGGAACTCACTCTTCAAAGGTCGTAAACTTATTCTTATTACTATTATTATGATGATGATGATGATGATTATTATTATTATTATTATTATTATTATTATTATTATTATTATTATTATTATTATTATTATTATTATTATTATTATTATTATTATTATGATTATTATTATTATTATTATTATTATTATTATTATTATTATTATTATTATTATTATTATTATTATTGTTAATATTATCTTTATCATCATTATTATTATTATTTCAAGTATTATTATTATAGGAACTATATTATTATTATTTACAATATTACTATTAATATTATTATTATTATTATTATTATTACTACAATAAAAATTGTTATTTAAAATACTTATATAAAACATATATAAAAGTATATATAGATATAAAAATATAAACAATTGAAATAATATATATAATATATATATATATATATATATATATATATATATATATATATATATATATATATATATATATATATATATATATATAACTTGTTCGATTACGAGTATATGTGTTAATGTATATATAAATGATATAGGTTCGTGAATCCAAGGTCAACCCTGCATTGTTCAGTTCCGTCGTATGCATATTTTTACCACAAAATATCGTATTGTGAGTTCATTTGATTCCCTTTTACTCTTTACATTTTTGGGACTGAGAATACATGCGCTGATTTTATAACTGCTTTATTAAATGCTTTAGAAATATATTTCGAATTGCGAATATATGAAATGCTTTTATAAATGTTTGACGAGATAGACACAAGCAAAACATTCCTCGAATGAATTATTATGCAGACAGAAGTTCTGCGGATTATTATTGAATTATGTGGACATGATAATTGCCACCATTGAATTATGTGGACATGATAATTGCCACCAATTGATGTGAATATTTTTCCCCTTATTATTATTGCTTGGTAACCTAAGAATTAGAATCGGGTATGGCCCTAATTCACGCGAATCCTAAAGGTAGCTACCGGGTTTACACCATCACCCAGAATGTTCACTAGACGGAAGAGATAGTGGGTGTGGTGTTTAGTACTTTGAAGTTTATATATTATACAGACGAGAAGTTCTGTTTTTTGGGATATTATTGATGCGCATTATATGTTAAGGTCGGTTACCAAGCCAAGCGATGAAAGTAAAATGAATGTCATGTATCGAGAGAATGATTTTTATACACCGGTTATGTGTATTATTTTTGTGCACGAGATATGTGTACGGTTATTTAAAAATCGCGAGGCAACCTACGGGGGAGAAAAGGATATGAACCTACTCTGCTAAGCATTATGAAAAATAGTTTCGTACACGAGATAGGTGTACTGTATTTGAATCTTGTGGTCTATCAAAATGATGAATTTTATTGTTTACGATAAACTTATGAACTCACCAACCTTTTGGTTGATACTTTAAAGCATGTTTATTCTCAGGTATTAAAGAAATCTTCCGCTGTGCATTAGCTCATTTTAAGGATATTACTTGAAGTCATTCATGGCATATTTTAAAAGACGTTGCATTCTAGTTTTTGAGTTCAACAAAATTATTATTAAGTCATTGATAGTTTGATATAATATGAAATGGTATGCATGCCTGTTAACTTTCGATGAAATGAAAGTTTGCCTTTTAAAAACGAATGCAATGTTTGTAAAATGTATCATATAGAGGTCAAATACCTCGCGATGTAACCAAATGTAATGTATTCGTCTAGATGAATTAGGACGGGGTCCTTACAATGGTGATTAAAGGTGTTGTAGTGGTAATGAAAGGTTTCTAGTTGGTGATGGTAGCGATGATCGTGATGGATGATGGGTTATGGTTGTACCGGTGGATGGTTATGGAATGATGGAAGATGGAAGGTGTGTTGATATCATGTATTGCATTGTTAGTGTATATATATTGAAATTGAGAGAAAAAAATAATATCATAAGGGACAAGAACACTAATATAGGGTTAGGAATCTTGATAATTGATGCTGTACGATCGTGGGATATATATAAGTTAAAGTGTTAAAGCAAGGCAACAGTAATTTTGTTAAATGTTTCTCACTTTTTAAAAGGAATCATATTGTATTATCATTAGAACGTGCACAATTTAGCAAAACCTACCGACAGTTTTCACGGACTGTGTATAGTGCGAAATCAGTGGCGAATAAAAGTGTTCAGAAAAATCTCATATTTTAAAATTAACTATATTTATTTATTTTGGTCATTATGGTATAAAATTCGATCCTTAATTTGTTAAATAAAAATTACATCAACTGTCCCTCTGAATTCAGGGTAAAATATAAAAAGGGCTAAAATATAATAACTAGATCCTAAATACTTTTTTAGTAAGCCTAAAATTTATAGAACTCATTTTCGGATCACCGTTTATTTTAAAATCATATAAGTTCGAATTAAACTTCTCTAAATAATAATCGAAACGTTCAACGAGTATTACAATTATTAAATAATTATATTTGATATACTATATATATATATATATATATATATATATATATATATATATATATATATATATATATACACACACATATATATAGATTTATTTAAATAAAAATTTAATTATATCATACATTATTTTATATTTTCAGTTCTAACGATTAAATCGTATATTATTATTTTTAGCTATTATATATACATATATTTATATTTATATGTATACACATTTATTTACAATTAATGGTTCGTGAATCGTCGAGAATGGTAGAAGGTCAATTGAATATATGAAACAGTTCAAAATTTTTGAGACTCAACATTACAGACTTTGCTTATCGTGTCGAAAACATATAAAGATTAAGTTTAAATTAGGTCGAAAATTTCCGGATAGTCACACAAAAGATACGATAGATCTAACATTTTGGCATAAGACAAAAAACACCAAGCACCATGAACCGTCAGTGGTGTTAATTGTGTGGTGTGAATTTGCGAGGAAAGATGTCTTTTTCGGAATATAGACGACCTGAAATGGCAAGCACGTTCAGAGAGTCTTGCTCGTTTGGCCGTTTTAGGGTGATCTTAAGAATTTCAGCACAAACTGAAACCAAAGGTTATGCACCGTGAAATGTTACTCTATCTGGCGGCGCATATTAATGTTTTAAAAAGCATGTTTGATGAAGTGACATTAGATTCAAAATTATATGAGTTATACACAATTACATTGTGAGTGAAATAATAGACCTTAAAACTATATATATCATGCTAAGTCATGCATACACAAAAGTAATAATACGATTTATATTGAAAATGTTCAAAAAAGAACATTAATAATGAGTAAATGTCTTTTTTCGGCATTCTGACTACCTCGAATGATAATTAACTTTTCAAGAGTCTTGATGTTAGTTTCGTTTTAGGGTGATCCTGAGAATTGCAGCACAATCTGAAATGAAAGGTTATGCGCTTTCAAATGGTACTCCAATTGACAGTGCATATTATTGATATAAAAAGCGTGTTTAATGAAGTGAGATTACATTCAAAATTATATGTGTTACATATAATTACATTGTGAGTGAAATAATAGGCCTTAAAACAATATGTACCATGCTAAGTCATGCATACAAAAAGAAATAATATGATAGAAATTAAAAAATAGTCAAAAGAGCGTCTAAAATAAAAAAAATGCAAAATTAAAGGTTTTCGAGGCCTCGTTACGAAAAATATTTGGGACAAAACGCCTACGATAGTTTGCCAACGGAAAGATCTCGAAAAAATACATGATTAACAAAACGGTGACTAAATCAAAGCTACGAGTCAAAAGATACGATAGATCTAATATTTTTGCCAAAGACAAAAAACACCAAGCACCACGAACCGTCGGTGGTGCTTGGTGCGTGGTGTGAATTTGCGAGAAAATATGTCTTTTTCGGAATCTAGACGACCTGAAATGGCAAGCACGTTCAGAGGGTCTTGCTCATTGGGCGGTTTTAGCGTGATCTTGAGAATTTCAGCACAATCTGAAACCAAAGGTTATGCACTGCCAAATGTTACTCCATCTGGTGGCGCATATTAATGATTTAAAAAGCATGTTTAATGAAGTGACATTAGAATCAAAATTATATGAGTTATACATAATTACATTGTGAGTGAAATAATAGGCCTTAAAATTATATATACCATGCTAAGTTATGTATACACAAAAGTAATAATACGATATATATTGAAAACGTTCAAAAAAACATTGATAATGAGTAAAATGTCTTTTTCGGCATCCTGACGACCTCGAATGGCAATAAAATTTACGAGAGTCTTGATGTTAGGGTCGTTTTAGTGTGATCTTGAGAATTGCAGCACAATCTGAAATCAAAGGTTATGCGCCGCCAAATGGTACTCCATTTCACGGCGCATATTATTGATATAAAAAGCGTGAATTATGAAGTGACATTAGATTTAAAATTATATGCGTTATACATAATTACATTGTGAGTGAAATAATAGGTCTTAAAACAATATGTACCAGGCTAAGTCATTCATACAAAAAGAAATAATATGATATAAATTCAAAACGGTCAAAAGAGCGTCTAAAATTTTTTAAAAAAAAAGGAAAAACTGAAGGTTTTCGAGGCCTCGTTTCAAAAAATATTTGGGACAAAGTTTGCCAATGGATAGATCTCGAAAAAATAAACGATTTTAAAAAACGGTGACGAAATCGGAGCTACGAGTCAAAAGATACGATAGATCTAACATTTTGGCCAAGGTCAAAAAACAGCAAGCACCACAAACCATCGGTGGTGTTTGGTGCGTGGTGTGAATTTGCGAGGAAAGATGTCTTTTTCGGAATCTAGACGACCTGAAATGGCAAGCACGTTCAGAGAGTCTTGCTCGTTGGGCCGTTTTAGGGTGATCTTGAGAATTTCAGCACAATCTGAAACCAAAGGTTATGCGCCGCCAAATATTAATTCATCTGGCGGCACATATTAATTATTTAAAAACAATGTTTAATGATGTGACATTAGAATCAAAATTATATGAGTTATACATGATTACATTGTGAGTAAAATAATAGGCCTTAAAACTATATATACCATGTTAATTCATGTATACAAAAAAGTAATAATATGAAATATATATATTGAAAACGTTAAAAAAAAAAAAAACATTAATAATGAGTAAATTTCTTTTTCGGCATCCTAACGACCTCGAATAGAATTAAACTTTCCTAGAGTCTTGATGTTAGGCTCGTTTTAAGGTGATCTTGACAATTGCAGCGCAATCTGAAGTCAAAGGCTATGCGCCGTCAAATGGTACTCCATTTGGCGGCGCATATTAGTGATATAAAAAGCGTGTTTAATGAAGTGACATTAGATTTAAAATTATATGCGTTATACATAATTACATTGTGAGTAAAATAATAGACCTTAAAACAATATGTACCATGCTAAGTCATGCATACATAAAGGAATAATATGATAGAAATTAAAAAACGGTCAAAGAGCGTCTAAAATAAAAAAAAAGGCAAAATTGAAGGTTTTCGAGGCCTCGTTTCGAAAAATATTTGGGACAAACCGCCTACAGCAGTTTGCCAACGGATAGATCTCGAAAATAAACACGATTTAAAAAAATGTACGAAAGATCTAACATTTTGGCCTAAGACAAAAAACATCAAGAACCACGAACCGTCGGTGGTGTTTGGGGCATGGTGTGAATTTGAGAGGAAGGATGTCTTTTTCGGAATCTAGACTACCTCGAATGGCAAGCACGTTCAGATAGTCTTGCTCGTTGGGCCGTTTTAGGGTGATCTTGAGAATTTTAGCACAATCTGAAACCAAAGGTTATGCGACGCCAAATGTTACTCCATCGGCGGCGCATATTAATGATTTAAAAAACATGTTTAATGAAGTGAGATTAGACTCAAAATTATATGAGTTATATATAATTGTATTGTGAGTGAAATAATAGTCCTTAAAACTATATATACCATACTAAGTCATGTATACACAAAAATAATAATACGATATATATTGAAAATGTTCAAATAAACATTAATAACTAGTATAATGTCATTTTTTTGACATCCTGACGACCTCGAATGGCAATAAACTTTCCGAGAGTCTTGATATTAGGGTCGTTTTAGGGTGATTTTGAGAATTTCAACACAATCTGAAACCAAAGGTTATGCGCCGCCAAATGCTACTCCATTTGGCGTGGCGGCGCATATTATATATATAAAAAACGTGTTTAATTAAATGACATTAGATTCAAAATTATATGCGTTATACATAATTACATTGTGCGTAAAATAATAGGCCTTAAAATAATATGTACAATGCTAAGTCATGCATAAAAAAGAAATAATATGATATAAATTCAAAACGGTTAAAAGAGCGTTTAAAATTTAAAAAAAAAAGAGGCAAAATTGAATGTTTTCGAGGCCTATTTTCGAAAAATATTTAGGACAAACCGGATACGGCAGTTTGCCAACGGATAGATCCTAGAAAAATACACGGGTTAAAAAAACGGTGACTAAATCGGAGCTACGAGTAAAAAATATACGATAGATCTAAAATTTTGGCCAAAGACAAAAATACCAAGCACCACGAACCGTCGGTGGTGTTTAGTGCGTGGTGTGAATTTGCGAGGAAAGATGTATTTTTCGGAATCTAGACGACCTCAAATGGCAAGCACGTTCAGAAAGTCTTGCTCGTTGGGCCGTTTTAGGGTGATCTTAAGAATTTCAGCACAATCTGAAACTAAAGGTTATGCGCCGCGAAATGTTACTACATTTGGTAGCGCATATTAATGATTTAAAAAGCATGTTTAATGAAGTGACATTATACTCAAAATTATATGAGTTATACATAATTACATTGTGAGTGAAACAATAGGCCTTAAAACTATATATACCATGCTAAGTCATGTATACACAAAAGTAATAATACGATAAATATTGTAAACGTTCAAAAAACATTAATAATGAGTAAACTGTTTTTTATTTCCAGCATCCTGACGACCTCGAATGGCAATAAACTTTTCGAGAGTCTTGATGTTGCGGTCGTTTTAGGGTGATCTTGAGAATTTCAACACAATATGAAACCAAGGTTATGCGAAGCCAAATGGTACTCCATTTGGTGGTACATATTATTGATATAAAAAGCCTGTTTATTGAAGTGATTGATTCAAAATTATATGTGTTATTTACATTGTGAGTGAAATAATAGGATTTAAAACAATATGTACCATGCTAAGTCTTGCATACAAAAAGAAATAATAAGATATAAATTCAAAACGGTCAAAAGAGCGTATAAAATTTTAAAAAAAAATCATAATTGAAGGTTTTCGAGGCCTCGTTTCGAAATATATTTGGGACAAACCGCCTACGGTAGTTTTTCAACGGATAGATCTCGGAAAAATACACGATTAAAAAAACGATGACAAAATTGGAGCTATGAGTAAAAAGATACGATAGATCTAACATTTTGGCCAATGACAAAAAAATACCAGGCACCACGAACCATCGGTGGTGTTTGGTGCGTGGTGTGCATTTCTGAGGAAAGATGTCTTTTTCGAAATCTAGACAACCTCGAATGGCAAGTACGTTCATAGAGTCTTGCTCGTTGGGCCGTTTTAGGGTGATCTTGAGAATTTCAGCAGAATCTGAAACCAAAGGTTATGCACCTCCATATGTTACTCCATCTGGCAGCGCATATTAACGATTTAAAAAGCATGTTAATGAAGTGACATTCGACTCAAAATTATATGAGTTATACATATTTATATTGTGAGTGAAATATTAGGCCTTAAAATAATAGGTACCATGCTAAGTCATGTACACACAAAAGTAATAATACGATATATATTGAAAATGTTCAAAAAAACATTAATAATGAGTAAAATGTCTTTTTCGGCATCCTGACGACCTCAAATGGCAATAAAATTTCCGAGAGTCTTGATGTTAGGGTCGTCTTAGGGTGATCTTGAGAATTATAACACAATCTGAAACCAAAGGTTATGCGACGCCAAATGGTACTCCATTTGGTGGTGCATATTATTGATATAAAAAGTTTGTTTAATGAAATGACATTAGATTTAAAATTATATGTGTAATAAATAATTACATTGTGAGTGAAATAATAGGCCTTAAAAAAATATGTATGATGCTAAGTCATGCATACAAAAAGAAATAATATGATATAAATTCAAAACGGTCAAAAGAGTGTCTAAATTTTTTTAAAAAGGCAAAGTTGAAAGTTTTCGAGGCCTCGTTTCGAAAAATATTTGGGATAAACTGCCTACGGCAGTTTACCAACGGATAAATCGCGAAAAAATACACGATTTAAAAAACGGTTAATAAATTGGAGCTACGAGTCAAAAGATACGATAGATCTAACATTTTGGCCAAAGACAAAAAATATCAAGCACCAAGAACCGTCGGGGGTGTTTGGTGTGTGGTGTGAATTTGCGAGGAAAGATGTCTTTTTCGAAATTTAGACGACCTCGAATGGCAAGCACTTTCAGAGAGTCTTGCACGCTGGTCCGTTTTAGAGTGATCTTGAGAATTTCAGCACAATCTGAAACCAAAGGTTATGCGCCGCCAAATGTTAGTCGATCTGGAAGCGCATATTAACGATTTAAAAAGAATGTTTAATGAAGTGAAATTGAACTCAAAATTATATTAGTTATACATCATTATGAGTGCAATAATAGGCCTTAAAACTATATATACCATGCTAAGTCATGTATACACAAAAGTAATAATACGATATATATTAAAAACGTTCAAAAAAACATAAATAATGAATGAAATGTCTTTTTTTGGCATCCTGACGACCTCGAATGGCAATAAAATTTTCGAGAGTCTTGATTTTAGGGTCGTTTTAGGGTGATCTTGAGAATTGCAGCACAATCTGAAAACAAAGGTTATGCGCTGCCAAATGGTACTCCATTTCGCGGTGCATATTATTGATATAAATAGCGTGTTTAATGAAGTGACATTAGATTCAAAATTATATGTGTGATACATAATTACATTGTGAGTGAAATAATAGGCCTTAAAACAATATGTACCATCCTAAGTCATTAATACAAAAAGAAATAATATGATATAAATTCAAAATGGTTAAAAGAGCGTCTAAAATTAAACAAAAAAAGGAAAAATTGAAGGTTTTTGATGCCTCGTTTCGAAAAATATTTGAGACAAACCGCCTACGGCAGTTTGCCAATGGATAGATCTTTAAATAATAAATGGTTTAAAAAACGGTGACGAAATCGGAGCTACGAGTCAAAATATACGATAGATCTAACATTTTGTCCAAAGACAAAAAAAAGCAAGCACCACGAACCGTCGGTGGTGTTTGGTGTGTGGTGTGAATTTGCGAGGAATGGTGTCTTTTTCGGAATCTTGACGACCTGAAATGGCAAGCACGTTCAGAGAGTCTTGCTCGTTGGGCCGTTTTAGGGTGATCTTGAGAATTTCAACATAATCTGAAACCAAAGTTTATGTACCACCAAATGTTACTCCATCTGACGGTGGATATTAATGATTTAAAAACCATGTTTAATGATGTGACATTAGAATCAAAATTATATGAGTTATACATAATTACATTGTGAGTGAAATAATACGCCTTAAAACTATATATATACCATGTTAATTCATGTATACACAAAAGTAATAATAAGATATATATTGAAAACGTTTAAAAAACATTAATAATGAGTAAAATGTCTTTTTTGGCATCCTGACGACCCGAATGGCATTAAAATTTCCAAGAGTCTTGATGTTGGGGTCTTCTTAAGGTGATTTTGAGAATTTCAACAAAATCTGAAACCAAAGGTTATGCGCCGCGAAATGTTACTCAATCTGGCAACGTATATTAATGATTTAAAAAGCATGTTTAATGAAGTGACATTTGATTCAAAATCATATGAGTTATAGATAATTACATTGTGAGTGAAATAATAGGTCTTAAAACTATACATACATACATATATATATATATATATATATATATATATATATATATATATATATATATATATATATATATATATATATATATCATGCTAAGTCATGCATATACAAAAGTAATAATACGATTTATATTGAAAATTTTCAAAAAAGAACATTAATAATGAGTAAATGTCTTTTTCGACATCCTGACGACCTCGAATGGCTGTAAACTTTCCGAGAGTCTTAATGTTAGGCTCATTTTAGGGTTATCTTGAGAATTGCAGCGCAATCTGAAACCAAAGGTTATGCGCCGCCAAATGGTACTCCATTTTACGGCGCATATTAGTGATATAAAAAGCGTGTTTAATGAAGTGACATTAGATTTAAAATTATTTGCGTCATACATAATAATGTTGTGAGTGAAATAATAGGCCTTAAAACAACATGGTAAGTCATGCATACAAAAAGGAATAATTTGATAGAAATTAAAAAACGGTCAAAAGAGCATCTAAAATATAAAAAAAAGGCAAAATTGAATGTTTTCGAGGCCTCGTTTCGAAAAATATTTGGGACAAACCGTCTACGGCAGTTTGCCAACGGATAGATCTCTAAAAATACATGATTTAAAAAAATTATGATTAAATCGGAGCTACGAGTCAAAAGATACGATAGATCTAACATTTTGGCCTAGGACAAAAAAAATACCAAGCACCACGAACCGTGGGTGGTGTTTGGTGCGTGGTGTGAATTTGAGAGGAATGATGTCTTTTTCGGAATATAGACTACCTCGAATGGCAAGCACGTTCAGAGAGTCTTGCTCGTTGGGCCGTTTTAGGGTGATCTTGAGAATTTCAGCACAATCTGAAACCAAAGGTTATGCGCCGCCAAATGTTATTCTATCCGGCGGCGCATATTAATTATTTAGAAAGCATGTTTAATGAAGTGACATTAGACTTAAAAATTATCTGAGTTATACATAATTACATTGTGAGTGAAATAATAGGCCTTACAACTATATATATATCATGCTAAGTCATGTATACACAAAAATAATAATACGATATATATTGAAAAAGTTCAAAAAAACATTAATAACTAGTATAATGTCTTTTTTGGCATCCTAACGACCACGAATGGCAATAAACTTTTCGAGAGTCTTGATGTTAGGGTCTTTTTAGAGTGATCTTGATAATTTCAACACAATCTAAAATCAAAGGTTATGCGCCGCCAAATGGTACTCCATTTGGCGCGGCGACGCATATTATATATATAAAAGAGTATTTAATGATGTAACATTAGATTCAAATTTATATGTGTTATACATAATTACATTGTGAGTAAAATAATAGACCTTAAAACAATATTTACCATGTTAAGTCATGCATACAAAAAGAAATAATATGATATAAATTCAAAACTATCAAAAGAGCGTCTAATATTTAAAAAAAAAAGCATAATTAAAGGTTTTCGAGGCCTAATTTCAAAAAATATTTGGGACAAACTGCCTACGGCAGTTTGCTAACGGATAGATCTCGAAAAAATACACGCTTTAAGAAAACACGATTTATAAAAGGTGACTAAATCGGAGCTACGAGTCAAAAGATACGATGGATCAAACATTTTGGCCAAAGACAAAAAACACCAAGCACCACGAACCGTCGGGGGTGTTTGGTGCGTGGTGTGAATTTGTGAGGAAAGATGTCTTTTTCCAAATATAGACGACCACGAATGGCAAGCATGTTCAGAGAGTCTTGCTCGTTTGTCCGTTTTAGGGTGATCTTGAGAATTTTCAGCACAATCTGAAACCAAAGGTTATGCGCCGCGAAATGTTACTCCATCTGGCGGCGCATATTAATGATTTAAAAAGCATGTTTATGATGTGACATTATACTCAAAATTATATGAGTTATACATAATTACATTGTGAGTGAAAAATAATAGGACTTAAAACTATATATACCATGCTAAGTCATGTATACACAACAGTAATAATACGATATATATTGTAAACGTTCAAAAAAATATTAATAATGAGTAAAATGTTTTTTTCGGTATCCTGACGACCTCGAATGGAAATAAACTTTCCGAGAGTCTTGATGTTAGGGTCGTTATAGGGTGATCTTGATATTTACATCACAATCTAAAATCAAGGGTTATGCGCCGCCAAATGGTACTCCATTTCGCGGCGCATATTATTGATATAAAAAGCGTGTTTAATGAAGTGACATTAGAAACAAAATTATATGTGTTATATATAATTACATTGTGAGTGAAATAATAGGTCATAAAATAATATGTACTATGCTAAGTCATTAATACAAAAAGAAATAATATGATAGAAATTCAAAATGGTTAAAAGAGCGTCTAAAATTAAACAAAAAAGGCAAAATTAAAGGTTTTCAAGGCCTCATTTCGAAAACTATTTGGGACAAACTGCCTACGGATAGATCTTGAAAAAATACACGATTTAAAAAAATTGTGACTAAATCGGAGCTAGGAGTCAAAAGATATGATAGATCTAACATTTTAACCAAAGACAAAAAAACATCAACCACCACGAACCGTCGATGGTGTTTGGTGCATGGTGTGAATTTGCGAGGAAAGATGTCTTTTTCGGAATCTAGATGACCTCGAATAGCAAGGACATTCATAGAGTCTTGCTTGTTGGGCCGTTTTAGGTTGATCTTGAGAATTTCAGCACAATCTGAAACCAAAGGTTATGTGCCGCCAAATGTTACTCCATCTGAAAGCGCATATTAATTATTAAAAAGCATGTTTAATGAAGTGACATTGGACTCAAAATTATATGAGTTATACATAATTACATTATGAGTGAAATAATAGGGCTTAAAATTATATATACCATGCTAAGTCATGTATACACAAAAGTAATAATACGATATATATTGAAAACTTTCAAAAAAACATTAATAATGAGTGAAATGTTTTTTTTTACATCCTGAAGACCTCGAATGGCAATAAACTTTTCGAGAGTCTTGATGTTAAGGTCGTTTTAGGGTGATCTTGAGAATTGCATCACAATCTGAAATCAAAGGTTATACGCCGCCAAATGGTACTCCATTTCGCGACGCATATTATTGATATAAAATACACGATTTAAAAAAAACGGTGACTAAATCGGAGCTACGAGTAAAAGATACTATAGATTATTATTATTATTATTATTATTATTATTATTATTATTATTATTATTATTATTATTATTATTATTATTATTATTATCATTAATTATATTATTTTATTATTATTACCTAAAAAGCTATTTACAAGAGTGGATTCTCAACACTGATTGGCTGTTGTAATATAATCTACAACCTCATTGGCCACTGCACTGTTCACTTTTCACCTTCCATCTTCTTACACGTGCCAACATACTAAAGTTATTATCACTAAATCTAGCTACATCTATACCTTTTTAATGATTTTAGATTGACAGGTTTCTTCATACTTTCCACGTGTTGTTCAACAATTTAGTACTTCAAGCTACCCATATCCGCTGACCCTCATATGCTGCTTCCATATAAAAAAATTTTCGTTTGCTTCTTGGTTTTCCACAGTTGCTGACTTAACTTCCACTTCTTCATCAATAACTAACCTCACAGGTTCACAACCTCTTTTCTTTTTTCTTTTTTTTCTTTTTTTTTGCTTAGGCTTCATCTATTTTTCATATTTTGTTAGGTTTCAACAACTTACTTTGGTAAGATAATTATGGCAATTTTTAGTTCTTATATTTTTTTTCTATCATTAATAGAAGCTTTCAATACAATTTAGTAGTTTCTATTGTTCTTGGTTAACAGACAAATGTTATAGTGGTCGGTCGTTGCTATTTTCTCTAGCATCGAATGCCATGAGCGACCGCTAAAACATAAGTTGAAGAAAGAACTGGTGTTACATTCACCGTGCCTACCTTTATGCATCTTCTATTAGAGTTTTCTGAATTATTCAAACGTTGACTACTTTCTAGTCACTTAGCACTAATAAGTTTAGAGATACTTATAGCTGATATGCAGCCTATTTTCTAGTTTAGTTCAGCCTTTTTAGCTAGAAGTTGTTTCTTTCCGTTATGTAATTTTGCCTATTTAAAGGCTTCTGCTCAAGTTAATAAAGTCATAGAAAAAGAGTAACTTTTACTCACTAAAGCACTTTTGTATTGTCAATTCTCCTAACAAATTTGGTATTAAGAGCCAGGTTCTTTCTGAACTGGGCATTTCATTATCTACCTATTTTTGCAATAGCTATAAACACAACCTCTCTCAATGTATCTCAACCACCTATCCCAATTTTTAAAGGTGATTCATACGAATTTTGGAGCACCAAAATGAATACTCCTTTTTTAAGTCTCTAGATCTGTGGGATCTGGTAGAGAATGGTTATGTTGAAACTAGTGATGATGGTGAGAAGTCCAAAGAAAATCAAAAGCGTGATGCAGAAGCCTTGTTTATCATTCAACAAGCGGTGGAAGAATCCATTTTTTCAAGAATTGCTGCAGCAACAACTTCCAACGAGGGTTGGACTATTCTCCAAACCGAGTTTAAAGGATCTTCCAATGTACTCATTGTCAAGTTGCAATCTCTTAGACGTGATTTTGAAACCTCATATATGAAGCATGGCGAAACTGTCCAGGGGTATTTAGCAAGAATATCCTATGTTGTTAGTTAAATGAAATCTTACGGTGACAAGATAACTGATGAAATAGTAGTTGCAAAGGTGTTAAGGAGTTTGGAACCCAAGTTTGATCACATTGTTGCTGCTATGGAAGAATCCAAAGACCTGCCTAAATTTTCATTTGATGAACTAATGGGATCCTTACAATATCATGAAGTCAGGATCAACAGGTCTACTGTCCGAGAAGAAGAAAAGGCCTTTCAGATAAAGGGGGATCCAGAACCTTCATATTTACGTTCGAGAGGACGTGGAAGAGGAGCTACTAAAGGTCGGGGCCGAGGCCGTAACAACTCCCTTCATTATTCGTATTGCAACAAAAATGGACATTCGGATCAGTTTTGTTGGTCTAAACCCGAGGAGGCAAAGTATGCTGAAGAAGATGTTGAGGAAGAACATTATCTATTCATGGCACAAGGTGATCCAAAGGAAAGTATAAAAGAATTTTGGTATATCGATAGTGGTTGTTCTCACCACATGACAGGCGACAAATCAAAGTTTGAAATACTTGATGAATCAGAAAAGTCTCACGTTCGTCTCGGTAATGATAAGCAATTAGAAATTGAAGGAAGAGGTACAGCTGCTGTGAATGTTGCTGGTAAGAAAAAATTAATCAATGACGTCAATTTTGCTCCAACCTTGGCTCATAACCTGCTAAGCGTAGGTCAACTTCTTGAATCTGGTTACTCGGTATTGTTTGATGATAGTAAATGTGTGGTGAAAAATAAAGCTACTGGAAAAGTGGTTGCCGAGGCTCAAATGACATCTAATAGGATGTTCCCACTCGTATGTTCTAATGATATAGAATTAGCCATGATAAGAAAGACCATGGAGGAGACCGAGTTGTGGCATGTGAGATATGGACACCTGCACATCAAAGGTTTGCAGCTGTTACAAATGAAGCAAATGGTAACTGATCTTCCTAATATCAAGACACTTACACATATATGTGAGGGATGTGCACTTGGAAAGCAAACCAAACATTCGTTTCCAGTAGGGAAATCTAAACGGGCAACTCAGGTACTTGAGCTGATTCAAGCTGACCTATGTGGACCAATGAAATCAGAATCGTTGGTTGGAAGCAAATACTTTCTTCTTTTCATCGACGACTTTAGCCGGATGACATGGGTATATTTCTTGAAACTAAAATCTAAATCTTTTGAATGTTTCAAGAAGTTTAAGGCATTGGTGGAGAAGAAAAGTGAGAAATATATAAAAGTGTTAGGAACAGATAATGGTGGTGAGTTTCTTTCTAAGGAGTTCACTATTTTTTGTGAAGAAGAGGCCATTAAACGAGAGCTTACGGCTCCTTATACTCCTGAGCAAAATGGTGTGGCTGAGCGAAAGAATTGAACTGTAGTGGAAATGGCGAGATCGATGATGAAAGGTAAAGGCTTGCCTGACAATTATTGGGCAGAAGGTGTTGCAACAGCAGTATATCTTCTCAACATATCACCAACAAAAGCTGTTTGGAATCAAACACCATACGAAGTCTGGAATGGATGCAAGCCTTCGGTAAGTCATTTACGTGTTTTTGGGTGTGTATGTTATGCTTTGCTTACTGGTCAAAGACACAAGCTAGAAGAGAAGTCACAAAAATATATTTTTATTGGGTATAGTTCTTAATCTAAAGCTTATAGGCTATATGATCCATTGAGCAAGTCATTTACAGTTAGTAGAAATGAGATATTTGATGAAGAAGCCTCTTGGTGTTGGGACAAAAAGGTCGGTAAAGAACAAATAACTCAATTTGATTCAGAAGAAGATTGTAAAAGTGACAACTATTCCACTCCAACTAGTTCTCAAATTTCCACTTTTGAAAGTTCACCAGCCTCAACACCATTTAAAGCAAGTTCATCATCAAGCTCTCTTGAAGAGTCTGCTTCTGATGAATTAATTTCAGAAAGTTCGACTCAATTACACAAAAGTGAACGTGGAAGGATCCCTCGACGACGATTCAATATTGAGGGAGAAGTTAAAACACCATTGGCTTTTTTTGCTGGAGATCCAGTTACAGTGGAAGAAGCTATGGGAAAGCAAGAATGGAGAGATGCGATGAAGGATGAACTTATGTCCATTCAAAAAAATCAGACTTGGGAACTCGTGACTGAAAGGACCCGTCCTAATCCATCTGGACGAAGTCACCAACATCTGGTTCCATTGCGATGATCGACTCCAAATAATGTCTTTAAAATGAGCAAATGCACAGCGGAATGTTTCTTTCATACCTGAGAATAAACATGCTTTAAAGTGTCAACCAAAAGGTTGGTGAGTTCATTAGTTTATCATAAATAATCATTTCATAATTTTAATAGACCACAAGATTTCATATTTCCATTTCTCATAAACATACGTCCCATGCATAGAGACAAAAATATCATTCATATGGATTGAACACCTGGTAACCGACATTAACAATATGCATATAAGAATATCCCCATCATTCCGGGATCCTCCTTCGGACATGATATAAATTTCAAAGTACTAAAGCATCCGGTACTTTGGATGGGGCTTGTTGGGCCCGATAGATCTATCTTTAGAGTTCGCGTCAATTAGGGTGTCTGTTCCCTAATTCTTAGATTACCAGACTTAATAAAAAGGGCATATTCGATTTCGATAATTCAACCATATAATGTAGTTTCAATTACTTGTGTCCATTTCGTAAAACAGTTATAAAAACAGCGCATGTATTCTCAGTCCCAAAAATATATATTGCAAAAGCATTTAAAAAGGGAATAATGAAACTCACGCATATAAATATTGTAAAACAATTGATAAAGCATTTTGCATGTATTCTCAGCCCAAAAATGTAATGAGTAAAAAGGGAGTAAATGAAACTCACCTAATGTATTTTGTAGTAAAAATACATATCACGACATTGTACAAAAGTAGGGTTGACCTCGGATTCACGAACCCTTAAAGCTTTGTCTAAAAAGAATGCTCCAAACGGGATTCGAACCCGAGAACTCTCGCTCAACCGCAACATAACCTAACCATCTAAGCTGCCATGTTTTTCCGAAATCATTCACACGTTCAAACATATAAACTATATTAACCCGTTTACCATTTTCTTTTTATCATCGACATCATTCTCCCCCATTATTTTATGTTCAACGTTTTTATAAGCATCATAATCAAGTCATGATACTAATCATTGTCTAAATTATTATCATAAACATAATCATAATCCTATCTTTATCATAAAATCATCTTCATCATCAACTAATTACATATCATCACAGCTTCAAAACCTCATTATCATACTAAACCATCATCATCTTTCCTATCTTCACTAATCCTTATCTTAATCACGTTACTCTTGATTTTAATATCAGCAAAAACCCCCGTCGTCTTCTGACTCGGATTCAGGTTCCACATCAGATTCAACCAACGATGCACGATCAGACCCGTCATGAAAAAAATAACGCGTATATCATGATTATATAAGGAGTCGATTATTTAACGTATTCTTTAGCTACTTGCACCATTCATAATTGAATTAATAATCCTCTTTGTAATCCACTAAAAAAAATAAAGGTAAGTGGGTATTCCTCCTATAAGTTGGTCGGCTACTTTGCAAAAGGTAGCTTCATTTCGTTCTTTTTTTTTTATAAACAAGTGGTTAAATGGTTGGGTATGCGTCGACCAGCGAAAAGAAGAAAAGGAATGCACATGTGATTTACCTTATTGCTTTAACATCTAGCAAATGATTTACTTGAGTAGTATTTTGTCGGTCACCTTTACAAGTTATTAATTGAGATCTAATACTGTGTCACTAACCAACTGAGTTTAATATACTTGTTTAAAAAGCAAAGTGGTGTCTATGTCCTCCAATATAAACTTCATGATCGATGATTCCCCATAGAAATTGGGTTGAAACTTCCGGTAGCAGTAGCATCTTTCGTGGGTAGTTTGTGGTGGTATAGCGGTGATAGTTTTACGTCTGCAACAGAAAATAGAAACAGAAATGTGTAATAGCAGCAAAGAATAGTAGAAACAAGAAGGTGATGTTTCGTTTGTGCTTTTTAAAAAAATGGAAGGATGATGTTTCGGTGGTGTTATATATTGTGGAAGAAACGGAAAGTAATTAGAAGTAGGATTGGGTTTGTGGTGGTTTTGTGGTGGTTCAAACAACAGTGAAGGAGGGTGACGGGTTTCATGTGGTGGTCTCGAAAGGTGGTGAAAGTTGAGTCGATGGTGATCATATGGATTGAGGTATTTGTGGTCGATGGTATACATAAAGAAGATATGATACTTAAAGGTGGTGGATTGTGTGGGTGATCAACAAAAACAAGGATAATAGGTGGCGGCTTAGTAGCGTTGGTGAATGATGTCGGTTCAAGAAAAACAGAAAGTTAACTATAATGGTGTGTGGTTTGAAAACAAACATTAGAGCAAGCTAGTAGTATGAGTAGGAGGTTCTTGATGTGGATTACATAATGGTGTTCGTGAGTGCAGTTGAGGAAGACCGAAGGAGATGATTTTTGTGGTGGCATGAAGATGATCAAGAGAGATATTAGTGTTCAAATGGGTGATTTTAGTCGTGAGTTTTATTTCATAGTTTTTCTTCTTTTCTGATTTCTTTTTCTTATGAAGACAGTTGATTGTGATTTCAATTGATAGTGATATTGACGAGTTGAATGATTTCCTAATACATTGAGAAATCATTTATTTATTTATATATATATATATATATATATATATATATATATATATATATATATATATATATATATATATATATATTTTGGCGAAGGTGTATCGACAGGAATTATCACAAGGACAGAAAAAATATAATAAAAATATAAAAAGTTTGATATTACTGTAACAGATTTGTACAATTTATTCTGATATCTAATAATACTAGACAGAAACAAAATTTCCAGAATGTTGATGTGGATATGTAACAGTTTCAGCATCTATTCGTACATCTTTTAAATAAATTAATGAATATAAATATTATTTTAATAATACTTTTAATATTAATAATCATAATTAATAATACTAATAATATATATGAAATAAATAATTTCTGTTAATAAAAATAAATAGAAAAATGATAATACTAATCTTATAAATGATACTAATATTAATATTAGTTATAATAATATTATTAATGATTTGAAGAAAGAAAATAAATAAAAAATAATAATATAACAACTTATACACACCAAATTTTATATATATATTTACATATTTACACACCATTGTTCGTGAATCGTCGGGGATGGTCAAAGATTAAATGTATCCATGTAAATAGTTCAAAAATTTTGAGACTCAGATTAATAGACTTTGCTTATCTTGTCGAATTTATATAAAGATCAAGTTTAAATTTGGTCGAAAATTTCCGGGTCGTCACAGTACCTACCCGTTAAAGAAATTTTGTCCCAAAATTTGAGTGAGGTGGTCATGGCTAACAATAAAAATGTTTTCATGATGCATACGAGTTAATAAGTAGAGTTCTATTACCATAGTGTAATAAGGCTAAAATAATTTGAGTATTTGAAGAGTACGAATGAAGCTATCACAATTGAATGAATTGAAGAAATATAGTTTCGCCTTAACTTTTGACGTAGTCTTGGTTGAATTCCGGAATTCAAGGGATTTAAAGAAAATCTAGGAAATCTATAAGATTTGATTCTTCGACGAGTAAGGAAATTAAGATCTCTATAATTAAATACGGTGATATACCTCGATTACTCTGTCTGATATTTCCATTATAAATATACCTTTTTCGTTCCATTTATCTTCACCACTTTTATATTCAATTTCCAAATTCAAAAGATTTATGAAAATGCTTAACCCTGTTCTGATCCTTGTTCTTATTCTAACTATCGCAATGATTATTTTTCTTTTCCAACTCCCACCTGAAGAATTTGTTTATTTCTATTATGCTCTAGGGATTATTGTATTTATAATCCTCCCGTGTCTTTATATTACTACACGTACTGATATCCACAGTTTGTAATTTCGGTGTTGTCATTGGGCTTTATATTTTCTCTTATATTTTGGATCTCTTTGCCTTTTTATTATCCTCTCGACCTCTATTAAAGCGAGCAACGGTCCAGAATTCATAGATATAAATTTCGAAATGAACGTAGTTAATATTCTAAGAATGAAATGGTAATAACACGATCTTGATTCGTTAAATTACCATAATATTCGGCAAAGATAGAACTATCAAGAAAATATGTTCTTGATATGTTTATATATCAGATAAAATGTAAGAGTCGTGTAACATGGCACATGATGACGTTATAATCTGTGAATCATCATGTCCCATCTAAAAACTCAGCATGACTTACTGTAATATAATCACGTTGATCAAGTGTCATTATATTATACTAACTCATGCATCAGTTCCCAACATTACTTCAATAACATTCATGTTTTAAGCTCGAAAGTTTACAGAATATAGAAACTAATAGTTTCTATATGATGTGATACTGATAGCACGAAGAGATTAATGATTTCAGATAAGAATAGTTATGAAAATATCTTCAGAAATATCAAGGATATTTATAATGAAAGATACGATAATATCTTTGAATATCTAAGATCAGAGGATGATAGAAACTATTGTCTGCAAGGGTTTAGAGTAAAGAGCAAGATATTCACTAAAGACTTTAGCAGACATTGAATCATTTGGATTCTTTAAAGTCAAACTTATTCTTTGTGATTTGTCCACGGCTTTCTTCATAGTTTCGCATAATCTGCTTTTTGGTACTAAATTTTCTATTGAATGTTTCCAATATAATGATACACAGGAAGCACGAGGAGGTATATAATTTCGAACGAGAATATTTATGAAAATATCCTCAGAAATATCAAAGATATTGATGATGATATTTTGGAATTTCTAAGTTCGATGGTTGATGGAGAAAGATTTTCCGCAAGATTTTAACATAACTTCGGAGCAAAATATTCATTGAAGGTTTCATCGGATCCAGAATTATCTGGATTCTTTGAATATATGGTATGGTCCTTGTATTTGTCCTTGGTCTCCTTCGTGGTTAGCTCAATCCGTTTTTCAGTTTCAACCTTTCTGAGCTTTTCCAACATACTATGCTTTATCATCAAACTTCCGATGATTAAGGGCGTTTATAGTTGTCTATGATATCTGCTGCTTCATTCAGCTTTTTCAACATTCAGAGTATTGATTTGTGACTGTGTGCTTTTCAGAATTTCAGAATGAGAGATCGTAATTCTAAGCGATAAATGTCATACATATAACTGTTGATGTAGATATGATGTGAGTTTTCAAAGTACTGATTGCTGATTCCCGGTAATTGGTATGGCATTTCTCGTTACAAAATGTGGATGAGTATATGATAGGGTTTCAATGAATAAATATAATGATTTGTCAGAGAGATTTAAGTCAAGAAGCAACGAGGTTGCTGGTACGTCTGCTGGTAATATGGTGGAATATAAAAGAATTCTCCGGTATTAAAAGGGTAATCGTATATATCAGGATTTATAGTAAGGTTACTTCGAATGAAAAGTCGAAGTTGAATTGCTGAAGCTGTGACAAAATTGGCTAATTTGGAAAGGAATTGCAAAGTTATTTTTGGTGATAACAACGCCATAGGAGCTAGCACAGATACGTGTTAAACGTTTATACAAATTCTGAGAATTTTTCAGGTACATAACTATATGCGTAAATTTTTCCTTCCGTAGATAAAGTGCGGTTGATTCATCCTATCGATTGAGGCGTTTTCAAGAATCATGAAAGGTTTGAACGCAGATTGTAATCGTGAAGATACAAATGAGGTTTAAGACGAAATCAAGTGGCAAACTTGAAGAATTGTTTAGTTTCATATGTTATAATCAATATTTTAATTCATTTTAATTGTCCAGTGTTGGTAGTCCACAGTTGATATTCCACAGTAACAGTCCAGTAATTCATATATAATTTAATATATAATATTCGAATTGATTAATAAATATCGTGACCCGTGTACATGTCTTAGACTCGATCACAACTCAAAGTATATATATTATTTGATAATCAACCTCAACTCTGTATAGAGAACTCGATCATTACTGCATATAGAGTGTCTATGGTGATTCTAAATAATATATATAGATGCGTCGATATGATATGTCAAAACCTTGTATACATGTCCCGATATTTAAAGTGCGTAAAATAAATAACAGAAATTAAATGACGATAAATAAAGTGCGTAAAGTAAATAACAGAAATTAAATGACGATAAATAAATTTGCGAGAATGTAAATTGCGATAAATAAACTGCGATAAATAAATTGCGATAATTAAATGGTAATACGGAATTAACAGTTAGCTAGGAACAGTTAGCTAGGATTTTGTCAGCGTGGATTCTTAATAGAATTTCATATTGTTAATTAATCTGTTTCTAATCAATTTTTATTGTGTCCATTATTTCTTCATTATGCCACTTGTTGGATTCTGATAGGTCAAAATCCAAATACGTATTTGGATGAATATGGTTATTCGGTGGTGAACGGATTTGTATATCGGTGGATGTAAGTAGGATAGCATATGACTGTTGAAACAGATTCGAAGAACGTACAATGTAACTTATTAATGTGAAATTTAAATAGTCCTCGGGTATTACCTACCCGTTAAAATATTTTAACCATTAACAGTTTGTACAAGAGAATTTTTAATTACAATCTTTATGAAAACATATATACATATATATTTTCTTCAGATGTATTCATGGATTTAATGAGTTAATATAATATTAAACTCATTTGCTTTTCGGTTGGAACTAGAATAAATAATCTTTAAAACTTTAGAGATTACATATTCGACATGTCGAACGAAGATCATACTCAAAGTACAGATGATGATATTGAAGCATGGATTGTTGATGGTACTGGTGCTGTTATTGATTGTACTGTTGGTGCCGGTGATGTTGCTGAAGCTGGTACGTTTTGCACCATATTCTCAAAATTGATTACTAGAGCGCGAAGTCCGTTGACTTATTACTTCAGGATGATTGTCGGTTGGAACGAGCGGATGAATAAGGTTCAGAATTGTGGATAGAATATAATCTTGTCGAGTTACCCTGGAAATGAGACTGAAAATGGTGTCTCGAACAGGTTCGCCGGTAAACGCTTCAGGTTCATTGTCAAGAGGTGAATTCGGTTGGTGGAAGGGATTGCCTTCTGCGCATTTCCTTTAATTAAGTCGTCTATGAACCCATCAGATGAGTTGATAATGGCTGATTGGTTGATTCATGCCGATGACGCTGTTTTCGGAGCTCAGGTGAACATCTATGTCGGAATAGCTGTCGGAATAACTATCGGAATAGCTATCAGAATCTGAGGGACTCGAACTGGTTGCAGGATTCATCTCGTACGATCAGATGGAGGATTTTTGATAAGAAATAGGTTATAGGATGTAGATTAGTACCCTGCAATACATAATTTACATATGCATATATAATACTAAAATCCCATAAGTTACGGAGGAATCTACGGAAGTTGTCAGGCAAAGTTACAGTAACAGATACGCTAAGATATGAATTTATCCATACACTATTCATGCAATCTAGGCAGTAAGATATGTCTAGATTAAGAATGATAAGCAAGTGATCTCCTAAGAATGATAAGTAGGTAATTTTCGACATGAAATGATAAGCAAAACTTTTGACATGCAGACACGGTCGAAGTCCAGACTCACTAATGCATCCTAACGTATTATCAGTTAGACTCACTAATGCAGACCTGGTTCACTAAGACCACCGCTCTGATACCAACTGAAAGGACCCGTCCTAATCCATCTGGACGAAGTCACCAACATCTGGTTCCATTGCGATGATCGACTCCAAATAATGTCTTTAAAATGAGAAAATGCACAGCGGAATGTTTCTTTCATACCTGAGAATAAACATGATTTAAAGTGTCAACCAAAAGGTTGGTGAGTTCATTAGTTTATCATAAATAATCATTTCATAATTTTAATAGACCACAAGATTTCATATTTCCATTTCTCATAAACATACGTCCCATGCATAGAGACAAAAATATCATTCATATGGATTGAACACCTGGTAACCGACATTAACAATATGCATATAAGAATATCCCCATCATTCCGGGATCCTCCTTTGGACATGATATAAATTTCGAAGTACTAAAGCATCCGGTACTTTAGATGGGGCTTGTTGGGCCCGATAGATCTATCTTTAGAGTTCGCGTCAATTAGGGTGTCTGTTCCCTAATTCTTAGATTACCAGACTTAATAAAAAGGGCATATTCGATTTCGATAATTCAACCATATAATGTAGTTTCAATTACTTGTGTCCATTTCGTAAAACAGTTATAAAAACAGCGCATGTATTCTCAGTCCCAAAAATATATATTGCAAAAGCATTTAAAAAGGGAATAATGACACTCACGCATATAAATATTGTAAAACAATTGATAAAGCATTTTGCATGTATTCTCAGCCCAAAAATGTAATGAGTAAAAAGGGAGTAAATGAAACTCACCTAATGTATTTTGTAGTAAAAATACATATCACGACATTGTACAAAAGTAGGGTTGACCTCGGATTCACGAACCCTTAAAGCTTTGTCTAAAAAGAATGCTCCAAACGGGATTCGAACCCGAGACCTCTCGCTCAACCGCAACATAACCTAACCATCTAAGCTGCCATGTTTTTCTGAAATCATTCACACATTCAAACATATAAACTATATTAACCCGTTTACCATTTTCTTTCTATCATCGACATCATTCTCCCCCATTATTTTATGTTCAACGTTTTTATAAGCATCATAATCAAGTCATGATACTAATCATTGTCTAAATTATTATCATAAACATAATCATAATCCTATCTTTATCATAAAATCATCTTCATCATCAACTAATTACATATCATCACAGCTTCAAAACCTCATTATCATACTAAACCATCATCATCTTTCCTGTCTTCGCTAATCCTTATCTTAATCACGTTACTCTTGATTTTAATATCAGCAAAAACCCCCGTCATCTTCTGACTCGGATTCAGGTTCCACATCAGATTCAACCAACGATGCACGATCAGACCCGTCATGAAAAAAATAACGCGTATATCATGATTATATAAGGAGCCGATTATTTAACGTATTCTTTAGCTACTTGCACCATTCATAATTGAATTAATAATCCTCTTTGTAATCCACTAAAAAAAAATAAAGGTAAGTGGGTATTCCTCCTATAAGTTGGTCGGCTACTTTGCAAAAGGTAGCTTCATTTCGTTCTTTTTTTTTATAAACAAGTGGTTAAATGGTTGGGTATGCGTCAACCAGCGAAAAGAAGAAAAGGAATGCACATGTGATTTACCTTATTGCTTTAACATCTAGCAAATGATTTACTTGAGTAGTATTTTGTCGGTCACCTTTACAAGTTATTAATTGAGATCTAATACTGTGTCACTAACCAACTGAGTTTAATATACTTGTTTAAAAAGCAAAGTGGTGTCTATGTCCTCCAATATAAACTTCATGATCGATGATTCCCCATAGAAATTGGGTTGAAACTTCCGGTAGCAGTAGCATCTTTCGTGGGTAGTTTGTGGTGGTATAGTGGTGATAGTTTTACGTCTGCAACAGAAAATAGAAACAGAAATGTGTAATAGCAGCAAAGAATAGTAGAAACAAGAAGGTGATGTTTCGTTTGTGCTTTTTAAAAAAATGGAAGGATGATGTTTCGGTGGTGTTATATATTGTGGAAGAAACGGAAAGTAATTAGAAGTAGGATTGGGTTTGTGGTGGTTTTGTGGTGGTTCAAACAACAGTGAAGGAGGGTGACGGGTTTCATGTGGTGGTCTCGAAAGGTGGTGAAAGTTGAGTCGATGGTGATCATATGGATTGAGGTATTTGTGGTCGATGGTATACATAAAGAAGATATGATACTTAAAGGTGGTGGATTGTGTGGGTGATCAACAAAAACAAGGATAATAGGTGGCAGCTTAGTAGCGTTGGTGAATGATGTCGGTTCAAGAAAAACAGAAAGTTAACTATAATGGTGTGTGGTTTGAAAACAAACATTAGAGCAATCTAGTAGTATGAGTAGGAGGTTCTTGATGTGGATTACATAATGGTGTTCGTGAGTGCAGTTGAGGTAGACCGAAGGAGATGATTTTTGTGGTGGCATGAAGATGATCAAGAGAGATATTAGTGTTCAAATGGGTGATTTTGGTCGTGAGTTTTATTTCATAGTTTTTCTTCTTTTCTGATTTCTTTTTCTTATGAAGACAGTTGATTGTGATTTCAATTGATAGTGATATTGACGAGTTGAATGATTTCCTAATACATTGAGAAATCATTTATTTATATATATATATATATATATATATATA
This sequence comes from Rutidosis leptorrhynchoides, assembly GCF_046630445.1. NCBI lineage: Eukaryota > Viridiplantae > Streptophyta > Magnoliopsida > Asterales > Asteraceae > Rutidosis > Rutidosis leptorrhynchoides. The sequence continues at coordinate 153,195,495 of NC_092333.1, forward strand.
TATATATATATATATATATATATATATTGGCGAAGGTGTATCGACAGGAATTATCACAAGGACAGAAAAAATATAATAAAAATATAAAAAGTTTGATATTACTGTAACAGATTTGTACAATTTATTCTGATATCTAATAATACTAGACAGAAACAAAATTTACAGAATGTTGATGTGGATATGTAACAGTTTCAGCATCTATTCGTACATCTTTTAAATAAATTAATGAATATAAATATTATTTTAATAATACTTTTAATATTAATAATCATAATTAATAATACTAATAATATATATGAAATAAATAATTTCTGTTAATAAAAATAAATAGAAAAATGATAATACTAATCTTATAAATGATACTAATATTAATATTAGTTATAATAATATTATTAATGATTTGAAGAAAGAAAATAAATAAAAAATAATAATATAACAACTTATACACACCAAATTTTATATATATATTTACATATTTACACAGCATTGTTCGTGAATCGTCGGGGATGGTCAAAGATTAAATGTATCCATGTAAATAGTTCAAAAATTTTGAGACTCAGATTAATAGACTTTGCTTATCTTGTCGAATTTATATAAAGATCAAGTTTAAATTTGGTCGAAAATTCCCGGGTCGTCACAGTGACCTACCTGAAGGTAAGAATGTGATTAGTTTGAAATGGATTTTCAAGACTAAGTTTTGTGCAGATGGTAGTATACACAAGTATAAGGCCAGACTGGTGGTACGGGGTTTTTCACAACAACATGGCATTGACTTTGAGGAGACCTTTTATCCTGTAGAGCAATTTGAGACAGTCAGACTTATACTTGCTCTTGCTGCACAAAAACAATGGAAGGTGTTTCAGTTTGATGTCAAATCTGCTTTTTTAAATGGCGAGTTAGAAGAGGAGGTGTATGTGAACCAGCCACCGGGATTCGAAAATTTGAAGGAACAAAATAAGGTTTATCGATTACGCAAGGCTCTCTATGGGTTAAAGCAGGACCCTAGGGCCTGGTACAACAAGATCGATAAATTTTTTCACGAAAATGGTTTCAAAAGAAGTCAACATAAACCGACACTTTATGTGAAGATACAAGGTACTGATGATGTTGTATTGTAAGTCTTTATGTTCATGGTATGATTTATACAGGTTCATCAATGCATCTGATATCCGAGTTCAACCAGTCCATGAAAAGGACGTTTGAAATGACGGATTTGGGTGAGCTACATTATTTTTTGGGTTTAGAAATTATTCAGACAGCTACGGGTATCTTCATGTCCCAAAAGAAATATATGGAAGATACTTTAAAGAAGTTCAATATGTTGAAGTGTAAAGTAGCAGCTACGCCAATGAACGTCAATGAAAAATTAAGTGAAGATGATGGGTCAGGAATGGCAGATGAAACATTGTACAGGAGTTTTGTTGGAAGATTTATTTATGTTACTCACTCTCGTCCAGATGTTGCCTTTTCAGTTGGACTGATAACTCGATTTATGCACAAACCATCAAGGAATCATTTTGGTACAGCTAAAAGAATACTTCAGTAATTAGCGAGTACAATGGAGTATGGCATTTGGTTTCGTAAAAATGATGTTTTTTGCTTAAAAGGATATACAGATAGCGACTGGGCAGGTTCAGTGGATGATAGACGAAGTACATCAGGAAGTTGTTTTCTTCTTGGTTTAGCTACCGTGCCATGGAGTTCAAAGAAACAAGCCACCGTAGCTCTTTCATCAACTGAGGCGGAATATGTAGCTGCTACATCAGCTGCGTGCCAAGCAATTTGGTTAAGAAGAGTTTTATCAGACTTGGGAGAAGATCAAAATGAGCCTACTCAGATTATGTGTGATAACAAATCTGCAATCATGCTTGCAAGGAATCATGTTCATCACAGTAGAACAAAACGCATAGAAATAAAACACCATTTTATAAGAGAACGGATAGCTGAGCAAAAGATCAAGTTAGAGCACTGCAGAACTGAAGAGCAAATAGCTGATCTAATGACCAAGAGTCTGGCCCAAAGAAACATGATCAATTCTGTTCTCAGCTTGGTCTTACCAAGTTTGAATAAAGGGGGAGTATTAGAGTTTTCTGAATTATTCAAACGTTGACTACTTTCTAGTCACTTAGCACTAATAAGTTTAGAGATACTTATAGCTGATATGCAGCCTATTTTCTAGTTTAGTTGAGCCTTTTTAGCTAGAAGTTGTTTCTTTCCGTTATGTAATTTTGCCTATTTAAAGGCTTCTGCTCAAGTTAATAAAGTCATAGAAAAAGAGTAACTTTTACTCACAAAAGCACTTTTGTATTGTCAATTTTCCCAACATATTCTGCTTCCATGATTTCATAGGATGTAAAGAGTCCAGTTGATGCAACTACTTACCGCCGACGGGCCTCACCACTTACCATGGTCCATGGAGTACACATGACCCTCTATCTCTGTATCGAAAGAAAACAACAATATTTTTTGCAGCCTATGTGTTTATTTGGTGTAGTTTTAAAACATATTTTTTCCAACTTGGTTGTTACTCGAAAGAAAACACCCAATTTTTTGTTTTTGTTCGAAGTTGGTTCTTAGAGTGACGGATCTAAGATATTTGAAGGATGCAGTGGGTAGAAAATGTGGTGATTGGAGTTATGAAGAAGATAAGAAGCAAAACGTGCCATAGATAATGTTGATGGAGATGTACATACTCACATCCACATATTATTGGGTTACGTGTTCCATTACAGTAAAAAGTGCACATATCTCGAAACTTTCTGTAAATTTACTCAATTTAACCGTATTGTAATTTAATATAAGACATCATCAAGCTATTAGTGCCATGAATGGAAGGTTAATCCAAGGAAAAAGGATAAGAATGGGATTTGCTAAATTTGAAAAAGGGCCAACATCATGCAACGAAAAAAGAAACTACACCTCTAATCCCAACCGTGCTAGAAACAAGTATAGTTATACTAACAGAAGGTATGAGTTTCCCACAAGAGATGATGAAAACAGAGTCATTCAACTTCATCTTAATGAAGAAAATACTGATGGCTTGGAGAGGACTGTCCTTCTCATTGACAAAGAAGAAGTGTCCAAGGAGACGATTGATGAATGGATTGTTTGTCGTAATGCATTGATCGATAAATTTTCTTTATGGGGAAAGTATGGGGTGATGGTTAGATGTGCTAATGAAGAAAGCTTGTTGGTGCAATTATTGACTTCGCAGGAGTTTGACCGAGTAAAAAGGGAATATGGATCTGAATGTGAACGTTTGAAAGATCATGGGATAAAACAAATGTATGTATATAAGTCTAAGGGGAAGTCCCTCTAGTACCAATTGGTTTTAGAAAAGGATGGACTATTGGGCTTATATTGCAGGACATTGTGTTTGGGCTATACGATCCTTAACAAAGCTTTCGTAACATTTGTCGTGGATCCACTCATATTTGTAAGAAAGGAGAGTTCTTGAAAGTAATTCTCATGAAAGATAGACGTGGCAAATACTCTAGGGCTGCTTGGATCGAAGTTAGTGGGATTCCATTTGATTACGGGTGTATGGAAAGTGTCTTGGCAGTAGTGCAGACCTTCGGAGAAACGCTTTATTTCTCCAAAAAATCCTATGATCTTACACAGGCAGCTTCTTTATTCGTGTTTATGGAAGTATTCGATCCGAAGGTCATCGATAAAGTGTTCATTACGGAGTTGAAAGATAAACAAAAAGCAAGATTGTGGGCTCACGAAGTAGGAAACGACTTCGATCCTAGGCCACATATTGACTCAGAAGATTTTGAAAGTTTACTGAAGAGATCAATGGTGTTGTTAATGAAAGGTTTCGTAGGATTTTTTTTTTTTGAAATAGTAATAATAGAGTTAAATGTTACAAAAATAGAAATGTTGAAATTTGTTTTATAAAACTAGTAAAACCGGAGTTTGGAACTCCGGTTTGTCTTCTCTCTCCTCATATTCCTGCCATGTGGCGTCCACTGAAAGTTACTGACTGAGGAGAGAGAACGCAAACCGGAGTTCCAAACTCCGGTTTCGGGTAAAAAGTGATAAACCGGAGTTCCAAACTCCGGTTTTACTAGTTTTGTAAAACAAATTTTAACATTTCTATTTTTGTAACATTAAACTCTATTATTACTATTTCAACAAAAAAATCGTTTCTTAGCAGTGATGAAAACTTGAATGGTAATGATAATGGAGTTTCTAATTTTGAAGACGAAAATGTTGTAGGGATTGATTCTCCGGAAAAAAGACACTCACCGGAAGCTCCACTATCACCGGAAAATGTTTCTTCGCCAGACAATACCCTTGCACCGGAAAAGGAGCCTGCAACTCCAAGCACTCCGGTCAACAGTGTACAAGTCAGCAAAATTTCAAATTTTGAAATTATAGAGGGTCAAACGGATGTATTGCTTGATCCAATGGCTAATAGCGTGGGGTCCAAATCCAATTTGAACTTGGATGTCTACGAACTGTACAAGGGGTCAGTTTTAAAGAAAATTTCAAAAAGCATGCCTGTAAAGGAGAATGTGAAGGTATGTTTTGAGAATAAGTCTACAAACAACATAAAAGTCAATTTAGAAAGTACATTTGTCATGTCTGATAGGGTTACTCCTATGGCTAACAAGCCTATTCCTGTTTCTGATTCACCAAACAATGAAATGTTTTGTTCCCCTATTGCTAATAAGCCCAATGTTAATATGGCTAATGGGCCTGTGAAAGTGATTAATCAGCCCACTGAAAATAGAATGGGAGAAAAGAGCCCTATCTTTGACGTTGATATACCTGATGCTCCTCCTTTTTTTCACGCTGCTCGGTACTCACATGCCAAACAAGATATACACCAATGTCCTACCCTAGATTGTAGATCATCTTGTGCTTTCTATAAAAAAAAGCTCTAAAAAATCCAAGGCTCTAGCGAAAAAGGATGCTACGTCGACACATAAACGCAGCCCTTCGAAGTATCAAAAGAAAAACAAAGTAAAGGCAAAGGGATTTTTCGGATGAGGTTGGGGCAGGTTCGATTGATAGATCAGATGTGGAGGGTGAAGATCTTGAGCATATTGAGCAGGCGAACGAGTTTGCTTGAAAGCCAATTTTTGTAAGTGATTTATCGGATGATGATTGTGGGGATCATGATCAAGGAGAACAATCTAATGGGTTTGCTAAAAAACCAATCAAGGTAACTGGAAAATTTTTGAATCCTAAGAAATGCCTAAAAGACAAGAACAAAGAGGTATTTTGGGGGGGTTTTTAGAGGGTATGTTCGATAGTAGCGAACGACCTAACAAAATCAAATCATGATGATTGCAACATGGAACGCTAGGGGACTCGGGATTAAATATAAAGGGAGAAGAGTTGTCCTTACGAGTTGGTGATATCTGAACTCGTCATGAAGTTTGTACAGTACGAGATCTCACTTGATGAGCTCCGAATTTGGATTTGATTCGCGAAGAGTCGAAGAAAAAGATTGAGTTACATAAGTTTACTAGTATTGGTATCCGAGCGTGTGGTGATAGAAATTGAAGATGATAAATAATGGTGGTGGTGATAACGAAAAACGATGGTGGTGGACTGGTGGTGATGTTAGCAGTAGTAGTAGTAGTTTTAGTTGGAGTGGTGAGGATGAAAATGGATTTTCAATGAGTAGTACAAGTTTTAGCAGCTCATGTTCAAGTCTAGCTTAGGTGATGAAGAAAAACAAAAGTCAAGGTGACCTTAATGGAGGAAAAAAGACATATGGTTGGTGGGGCAAAGTGAAGAAAATTGATATGTTATTGTGTGGACCAAATCTTGATGCTACTTGCTGAGTTGATTTGTTACTGATGCAACAAAACTAGTGTTTTCATTTTCATAGTTTACAAAAGTGCTGAATAAATAAGTAATGCGGAACATATAGAAGATACACCAATAGAATGGAGTGCCGAAATGGGATTTAAAGTTAGTGCGTTTTGGTCCGGGTTCATTATGGGCGATTTGGCTAGCTCAGAATGAGTTATATTACGGGAAATTTTCTTGTTGTGCCTCGATGTCTTCGCAATTAAAGTTTAAAGTGTTTGAATAGCTCGTTATCGCAAAGTTCGTCTTGAGTCTCCATATTTCACATGGACGGAACAACCATGGTTTCTAATGTAAAGGTGAGAGATGTGGCTTTTTATGGAAGAATGGTTTGGTATAGACACAGTGTCAACTTTTTGAGTAAGTAAGTGATATTTCCAAACAATCTTTTGATAGATCCACACAAGTTTGGTGATACTTTCCAATAATGCCCCTTCAATAAATTATAACAAAAAACTTGTGAACATCTCATTAAGGACAGTTTAGTAAATCTGTGTGGATTTATCAAAAACATGTTTGAAAATATCAACTCCCTTTTGAGTAGGATATTTGAGTTTGAAGTTTTTGTTAATTTCCTCTACTTTTGCTTTTGTCGAATTTTAAAGGGTGGATAGAAGTAATGTAAATCCATGCCTTCTGCTCGTAAGCTTCAACTTTTCACATCTTAGTGAAAAATTTATATTAATTTAATTTCTGTTTTTTGCCATATATATATATATATATATATATATATATATATATATATATATATATATATATATATATATATATATATATATATATATATATATATATATGGGCAGGATCAATGGGGAAGTAACCAATCGGAGGAATCAAAATTTAGTTTTTTTTCGTTTTTTTTGAAATTTTTTTTCAGGCATCAAGATCACACGAAAATATGAACATTTAGAAGAGACATTTCGTGATGAATGTTATTATTTATGCGAAAAAAACGATCGACAAAAATAACATTCAAGATAATATTGTTCGTGAAGAATATGAACGTTTTTTTTCATGTTTTGTGAAATAAATTTAGCCCGATTTAGAGTTTAGGGTATAGGGTTTGGTGTTTTGGGTTTATTCCATAAACCCAAGTTTAGGGTTTGGTGTTTTGGGTTTATTCCATAAACCCAAAACACCAAACCCTAAACCCTAAACTCTAAACCCTAAATGAAAACATTTATCACAAAGTATCTCTAATAAATGTTCATATTTTCATCTTATCTATAATGTTCGTGAACAAAGTTTTTCAAAAAACGAAAAAAAAAAGTTTTTGCTTCCCCCCGCTTTCCCCCGAATGGTTACTTCCCTCTTGATCCTACTAATATATATATATTATATTTTCGTATTTTAAAATTTAAAATAAATTTAAAAGATGAGAAATGATTCCCCCGTTTCTAAAATCATACTGTAGAATCGAACGGGTGTATTTAAATTTAATTCAGCATCCTATCCTATACTCCGTAATATTTTCATAATATTTTCATGTTTTGATTTGCTTAAAGTAACTTGCACCACCTGTAAATTGTTAATTTATTTATTTATTTATTCATTTTGTAGTTGTGTTCAAGTATAACAGATTAAATCTAATAAGGCGGATATTATTTAGATAAAACTTTAAACATAGTCGAAATAAATAATTATTTTTTGCTTCTTATCGTTGGATTAAATAATTATTTGAGTTCAAGGTAATTAGTTATTGTTTGTTATTCATCTAATATAAAGTTGACAATATTATTGATTTTGATGATAAATTGTACAAGAGCATATTACGCCAACGGTACAAGATTAGCGTATCCTATCATGATATACTTACGGTAATTGACTTTGCTTGATTGATAACATAGTAGACCTTTCACATTATATATTTATTAAAGATTTTATATAACTATATATGATGATATATGATATAATGACCAATATGTAACGTACGAACGTGAGAGGGAGATGGAGAAAATCAATGTTATACTCCGTATATGCTTTATTATAGTTAAATTTAGAAGTAGCAACAAAGTCAGACCACCATTATAAATCAATGGGTTCTAGTGGTGGACTGGTGCGGTTTCACAATTACATGCAACCAATCCACACTTTCAATCAATATACATTAAAAAAAAAAAAAAAAAAAAAAAAAAAAAAAAAAAACCACGATACATAGGGTACAAATAAAAGAGAAGTACTTTAAACAAACTTAGAATTGAAATAGATATAGATATAGATGTGGAGTAGTTAGTAAATAAATAGTGAAATGGTGGTATTATCATATATATATATATATATATATATATATATATATATATATATATATATATATTAAAAGAGAGTTATTATTAGGTAATAATTATACCTAAAACTCCCTTTTAAACCATTAGATCGGATCAAGGGCCTACATTCATCGAATATCACTATTAGCTTATAAATCAGTATTTAGTCTTAACTAGTTGTGGAGCCCTCGCTTCGCGCCGGGTGCTCCGTTTTGAATGCGAGTTAAAAAAAAGTCTTGATCTATTTTGTAAAAAAGAATTTTTTTCGACATAACATTGAAGGGTTGTTCCTTTTGTGAAAGTTGCTTCTTTTAGCGTTCGGGTTTTATTTTAAAAAGAAAAAGTTAGTAAAGTGGTGGTTCGATTTGTATTTTAATAAAAGTTAGTGGGTTAAGTTTGTGAAATTTGAAAAAACTTTACGTATAAAGTGGGGGTTCGATTTGTATTTTAATAAAAGTTAGGGGGTTAAGTTTGTGAAAATTGAATATTAGTAAAAAAAAAAAAGTTAGTAAAGTGGGGGTTCGATTTGTATTTTAATAAAAGGTGGGGGGTTAAGCTTGTGAAATTTGGGGAAAAATAAACGTATAAAGTGGGGGGTTCGATTTGTATTTTAATTAAAAGTTAAGGGGTTAAGTTTGTTGAAAGTGGGAAAATGAATAGGACTATTCATTTCCACTATACCATTATAAAAGTTAGTGGGTTAAGTTTGTGAAATTTGAAAAAACTTTACGTATAAAGTGGGGGTTCGATTTGTATTTTAATAAAAGTTAGGGGGTTAAGTTTGTGAAAATTGAATATTAGTAAAAAAAAAAAGTTAGTAAAGTGGGGGTTCGATTTGTATTTTAATAAAAGGTGGGGGTTAAGCTTGTGAAATTTGGGGAAAAGTAAACGTATAAAGTGGAGGGTTCGATTTGTATTTTAATTAAAAGTTAAGGGGTTAAGTTTGTTGAAAGTGGGAAAATGAATAGGACTATTCATTTCCACTAGACCATTTAGATATAGGTATAATATAATATAATGTTCCTTAATTACCCTTTTAATCGCTTTAATAATTCTCTCAAATCAGTTCCACAACATACGTGACAATTAAAACTCCTCAAGAAATCGAGTTCACATACCTAATCGAGCTTCATGTATTGTGTTATTCATCGACTATCATGGGAACGATAGGAATCCAAGATGTTGGCGGTGTTTTTTCGAACCATAATCTTTATAAAATAAGGTATTCAATTCTTATCCTAATGTAATCGAATATTAGTTTAATCTAACGTTTAATCATATCAAATATGCGATTAGTATATCTGGTTTGCTTAAATTTTGTTTAATCTATTAATCTGACATATTGGATTAAAAACTTTTGGTCAAAAAATCACTATTGAAAAATTAAAATTCAGCCCTGCACTCATACCATTTCCGATGAAGAAGATTGCGATGTAATGTTTTTGGAAATCATGATTGGACTTGGATTATCTCAATAATTGGTGTTCAAAATCATAATCCATTTAATCTGTTACCACTATCTTTAACTGACTGAATTCTTTGCTTTTATTAGTAGCCTTGGTAGTTGTTGTTTACTAAAAAGTCAATGTCATACGTTTATATATGCTTAGAACATATACAAATAGGCAACTGAAAAGAATCAAGGTTTGTTTTTGTTTTCAGACTTACAATGATAAATTAGACTTGTTCATATTTGTTCCCTGTATTACAATTGGCAAATTCGTTGGGTGTCGCAAGGGTTATAATGGTTTCGGGTGAAGATGCTTTGTTTTTCTTCAAATATTGGATTGGGTTATCCTGAAGCATATTTTGAAGACATTTTCTCGGTGGGGGCATCTGCTCCGTAATTTCTACTATCATAATCTTATTTTACTTTAAGATTCTTTAATTTGTTATAAATGGTTACTGGCATTATATTTATTCAAGTAAAGTTGTATGTTTATTTTCAAATGGTCTAAATTTTAGTTTCCTACTTCTCTCATTTTTTCATGAGTTAATTTTGTCAGTGGGTTCTTTGATGTTCCCTTCCGAAAAGGCAGAAATTGCATAAGTATCGAGATGCAAAGGAGACTTGAGTATTTTATTTGATCAAAATGTGGCCTCCTGAAGTAGTTAAATGCTACTTCCACCAAATAAAAGTGATGCTAATTCATTAGGCTATGAAACAAAAAATAACACATTCGTGGATGAAAAGTATTGGTCAGATTTGATGAAGAGAGTGAGAAAAGGAAAAAGGATGATAACTGAATGAAAAATAAAAGTTGTATATATTAAATCATTTTGTTTACACTTCATGCATCCTCATTATGTTTATATACTTCAGGCGTTTTTGGTGAACGTAAGGAACAAGAAGTGTGACGTATGAAATAACATTGCAAGTCAAAGGTTAGCTGCTAAAAGTCCATTTGGTCTACCGATTCATCAGCACTTTTTTATAATTTTGTGTCTTCAGTTACAAAATTGTAGTGTCTTGGTATAAAACAACTTGTGAGCAGCGGAATGGGGTATTGGAGAAGAGAGGAAAACTTTCAAAAACAATATGGATATAGCCGATTACTCATTTGGGGAATTGGATGATTTGTTGGTAATCTTTAATAACGGATTTAGAGATATATGGGTTGATTGTACAAAGCTTTTACGCCCTTTGAAAAATTGGTTGCTTAAGTGAAGACTATAGTTTTAGGGTATAGTAAATCCATTAGCACTTTAACCATGACAATTAATATGGATATATTAGTAGCTAATACATAGAATAACTAAACGTGTGAAATCTTATACTCCGTATATGATAAGGGTAGTCTTTCAAGTAAAAATTCAAGTGAGAAAGGATATTTTTCGCTTAGATAGATATGGAACATGGTGCCTTATATATGTGCCTAAAGTGTTCACATACAAATGTGCACTTTGTACATGCGCCTTTTATTGGAGTTCGAGTTATTAATCCTCATATTTGAGGGTGAAAAAATGAAATGAAACGAAACGAGTGGATTTTTAAATACAGTTAAGAATGTGAACGAAACAAAAGAACCGATGTTCTTGATGTTAGCATTAAACCGTCGGAGTGGGAATACAGTGTAATTAAGTCTATGTACTTGATGTGTGGACTTGATAGGATTAAATTTTTTGTATGATGTCACTTTTTTTTTAATGTATTACGTCAGAAGCAACTTGTTGCAAGTAAACTAAATCCCTGATCTCGGTAATCATGATATACGCTGCTGAAAATACTAACGTTACATGTGGTTTGGTTAATTAGATACTAAATTTGAAGACGATAAGTATAAGAGGGTAGCTAATTTACACCCAAGTCAGGATGTGTTCATGGTTATGAACCCCGCAACTGGTATGTGCTTCTTCTGGTATATAACCATTTGACTTCTGATTTTTGTAAAAAATAAAAAAGGAAATTTTGATTTATAAATGTTAAGTCCCCAAAATAATTAAGGATTTAATTATAATAAAACTGTAATTTATTTGCACTAAAATGTTATGTGCAGCCAGCACAAGTTTGTTTATGTATAGACAGCAGATATTGCTATGTCGAGTGTAGTTTGCTGCTCAGTCTACCAGCTCAAGGTAGACAGTGTTCTTCAATCAGCACAGGATGTGTACTCAGCAGTTCAAGAATATCAAGTGTCTCAGCAATGAAGAACCAGCACAGCTGGAATGCAGCTTACTACACAAGACAGCTATGCTCCATTATAAGCATAGTAGTTTCCCGAGTGGTCTACATCAATTGTACTATTCAACAGAAGTCAAAGACAAAGTTGAACAGAAAAGGACACGCGTCGGCGGCTGACAAGTGACCTTACAAGACCACGTGGGAATGCAGAAGTTTAACGCATGTGCAGACATGGGTTATACTTTGTCAACACCTAGGGAACACAACATTCTATTTGTTTAATCAAATAGTGGTGCCAAACCGAATTGGGGTGTTCCTGCAAATAGCTACCAAAGAGGAAAGAGGAGAGCATGCGCTCTGATACCAGTTGCTGGTCCCTTGATAACAACAGGAGTATTGTAGAGGGGGGTGAATACAATTTCTTTTAATTAACTTAATAGTTAAACACGATTAGTATTCAACTATGTAAATTAAATAGAGTCACAGGTAATTTTCAACAGTTATCTTTATTGATTGAATCACAAAGAATCACAACTATCCTTGGCGGAATGATATTAGGGCTGCTAATGCACCTGAACACACGACTATTCGCCTATCGAGAGGCAATGCTGCTCATTCACTCTCCATTCCCAAATCAAAAGCCAATATGGGTTATGAAACGCTAATCGACTACATCCGGCAATCCCCTCTGGCTAGAGCTATCACCGGTGTACCTTCACGCTTATATGCTGCCTGCTTGGCACGATTTTGGTATACTGCCACCACTGCCACCACTGCCCAGAATGTTCCATGTATTCGTGGCATGGTGACCGAAACCCTAACTTGCTCCGTCACTGTTGAGGCAATCCGCTGTGCCCTTCAATTACCAGATGGACCATTTGTCGATTCACCAACCAGCGATGTATTCAGACGGGAGGTGCTAGAAATCATTGGGTTTTCTCAACCAATAGCTCATACACCTTTGAGGAAGCATATGCCACCTCTTTGGTACTACTTCTTTGGGCTGCTGACCCAGTACATCAGCCAGAAATTCGGAAGTTTTGACCAGTGCTCAGATTTTGAGCTTAAAATTGGTCATGGTTTGTTGTTCAACAGAAACATTGATTATGCCGGGGAAATTTGTTTGAGGCTAAGGGAGATGGTGCAAGCACCTAAAAGAACACATTTGATTCCCTTTCCACGATTCTTAAGTCTTGTTTTTGAAAATGAGCTAGGTGAAGCTTACCAGCAGATTGCTGATCAATTATACGACCTGCCTCTAAAACAAGGGGGTATGCCAAAAGATGCACCTGCTGCTCCATATACTGGTTTGACACCAGGCATGCTCGAGTATCTTGCTGCTTGGGGTGGAGCTAACCAATCGACTGCCTCTGGTTCTGCACCAGCTGAGGGGGAGGGTCCTCAGCGTAAGCCAGCTACGCGTAGGAAGCAGCCAGCTACCTCAACTAGAACAACCACCGTCTCACATACTGGTAAAGCAGTAGTTGTATTAGAATCTAGTGCTCTCTGATAATAAAGAACATCCCTAGTCTTATATACTGACTACCCAATTCTAGTATTGGAATCCGTTGCTCATCTATTTCTTGGTAACAGGAAAATCCAAACGTGCAAAGGCTGGCTCCAAGCAAACCACAGGGGAGATTGCACTAGTCTCAACTGCTGCTCCTGCAAAGGATGTGGCTATGGAACCTGGTGCGTTTCTAGACCAAATAGCAGAAAATTCTAACTTAATTGAAAACATTTTAACTGCTGACTTTAAAAATGAAAGTGGAGTTACAGGTATAACCTTGGCTCCCAAGCTGACTGGTTTTAAAACTAGTGTTAAGAAGATTAGCAACCCATACTCTTCTAACCAGACACTTCCACATTTTTCTAAATTAAACTTAATGATATATCCTCTGCCGACAGTACAACCAGCAGAGCACATAACTGACCCCCAAAGTAGACTTGAGCTGGGTCCTCATCGTGTTGAACCAGCTCAGGATTTTGCACAGCCAATATGTTACTTGGGTCCTCATCGTGTTGAACCCATACTCCTACATCATTACCAGCCAGAACTCTTACACTATCTGGATCAACATGTGTTGCAATGAGTCAGCAGAGTCACAGCTGCACTTACAGACACCTAACTCTGTCTCAATTAAAGGGCTGACTAAACCTCCAGTCTATCCCCAGAGACCAACAACAGATGCAATTGTTGAGTCAAATTTATTTGATTCTACAGTTGTTAACATAAAATGCTCTTTTGTTTCAGTTCTTAGCAGGGTAGATGAACAGGCAGAGGGGGAGCAAGAAAAGGATGTTAATGTCTCTACTGATGAGCTCTCTGCTTCTGCTACTGGTGTTGGTGCTACTGATTTGCCTACTGGTGGTGCTGACACTAGTACTGTTGTCTCTACTGCTGCTGGCTCTACTGGAGACAATGTGGTTGCTGGTTCCACTGATCTTACTGTTAATGAGGAGGTAGCTACTGCTGATATATCTGCTACTCCTCCTACTATCTCTGGTATTACTGCTTCAACCACTGATTCTGTAGTGGTTGAGGAGATGATAATGGAACCTCCTCCTGCACTTGAAAAGGTCATTGGTAATATTATTAAGGAGGTTCTTGATATTGATGACACTGGTTCTATTAGTATTTCAGGTGTTTCTGATCTTCAATCGAGACAATTTATTACTGTGGATTCCGCTGGTAATCTACAAGTTTCTGATTCAACACCGGATACTTTCTTTAGAGGTGCTGCAGATGATGCTTCTTCACCTACTGCACAGTCACCTACTGCTGCTACTGGTTCTACGGAACCCATTATGGATGCTGGTACCTCTGCTACTACCACTACTGATTCGTCTCAGGCTACTGCTTCTGCTGAGCAGCAGCCATATGTGTGCCAGGTACCAGATCCTGATAAAGTTGTGGCTAACTTAATCTATAGGGGAGCATCCATCACTCCCAGAGTTGCCTTGCTGGTGGATCAGCTGACTATTGATCCCCAAAGTGCTCTGGTGTTAGCCAGTAAACTACCTAGGGAAGTGCTGACTGAAATGCTGTCTCAGCTTGATCGACCAGCAAGAAAAGAGGTATATAAGAGGCTGGCTACTTTAGAACAGATCAATGAGCAGCCATACTATCACTATTTTGGTATGGCTCCAATTGCTTCTCCATGGCCTGGTACATGGAGGCCTCTCAATTTCATCAGAGATCCCACTACTGGTAAATATATCATGCAACAACTTCCTGATTCGCCAGTACCTTCTGATTCTTCAGCTTCTTCCTCATCATCTTCTTCATCTGATGGTGATGCTGATAAATGTACTGGTAAGGAAGAGCTAGTCATTCATGATAATGTGACTGGCTCCAAAGATAAACCAGTGGATCTCACTGATGATGCTGATAATGATGCTGACAAGGATACCAGTGGTTCTAAACCTTCGGGTGAAGGTAAAAATGATGGTGATCATGGTGACGAGTCAGACTCTGACCTTCCACCTCCACCACCCCACAGAGGTACTCCTGTGTTAGCTGCTTGTGATCGCACCTCCACCAGCTATACTAAGTTTAATGCTGATGAGGTGGTTGCCATCTCCACTTTGGCTGTCTATAAGACATTAGCTGAAGTCACACCGGATCTACAAAACACCATTCGTTCTGCTATTGTTGATAGAGTGTCTGAAGCAGTATGCACAGCTGGGGAGGTTACCACTTCTTCTATTGAGAACAAGCTCAAACAAGTGTGTGCCTTTGCAGATCTTGCGGTGGAAGCCATTGTCAAACAACATGAAGAGGAGGAGGATTTAAAGAAGCGAATCATCTCTCACAATGATTATACTGAGGATATTTCCCGTCTTCAAGCTGATTTGGATGCTGCTAAACGCAGAATTCTTTTCCTTAATGAAGAAAATAGGGTGTTGGAAGAGAGATTGGATTCGATGGAACAGCAAATGGCTACTATGATTCCTGCCTCACCTTATGTTCAAATGGTGGAGGTAATGCAATGCATGGCTGATCTTCAAGCTGGTGTTAGGGCTGATGTCCAAAATATGGCCATGAGTGTTGCTAGAAATGAAGTTCGAACTTTCAATCTCTGCCTAAGACAATATGGCGTAGATCCTGGTGCCCATCTTTCTCCTTCTAATGCTGACTGGAACAATTTTGCTTTCTCTGTTCCTCAGTCAGATAATGACCTTGATGCACAGGTCACCCCTGCTCATGCCCCTGCTGATGACAAAAAGGGGGAGAAAAAGTCTAGGAAAAAGTCCAAAAAGAGAAAACAATCTGAAGGGGTGCATGAGCATGAAAAGGCTCCTAAATAGCAAAGGAGAGATGGTGGTGATGGTACTGGAACTAAGTCCAGCAACGCTCATACTGAAGCTGGTGTACAGGCAGCTGGTGAATCTCAACCCAGTGTGTCTGCCACATCAGTGGATGATATTGGTTCTGGCGGTAAGCCCAGTGACGTTTCTGAATTGGCTGTTGCTGAATCTTTTGCTATCTCTCAAACCATTGAACATAAATTGAAAAGAAAAATGGAGAGACATTAGAAGAGACAGCAAGAATTAGATGCTGCTTTCAACGCTAAGTTTGGGGCCTATGCTGCTCTAAAAAGACTTAAAATAGAGCGTAGATGAACCCTCACTCCTGATAAGCGTGAAATTGATGATGATCTAATCAGCATTGAAGAATATAAAAGGGCTACCCTGAAAAGAAATGCTAAGTTCATGATCAAGTATGACAAAAAGAAAGCCAAGCTGTATGCTGAGCGAGCAGATAGAATAAAAAAGATGACTCCTGAAGAGATGAAAGACTACTTAGCTTCTACTGGTTCAGGAGGAGTTAGAGCTGATGTATTTATGAAATGAGTGGATGCAATGTTAGAAACCAGCTCATCTTCTCGACTAGTATCGTCTACTCAGCCATCTACACAACAACAGCTAGCAGATGTTGATGTTCAGGGGGAGCATCTTGCTATTGTTCCCTATCTGCCACCACAAGAACCAGTATCAACACAAGAACCATCAGCTGAACCCAAGCCAATTGACAAACAAAGGGTGAAATCTGCTCCTAGGGATAACCAGCCCCTAAGGAAAGAATCCCTATTTGAGGCAGCTGATGAAGATACTGAGGCAGTTGTGCCAGCTGATACTAATCAGTCAGCTGGTACTGAAGACACAGCAAGGAGTGCTGTGAATGAAGACCCAGCCAGTAGTGTGCTGCTGGGTGAAACAAGTGTTGAAGACCCAGCAAAGGTGGATGTGCTGGGTGCTAATCAAGATGATGATATGGTTAATCCTGCTGACTTTACAGTCTGGGGTAGTGGAGATCACTTATTTGTTCAATCACCTATCTCTCCCCGGACCCTCACTTATTTTAATAGAACACAGGATAATCGTGTTAATCAGTTTCCAGTAAGTTCATCTGGCATAGGTGAATCAATCATGTATCCTCCATCTTCCCCAAAACGTCATGATAAACACAGAACTTGGGAAGATGATTCAGTTTCCCGTGGTGAGCCAGACCTATTTAGAATGAATCCAGATGAAAGAGATGCTTACAGGCTAGAGATCACTGTACCAGAACTGTTTGAGCAAAGACAAGCAGCTATTAATGAAAGGATACGCCAAGTTAGATTGCTGCATTATCCTCTTGATCAGCCACTCTACATCACTGCCTTGACTTATGGCATTGAAATTGGTGTATACTTAAATAACAGTAGTCAAAGGCTCTCTACTGATGAGGAGAAAGCTCAATTTCAAGAGGCTCGCCAGCTGGGTATGGATCTAAGGGAGTATCGTGCTGTCCTTAGAAATGAAGAGGGTAGAAATATGATTGAGGATGTGTTCATGGTTATGAACCCCGCAACTGGTATGTGCTTCTTCTGGTATATAACCATTTGACTTCTGATTTTTGTAAAAAATAAAAAAGGAAATTTTGATTTATAAATGTTGAGTCCCCAAAATAATTAAGGATTTAATTATGACAAAACTGTAATTTATTTGCACTAAAATATTATGTGCAGCCAGCACAAGTTTGTTTATGTATAGACAGCAGATGTTGCTGTGTCGAGTGTAGTTTGCTGCTCAGTCTACCAGCATAAGGTAGACAGTGTTCTTCAATCAGCACAGGATGTGTACTCAGCAGTTCAAGAATATCAAGTGTCTCAGCAATGAAGAACCAGCACAACTGGAATGCAGCTTACTACACAAGACAGTTATGCTCCATTATAAGCATAGTAGTTTCCCGAGTGGTCTACATCAATTGTACTATTCAACAGAAGTCAAAGACAAAGTTGAACAGAAAAGGACACTCGTCGGCGGCTGACAAGTGACCTTACAAGACCACGTGGGAATGCAGACGTTTAACGCATGTGCAGACATGGATTATACTTTGTCAACACCTAGGGAACACAACATTCTATTTGTTTAATCAAATAGTGGTGCCAAACCGAATTGGGGTGTTCCTGCAAATAGCTACCAAAGAGGAAAGAGGAGAGCATGCGCTCTGATACCAGTTGTTGGTCCCTTGATAACAACAGGAGTATTGTAGAGGGGGGGGGGGTGTGAATACAATTTCTTTTAATTAACTTAACAGTTAAACATGATTAGTATTCAAGCATGTAAATTAAATAGAGTCACGGGTAATTTTCAACAGTTATTCTTTATTGATTGAATTACAAAGAATCACAACTATCCTTGGCGGAATGATATTAGGGCTGCTAATGCACCTGAACACACGACTATTCGCCTATCGAGAGGCAATGCTGCTCATTCACTCTCCATTCCCAAATCAAAAGCCAATATGGGTTATGAAACGCTAATCGACTACATCCGGCAATCCCCTCTGGCTAGAGCTATCACCGGTGTACCTTCACGCTTATATGCTGCCTGCTTGGCACGATTTTGGTATACTGCCACCACTGCCACCACTCCCCAGAATGTTCCATGTATTCGTGGCATGGTGACCGAAACCCTAACTTGCTCCGTCACTGTTGAGGCAATCCGCCGTGCCCTTCAATTACCAGATGGACCATTTGTCGATTCACCAACCAGCGATGTATTCAGACGGGAGGTGCTAGAAATCATTGGGTTTTCTCAACCAATAACTCATACACCTCTGAGGAAGCATATGCCACCTCTTTGGTACTACTTCTTTGGGCTGCTGACCCAGTGCATCAGCCAGAAATTCGAAAGTTTTGACCAGTGCTCAGATTTTGAGCTTAAAATTGGTCATGGTTTGTTGTTTAACAGAAACATTGATTATGCTGGGGAAATTTGTTTGAGGCTAAAGGAGATGGTTCAAGCACCTAAAAGAACACATTTGATTCCCTTTCCACGATTCTTAAGTCTTGTTTTTGAAAATGAGCTGGGTGAAGCTTACCAGCAGATTGCTGATCAATCATACGACATGCCTCTAAAACAAGGGGGTATGCTAAAAGATGCACCTGCTGCTCCATATACTGGTTTGACACCAGGCATGCTGGAGTATCTTGTTGCTTGGGGTGGAGCTAACCAATCGACTGCCTCTGGTTCTGCACCAGCTGAGGGGGAGGGTCCTCAGCGTAAGCAAGCTACGCGTAGGAAGCAGCCAACTACCTCAACTAGAACAGCCACCGTCTCACATACTGGTAAAGTAGTAGTTGTATTAGAATCTAGTGCTCTCTGATAATAAAGAACAACCCTATTCTTATATACTGACTACCCAATTCTAGTATTGGAATCCGTTACTCATCTATTTCTTGGTAACAGGCAAATCCAAACGTTCAAAGGCTGGCTCCAAGCAAACCACATAGGAGATTGCACCAGTCTCAACTGCTGCTCCGGCAAAGGATGTGGCTATGGAACCTGGTGCGTTTCTAGACCAAACAGCAGAAAATTCTAACTTAATTGAAAACATTTTAACTGCTGACTTGAAAAATGAAAGTGGAGTTACAGGTATAACCTTGGCTCCCAAGCTGACTGGTTTTAAAACTTGTGTTAAGAAGATTAGCAACCCATACTCTTCTAACCAGACACTTCCACATTTTTCTAAATTAAACTTAATGCTATATCCTCTGCTGACAGTACAACCAGCAGAGCACATAACTGACCCCTAAAGCAGACTTGAGCTGGGTCCTCATCGTGTTGAACCAGCTCAGGATTTTGCACAGCCAATATGTTACTTGGATCATGATATGAGTCTCACTCCTACATCATTACCAGCCAGAACTCTTACACTATCTGGGTCAACATGTGTTGCCAATGAGTCAGCAGAGTCACAGCTGATCTTACAGACACCTAACTCTGTCTCAATTAAAGGGCTGACTAAACCACCAGTCTATCCCCAGAGACCAACAACAGATGCAATTGTTGAGTCAAATTTATTTAGTTCTACAGTTGTTAACATAAAATGCTCTTTTGTTTCAGTTCTTAGCAGGGTAGATGAACAGGCAGAGGGGGAGCAAGAAAAGGATGTTAATGTCTCTACTGATGAGCTCTCTGCTTCTGCTACTGGTGTTGGTGCTACTGATTTGCCTACTGGTGGTGCTGACACTAGTACTGTTGTCTCTACTGCTGCTGGCTCTACTGGAGACAATGTGGTTGCTGGTTCCACTAATCTTACTGTTAATGAGGAGGTAGCTACTGCTGATATATCTGCTACTCCTCCTACTGTCTCTGGTATTACTGCTTCATCCACTGATTTTGTAGTGGTTGAGGAGATGATAATGGAACCTCCTCCTGCACTTGAAAAGGTCATTGGTAATATTGTTAAGGAGGTTCTTGATATTGATGACACTGGTTCTATTAGTATTTCAGGTGTTTCTGATCTTCAATCGAGACAATTTATTACTGTGCATTCCGCTGGTAATCTACAAGTTTCTGATTCAACACCGGATACTTTCTTTAGAGGTGCTGCAGATGATGCTTCTTCACCTACTGCACAGTCACCTACTGCTGCTACTGGTTCTACGAAACCCATTATAGATGCTGGTACCTTTGCTACTGCCACTACTGATTCATCTCAGGCTACTGCTTCTACTGAGCAGCAGCCATATGTGTGCCAGGTACCAGATCCTGATAAAGTTGTACCTAACTTCATCTATAGGGGAGCATCCATCACTCCCAGAGTTGCCTTGCTGGTGGATCAGCTGACTATTGATCCCCAAAGTGCTCTGGTGTCAGCCAGTAAACTACTTAGGGAAGAGCTGACTGAAATGCTGTCTCAGCTTGATCGACCAGCAAGAGAAGAGGTATATGAGAGGCTGGCTACTTTAGAACAGATCAATGAGCGCCATACTATCACTATTTTGGTATGGCTCCAGCTGCTTCTCCATGGCCTGGTACATGGAGGCCTCTCAATTTCATCAGAGATCCCACTACTGGTAAATATATCATGCAACAACTTCCTGATTCGCCAGTACCTTCTGATTCTTCAGCTTCTTCCTCAACATCTTCTTCATCTGATGGTGATGCTGATAAATGTACTGGTAAGGAAGAACTAGTCATTCATGATAATGTGACTGGCTCCAAAGATAAACCAGTGGATCTCACTGATGAAGCTGATAATGATGCTGACAAGGATACCAGTGGTTCTAAACCTTCGGGTGAAGGTAAAAATGATGGTGATCATGGTGACAAGTCAAACTCTGACCTTCCACCTCCACTACCCCATAGAGGTACTCCTGTGTTAGCTGCTTGTGATCGCCCCTCCACCAGCTATACTAAGTTTAATGCTGATGAGGTGGCTGCCATCTCCACTTTGGCTGTCTATAAGACATTAGCTGAAGTCACACCGGATCTACAAAACACCATTCGTTCTGATATTGTTGATAGAGTGTCTGAAGCAGTACACACAGCTGGGGAGGTTACCACTTCTTCTATTGAGAACAAGCTCAAACAAGTGTGTGCCTTTGCAGATCTTGCGGTAGAAGCCATTGTCAAACAACATGAAGAGGAGGAGGATTTAAATAAGCGAATCATCTCTCACAATGAGTATACTGAGGATATTTCCCGTCTTCAAGCTGATTTGGATGCTGCTAAACGCAGAATTCTTTTCCTTAATGAAGAAAATAGGGTGTTGGAAGAGAGATTGGATTCGCTGGAACAGCAAATGGCTACTATGATTCCTGCCTCAGCTTATATTCAAATGGTGGAGGTAATGCAACGCATGGCTGATCTTCAAGCTGGTGTTAGGGCTAATGTCCAAAATATGGCCATGAGTGTTGCTAGAAATGAAGTTCGAACTTTAAATCTCTGCCTAAGACAATATGGCGTAGATTCTGGTGCCCATCTTTCTCCTGCTGATGCTGACTGGAACAATTTTGCTTTCTCTGTTCCTCAGTCAGATGGTGACCTTTATGCACAGGTCTCCCCTGCTCACCCTTCTGCCCCTGCTGATGACAAAAAGGGGGAGAAGAAGTCTAGGAAAAAGTCCAAAAAGGGAAAACAATCTGAGGGGGAGCATGAGCATGAAAAGGCTCCTAAACAGCAAAGGAGAGATGGTGATGATGGTGGTGATGGTACTGGCACTAAATCCAGCAACGCTCATACTGAAGCTGGTGTACAGGAAGCTGGTGAATCTCAACCCAGTGTGTCTGCCACATCAGTGGATGATATTGGTTCTGGCAGTAAGCCCAGTGACGTTTCTGAATTGGTTGTTGCTGAATCTTTTGCTATCTCTCAAACCATTGAACGTAAATTGAAAAGAAAAATGGAGAGACATTAGAAGAGACAGCAGGAATTAGATGCTGCTTTCAACGCTAAGTTTGGGGCCTATGCTGCTCTAAAAAGACTTAAAATGGAGCGTAGACGAATCCTCACTCCTGATAAGCGTGAAATTGATGATGATCTGATCAGCATTGAAGAATATAAAAGGGCTACCCTGAAAAGAAATGCTAAGTTCATGATCAAGTATGATAAAAAGAAAGCCAAGCTGTATGCTGAGCGAGCAGATAGAATAAAGAAGATGACTCCTGAAGAGATGAAAGACTACTTAGCTTCTACTGGGTCAGGAGGAGTTAGAGCTGATGTATTTATGAAATGAGTGGATGCAATGTTAGAAACCAGCTCATCTTCTCGACTAGTATCGTCTACTCAGCCAGCTACACAACAACAGCTAGCAGATGTTGATGTTCAGGGGGAGCATCTTGCTATTGTTCCCTATCTGCCACCACAAGAACCAGTATCAACACAAGAACCATCAGTTTAACCCAAGCCAATTGACAAACAAAGGGTGAAATCTGCTCCTAGGGATAACCAGCCCCTAAGGAAAGAACCCCTATTTGAGGCAGCCGATGAAGATACTGAGGCAGTTGTGCCAGCTGATACTAATCAGTCAGCTGGTACTGAAGACACAGTAAGGAGTGCTGTGAATGAAGACCCAGCCAGTAGTGTGCTGCTGAGTGAAACAAGTGTTGAAGACCCATCAAAGGTGGATGTGCTGGGTGCTAATCAAGATGATGATACGGTTAATCCTGCTGACTTTACAGTCTAGGGTAGTGGAGATCACTTA
Source organism: Rutidosis leptorrhynchoides (assembly GCF_046630445.1). NCBI lineage: Eukaryota > Viridiplantae > Streptophyta > Magnoliopsida > Asterales > Asteraceae > Rutidosis > Rutidosis leptorrhynchoides. Next base: position 153,218,692 of record NC_092333.1, read on the forward strand.
TTTGTTCAATCACCTATCTCTCCCCGAACCCTCACTTATTTTAATAGAACACAGGATAATCATGTTAATCAGTTTCCAGTAAGTTCATCTGGCATAGGTGAATCAATCATGTATCCTCCATCTTCCCCAAAACGTCATGATAAACACAGAACTTGTGAAGATGATTCAGTTACTCGTGGTGAGCCAGACCTATTTAGAATGAATCCAGATGAAAGAGATGCTTACAAGCTGGAAATCACTGTACCAGAATTGCTTGAGCAAAGACAAGCAGCTATTAATGAAAGGATACGCCAAGTTAGATTGTTGCATTATCCTCTTGATCAGCCACTCTACATCACTGCCTTGACTTATGGCATTGAAATTGGTGTATACTTAAATAACAGTGGTCAAAGGCTCTCTACTGATGAGGAGAAAGCTCAATTTCAAGAGGCTCGCCAGCTGGGTATGGATCTAAGGGAGTATCGTGTTGGCCTTAGAACTGAAGAGGGTAGAAATATGATTGAACCAGCAAAGTCCCTGAAAATTACTGTCGATGATTATCTGTTGGGCTTAGAAGCTGAAATGCAAAGAAGGGAGGCTGCTGATGCTGAACTCGCTGAGAGGGTAAGGCTTCAAGAAATAGAAGACAAATTGGTTGCTGATAGAAAGCTAGAGGCTGAGTCCCTCAAATTAGCTAAAGTCATTGTCAAGGAACAGGATAAGGCCCTTGATGTACTAGAAGCTGCTGAGAAAGCACCTTATATTGCTCCTATAGAAACTGCCCGAACCATTGAACTATCCGATCATTATTATAGGAGCAGGTATGGTGATGTGCTGAATAGAAGATCAAATCCCAGCAAGATCATCAAGGTGCACAGAGGCTCAAAAAGAGCTTTCAATGTCAGCAGGGAGAATAATGTTCAAGAAAGGATAAATTATGATGAGTTACGATCCTTAGGATTCAGTGAATGGATGGAGATATTGGAATACTTCATTGGTAAAGCTGAAAGTGGTATTAAAAAGGCATTAAAGCCAGAACTCCAAGACCTCTTCAACAAAGCTACAAAATTTGGGAATACACCAGTAGTAAACGTAGAAGAAGTACTTTCTCAAACACCTAAAGGAAAGAAATCTACTGGTGAAGGCCACAAAGAAGAGATCGCATCATTCTACCTCCTCATATCCCTATATTTGATCCTGCTGATATACCTATCCTATTTCCTGAAGCCTGGAGAATCAAACAAGAGGAGCTATCTGAAGAGGAATTAGATAAAGATAAAGATAGATAGCTCTCTAGTGCTCAAATTGTATCTTTTGTTTATTTCATTTTTCATTATGATGTTCTTGTAATTACTGTATATACTCTGCTGTAATGAAAGAGAAATGAGTTTATCTTCAAAATCATATCAAATTATAAGATATAGATAACTCAGCAAAAGATCCCAAAAACAAACTTAAAAGGGACAAATTTACTGCCTATTTTTCATTAGGTCCCTCGGTGCTAGCTTTAGTGTTTTCTCTATATGTCATATGTTTTGTCATCATCAAATAGGGGGAAATTGTTGAGTCCCCAAAATAATTAAGGATTTAATTATGACAAACTGTAATTTATTTGCACTAAAATGTTATGTGCAGCCAGCATAAGTTTGTTTATGTATAGACAGCAGATATTGCTGTGTCAAGTGTAGTTTGCTGCTCAGTCTACCAGCAGAAGGTAGACAGTGTTCTTCAATCAGCACAGGATGTGTACTCAGCAGTTCAAGAATATCAAGTGTCTCAGCAATGAAGAACCAGCACAGCTGGAATGCAGCTTACTACACAAGACAGCTATGCTTCATTATAAGCATAGTAGTTTCCCGAGTGGTCTACATCAATTGTACTATTCAACAGAAGTCAAAGACAAAGTTGAACAGAAAAGGACACGCGTCGGCGGCTGACAAGTGACCTTACAAGACCACGTGGGAATGCAGAAGTTTAACGCATGTGCAGACATGGGTTATACTTTGTCAACACCTAGGGAACACAACATTCTATTTGTTTAATCAAATAGTGGTGCCAAACCGAATTGGGGTGTTCCTGCAAATAGCTACCAAAGAGGAAAGAGGAGAGCATGCTCTCTGATGCAGTTGTCCCCACAAGTACAGACATCCTATGTACCAGTGGACAATAGAACCATTACACGGTTAATAGGACTACTATAAATTGTTGTATCTACTATTGTAACAACTAGTGGTGTGGGTTTATTTATTTAGAGTCAAAAACGTGTAATAGCTTTTAATTTACCTCTTAGCTATATTCTAGGTAATCTGTATCAACCGACTATCATTCCGCCAAGGATAGTTGTGATTCTTTATGATTCAATCAATAAAGAATAACTGTTGAAAACTACCTGTGACTCTATTTAATTTACATGCTTGAATACTAATCGTGTTTAACTGTTAAGTTAATTAAAAGAAATTGTATTCACCCCTACAGTACTCCTGTTGTTATCAAGGGACCAACAATAAAGTTGTCTGATTATATTTTAGACATATAACTTCTCTGCTCAAATTGTAAATAAGTTGAAATTACACTTGGCTCATGATGATGATATACTTGTTTTGTTTATCAAATAATAGGGTTGCCAGATGAAGCGTATACCACATGTGTTCTCAAGCGCTACCGCAAGGATCAATGTGACTCAACTTTAGCTGCTATATCCACTTTTTATCTTGAAATTAAAAGCTATTCATAATTACTCCTTTGTTTCATATATATCACATATGGCTTGTTATTGTTATTTTTATTTTTATTTTTATTTTTATTTTTATTTTTACAGATGATATGTCGTCTTTGTTCAATCGCCACAGTGAAAAAATAGGCGAATCAACAGAAACTGTGGTCCCAACTTATGGTATACAATCTAATCTAGCTTAGCTTTATTGGGGATGATTTAGTTTTTCAATTATTAACTATTCTGGATGGATGTTAGGAACCCTTGGTCAAATTCAGTTTTAGTATTTAATCTTAATTGATTTTGTAAATGATATATGGAACAGCGGTCATGAAATTGTCGTTAACATGTAATTCTGGTAAACGACTGAACTTGTATGATATTCAAACTCTTTAGTACTTATTTGAATGTCTTGATGTGGGTTGGATCTATTTGAAATATCTTGTTTTTAGACATGATCGCATGAAATTATTTATATGCTCTGCTTTGGAGTGTAAAGTTAGGGTTTATGATGCGGAAACGGATTCTTGGAGTAAGCATATTGATAACGATATGCATATGGGGGGTGCTAAAGGTTTTGAGGGTGCAGTGTTGGTTCCGCTTAATGAAAATTTTGTATTATAAGAAATAATATGAGTATATTGTTAGTGAACGTTGGGAGAGATGGTGGGGCCAAGCATTTGTGAGAAACAATAGATGGAATACACAGGTGAAGAGTTTGGTGTCGAACTTGTGGTCGAGTTTGGGTGGATGGAACAGGTTGAATCGCCATATTGTTCATTGTCAAGTGCGTCAAGCATAAAGTTTTAGATATCAATGTTGATGACGATGATGTCTGGTGTTTAGATGTGTTTTGTCATGGGGTTAGGAACTTATATAAAATCAGTTTAATGTTTTGGTTTATAATGGAGGTTTTAGAGCAGAATGTTTCTTTTTGTTCATCAAAGTTGATTTATAGAAATGCAACGCGAGCTAAAATATCATTCTTGGCAGTTACATTTTTTATTTTTTTTATTTGAAGTTTTATATTTACTTTTATCTACTTTTAATAAAATAAAAGTGTGTATTTGATGGTACTACCAACATAGTCGCGAATTGAGTTTCCTTCTAACGCGTGTGTTAGTGACAAATGAGAGCATTCAATGTCGATATCGTTGTTCAAATAATAAAATAAAATAAAACTGTGCATTATACCAAACTTGACGAGTACTAAAAGTCAACAGGGCCAAATGCTGAACCATGAAAACAGACCCACCCATCTACAAGTAGACAAAGTGATTTGTATGTTGTACAAATTGTTGATGAGTTTGGATTGATAGCACTTGGTGAGTTCAAGTGCCTTATATGTGTGTCTAAAGTGTTCACATACAAATGTGCACTTTGGACATGCGCCTTTCGTTGAAGTTCGAGTTATTAATCCTCATATTTGAGGGTGAAAAAATGAAATGAAACTAGTGGATTTTTAAATACAGATAAGAATGTGAATGAAACAAAGGAATCGATGTCCTTGATGTTAGAATTAAACCGTCGGAGTGGGAATACAGTTTTAATTAAGTCTATGTACTTGATGCGTGGACTTAATAGTATTAAAATTTTTTTTATGATGTCACTTTTTTTTTTTTTTTATGTATTATATGCTCCCATAGATTTCTAAATTGTGTTTGTGTGATCCATATTTGGTTATAACGTATTATATGCTCATGTATTACATAACCACCCAATTTGCATAACAGAGCTATATCATATTCCTTATCATATATTCATATGTTAAACAGAAGGATCTAAAGATATACCCACAACCTAATTTATTATTTAGATATATATTTTACATTTGTTGAGTATTGATATTGCTCGATTTCATCATATATATCTATCGCAATATCATAATAAATGCTCTCGAATCAAGAATACTTAAGGCGGTTTCTACAAGTGATAGGCAAAGATATGTAAATTTGTATCGGAAAGTGATTTGTGAAGAGTTTTGAAGATTTATGATCATTATATGAGTTGTGATATCATAATGGTTGATCCCGATACAAGTTATGGTCAAATTAGCGCTCTGAAATGATAAAACAAGGCTTCAGATATGTTGGACTCCGTCCAAAATGATTGGGACTCCGTCCAAATTAAGGGAGATTATGAAAAAAATGAGACAGTAAACTTCAGTACAACTGGACGTCGTCAAGATTTCTGGACGCCGTCCAGATCTTCACCACTAGACGCCGTCCAGTAACTAGGACGCCGTCCAGCCCTTTACAACTGGATGCCGTCCAGCATATGGGACGCCGTCCAGTAGTAGGTTTCAGCCTACTTTTGACTTTTGACCTACTTTAACCACTTTAAAAGTGAATGATTGAGAGACAAGTTTAGAGAGATAAGGTCAGATCAGTTCCAGAGACGAATTTAGGAGCATTTTTGGAGAACTCCAAGCTCTTTGAAGAGGTCTAACATTCCAAGAATCAAGATTCAATACCTTCTCCATTCAAGATTCATTCTTCTAGTAGGTTGATTTCTTGTTCTCAACAATGAATTCTACTTATCATTTGATTGCTGTTTTGTTTGTTAAAATGATTGTTGGCTAATTTCATAATGTTTTTCTAGATTAATAACCAAAGTATTGGATGTAAACTTATTGATTGTATGTATTATGTGTGATAGTTTTAAGCTTGAATCAAGAACATGCTTATTGAAGTTAAAATCATTTGTATCTAGTTAATTGATATGTTGTTGATAAAGAGAACTATTGTTGATTTATCATATTGATTTACAATCAACTTGTCTTAGATTGATTGTTTACTAAACCGGACCAATGGAGTAAATTAGATTCAAATGATTAGACGGTATAGGGATGAATTGTATGCAATGAACGTTTGTACAATTGTTGATAACTATGAACATAGAAGTCAAGTTTCAAGCCTTAGAACTAGCTAAGTTATCCGATTACAAATACAAAAACTATAGTGAAAAGGGAACCCTTGATCTTGTAATTGTGTTTGCATATTTACTAAAGAGAACTCTTGGTGAATCTAATAGGTAACTTACACACATAATCATTCAATCGGGCCTTAATATCAAAACTTACATCCAATACCGAGGGTAAAAGATCTAGATGAACATTTCATCTCTTTGATCTAAATCAAACTATCTTACTTGCTTTATTTACAATTGTTTAAAACCAAAAATACCAAAAATATTTCTTTTACTTGTAAACTAGAACTTGTCTTGATTAGCCATCGTTAAAGGGCAAAACCAATATATCTTGTACCTTTAGTTTCATTTACTTAGTTAATCATAATATAGTTTCTAACTGTAGTTTGACTCGTACAAATTGTCCTTGGAACGATACACGGAACTAAACCATTATCTATACTACTACACGATCGGATACACTGCCCGTAGTTGTGTAATAGTTATAATAACCGGTATTTTCCTAATATAAATTATATACCTGATTTACCACATCAAGTATTTAAACAAAGGCGAATTGAAGATGAAAAGCATCCTAGAATGACTCTGGTTGCTGCTCGTTTTCTCACACTCCAGCTAGAAGGCATCCTACAATGAGTCATGTTCTGAAAAATAATCAAGATTCATCTATAAGTTTTGATCGGGTTGGTATTGTGTGTTATGTTTAGCGGTAAGTTTTGATTCTTAGTTGAGTTGCTGATGTTAATTGTAATAATCACTTTGACCATCTCTTCAATATTGGGCCTCAAATATCTATGTTATGCTCACTAATATGATTATAATAATGAGAGATTGTTGTGTTTTACAGATACGTTTGCTATAGAAGTAGACAAATGCAAAAATACCTATATAATCTATTCTTTGCAGCACATTTTTATCATAGACAGCAGTTGTAATATTATAAAATGAGACAAAATACTAATTGCATGTTTAGGGTTTATGATTTAGTGTATATGGTTTACGGTTTATGGTTTACGGTATAGTGTTTAGGGTTTAGGGTTAATGGTTTATGGTTTAAGGCTTAAAGTTTAGGATTTAGAGTTTAAGGTATAGTTTTTAGAATTTATGGTATCAAGGATATAGGGTTTAGAGTTTTATGGTTTAGTGTTTAGGGTTTACATATAGGGTTTAGTGTATAGGGTTTAGTTTATACGTGTAACATCCCATTTTTCATCATACATGTCCGAGGTACGTAATTGATCTTTAGAATGTTCATACTTGGTTGTATAATTGTATAAAGATGTTTGTACGATGCGTGTATGAAGGGTACCAAGCATGCACGTGTTGCTTGTTCGAATGTCGAAGAAAACTGGACGTTGTTTGAGTTACAAGGTGTGTACGTACCTTTTCGACCCCAAATAAAGTTTGAGTTGATGTTTTAAAACCTTACCATTAGAAAGGAAATCTTATTACGTTTTTCAACGATATTTGATTTATCGAAAACGGAGTTACGGTCAAAAAGTTACGACCAAAACAAGTTCAAAAACCTTTAAAAAATGTGCCAGGCGCAAATTGCGGCTGGCTGGGGGTCAAAAATCCGTTCAGGACCCAAATGGGCGCCTTTGGGCGGCTGTTTTTGCGGCCTGGGCGTAAATTGCGGCCAACAGGCTCAATTTGCGGCTGGGGACGGATTTTTGATGATTTTCTTGATATTTTGAGTTTTAAATCAAGGGTAATTTCGTCTTTTTGCATATGGATCTGATTGGGACTCTAAATCTCAGCCACTTATCCATTTTTATTCATTTCTTTTCCATTTTCTTTCTCTATTTCCTCTCAAAACACAAAACCCATTTAGATTCAAGGTTAAATTTGAGAGTGAAGATTTGAGATTCGATCTTTGGAGCAAGAAGTAAAGTTTTTCCCCTCGTTCTTAGCTATGAGTGGATAGTGTTGGTAAGTCTTAACTCTATGTTTTGCGTTTTAGTTAATCTATGGCTAGGGTTTGGTCATTTGAGACTTGTAAGACCCATTTGGGGATTTAATGGGTGAATTTGGGTTAATTTGATGTAAGGAAACCCAAATGGTGTTAATCTAGGGTTTGGTCATGCAAATTGAGATTTGTAAGTGTTCATAGTGTTGTTTGTCACTTATACACTTGTGAAATGATGAAAGGGTGTTAATGGGTTAAGTTTGACCAAAACTTGTAAGTCTAAGTGTTGAAATGGGTCAAATGGGTGATTGTTGGGTGAGATGGGTATGAAATACCCATAAATTGTGTTAGTTGGTGTTAGTAGACTCTAATCACTAGCTTTTAGTGATTTATGATGAGTCATGGCCATTAATGGGCGGTTTTGGTGGATGTGAGTCATTTAATGCTTTTAGGCCATTAAATGCTCAAGTGTTAGGTGTTAGTGGTTAATTCCACTAGATTGTATATTAATTAAATGCATAATGTGATAGGTGTATTACATTGAAGGTTGCGAGCTTAATTCCTAGTTCACCAAAGGCGATAAAGTGAGTGGAATAATTATATGCGTGCATATATAATGTATTTATTTGTGTAGCATGAGTTGTGAAGTGTCAACGTCTTAAGACACCACATCTCACGTGGTGAGTGAAGTTTCGACGTGTTAAGACACCACTCGGGGGTGAAGCATCGACGTGTTAAGATGCCACTCTAAGAGTTGTAATGGGTGAAGTGTCGACGTGTTAAGACACCGCCCGGGGTGAAGTATCGACGTGTTAAGATGCCACCCTTGGGGTTAGTGTATGACGTGTTAAGTACTCTAACGGTTGTTATGAACAACGATGGGAAATGCGAGTACCATCTCTTGTATTATTTGTTAACCATAGTTGTGCGTTGTAATGTAGCATATTATATCGTTCGGGTTATATGCTTTTGTTATGCTAGCTTGTGTGGTCGAAGGTTTAGCATTATACTTGTGATAGTATGATTATTTATATTGCTAGCATGTATGCGGTAAATGTGTAAGTGATTGCAAGTAAGTATGTTGTATATGTAATCGTATAATTGTTGCACTCACTAAGCATTAGCTTACCCCTCTCGTTGTTTATCTTTTTAGATGCAGGTGCGGAGAAAGGGAAAGGAGTTGTTGGGCACTAGTTCCCTTGTTGGATGCTTGATGAAGCTTTTTGGAAGTCGACCTAGAGTTTTGGGTAGTTTAGCCCCAAACCATGCTCGGGTGTTGTTTGGATTAAAACTATCATGTAAATGGGTCGAACTTACTTTTATTTGGTTAATGGCCTTCGTGCCACTTTGTAAACATTGAACTTGTCGTATTGTTTAAATGAATTATTTTGGAACGGTTCACGTTATGTAACCGTTGAATTTGGGCGTTAATGGTTTATTATTTAAAAAAAAATTTGTCGTGTAGAATGCGGATTGGGTTGTTTCAAGTGGTATCAGAGCATGGTCTAAGGGATTTAGGCGACTTGAGATAGGTGCCTAGACTTAGACTTTATTGTGTATGCATTTATTGCGGGACTTGTAGGAGACGGGTCGGACTGGGATTGGTTAGTGCCTAGGTTTATGTGAACTAACCTTGCGCTAATTGTTTTATATTGTGTTTGCAATCATCAAGCGAGATAGACGTTGTACTAGCAAGTTAATGCGACGTGCTCGCGTAGCAATGACTAGCTACCATTGTTACGGGTTCAAATCGTGTCAAACGAGCGATGTACGACGATTGTTGAGCAAGATGAGGCAGTGAAGTGTATGTGTATGTTTATGACATGTCTTTCCGTTCTGTTGTTTAACCAAATTCCGTTTTATAGAATGAAGATGAGAAACGGACACGATACCGATGGCGGAGGCTCGAGCGAGGACTCCGAGTTTACGGCCAAGGTGGAGGCCATTTTGAAAAGTCATCATGCGGCTTTCCTAGAAGATGTTAAGAAGATGTTTCTAGATACGATTGACGAACAATTAGTCAATCTAGTAAAGGAACAAATTAAGGTTGTCCTTCAAGAGGATAACGTTGGAAAGCGAGACTTTTTCTATAAGAACTTTAAAGATGCTCAACCTCCTACTTTGAGGGCGAACGGGACCCACTTAAGAGTGCCCGATGGATATCCGATATGGAGGGGGCTTTTCGTACTTGTGAATGCCCTCTCGATAAGAAGACGAGGTACGGTTGTAGCATGTTGAGAGGTGATGCTAAGTTGTGGTGGGACGCGAAAATCAACCTTTATGGTGAAGAACAATGTATGGAATTCACGTGGGATGAATTCAAGGTGGAGTTTTTCAAGGAATACCGAACGTCGGCCGATCTTTCAAGGCTTAAAGACGAGTTGCGTACTTTGAGGCAAGGGTCGATGGACTTGAACACTCTTAAGTCCACTTTCTTGGCGAAGACCCAATTTTCCCCGGAGTATGTCGGTAATGATCAAATATTGAAGGAAGACTTTTACCGAACCTTGAATGATAGTTATCAAGAGAAGATTAGTGTGAACGTGGTGAAAAGTTTTGATGAGTTGTTTGATATGGCCCAAGGTTTTGAGTCGCTCGTCTTGAGAAAAAGTGGCTTTACTTTTGGCAAGAGGAAGTTTGAAGCTACTAGTCATTTGAACTTTTCAAACAAGAAGAACAAGAAAGGCTCCAAGAGTGTTAGTAGTGTGAAGAAAGGTGCTTCAGGAGATTTTACTTATGCGTGCTACAATTGTGGACAAAAGGGGCACATGGCTCGTGATTGTCCGAAACCATCATCTACAACCAAGCTCACTTGTTTTAATTGTGGTAAAGAAGGGCACCGAAGGACGGAATGTCCCGACTTGCGGGGTTATTGATAATGCTAAAAACGAACATATATTTCATAGCATTATCCCTCAAGAAAGACAAGCTTTTAGTTGCAATTGTTCTATTTACAAGCAATATTCGTTTAAATAATAAAAGGTGAAGACAAAAGACAGATTCGACGAATTGAAGACGCAAACGACCAAAAAGCTCAAAAGTACAAAGTACAATCAAAGTGGTTCAAATTATTGATGAGAAACGTCTCAAAATTACAAGAGTACAAGACGCAAAACGCAAAATACAAGATATTAAATTGTACGCAAGGACGTTCGAAAATCCGGAACCGGAACCAAAGTCAACTCTCAACGCTCGACGCAACGGACTAAAAATTATGAGTCAACTATGCACAAGAATATAATATAATATTTATATAATTATATAAAATTATATATATTATATTATATAATAAAAAGTTAACGTCGACAAGCAAGAAAACAAAGCAATGTGAGATGTCCCAGATGGCCATGCGATCGCATGACCTGGAAGCACGATTCTCATGCGATCGCATGAGCCCAGAATACTGGCCACATCTATAAATTGCAACGAATTCGGCCAGAGTTATATATATATATATATCTTTTTCTTTTCTTTTATCCTATGTATCAAATATCACTCCAAATATTAATCTCAATTTGTAATTTTAATTTTAAGTTAGTGATAATAATAAGGTTAGGTTAGTTGAATGTCTTAAGGTTTTGCAAGTTGAAACTCTGTCCGTGTACCACTACGCTATTAATATCCACTGTAAGTTATGTTCAACCTTTTTAAATTAATGTCTCGTAGCTAAGTTATTATTATGCTTATTTAATGCCGAAGTAATCATGATGTTGGTCTAAATATTAAAATTGGGTAATTGGGCTTTGTACCATAATTGAGGTTTGGACAAAAGAACGACACTTGTGGAAATTAGACTATGGGCTATTAATGGGCTTTATATTAACTGAACGATACCTCGTTAATTTAATATATAGACTTATAATTTGACGTATTTATATATAACCACATACGCTTGACTGGGCACGGTGGGCGGGATATCTATAAATACCAATAATTGTTCATTTAACCGGACACGGGGATGGATTAATAATCAATAGACTTGTTGAAACAGGGGTGGATTACATTCAAGGGTAATTGGTGTAATTGTTAACAAAGTAGTAAAACCTTGGTTTACACGCAGTCGATAACCTGGTGTATTCATTAAACAAAGTATTAAGACCTTGTTACAATTCGAATCCCCAATTAGTTGAAATATTTGACTTCGGGAATAAGAATAATTTAACGAAGACTTCCGCACTTTATGATTATGACTGATGGACTATTATGGACAAATCCGTATGGACATATCAAATAATCTAGGACAAAAGACAATTAACCCATGGGAATAAACTAAAATCAACACGTCAAACATCATGATTACGGAAGTTTAAATAAGCATAATTTATATATTTCATATTTAATTGCACTTTTAATTATTGCACTTTTATTTACTGTCATTTTATTTAATTGCACTTTTAATTATCGTACTTTCTAATTATCTCACTTTATTTATTGTCATTTTATTTATCGCAATTCCATTATCATTATTTACTTTACGCTTTAAATTAAGTTGTATTTATTTTTAATATTTTACATTAGGTTTTAACTGCGACTTAAGTTTTAAAATCGACAAACCGGTCATTAAACGGTAAAAACCTCCTTTTATAATAATAATACTACTTATATATATATTTGTATTTTTTTTATATAGCGTTAAACTTGGCTAAGTCTTCCTGTGGAACGAACCGGACTTACTAAAAACTACACTACTGTACGATTAGGTACACTGCCTATAGGTGTTGTAGCAAGGTTTAGGTATATATCCACTCTATAAATAAATAAATAACTTGTGTAAAATTGTATCGTATTTAATAGTTTTTCGTAGTAAAAATATAACTATTTCCTAGTACGCCTCGCACACATCAAGTATTTTTGGCGCCGCTACCGGAGAAACTACAACGCCGGAAGCGAAACGCTATATATATAAAAAAAAGATTTTTTATTAAGTTCTTTGTATAAAAAAATATACGTTTTAAATATTAAAAATACAAAAATATAAAAAGAAAAACAATATATATATATATATATATATATATATATATATATATATATATATATATATATATATATATATATATATATATATATATATATATATATATAAGAGTTGTTCAAAAATATATAAAAATATAAAATATTTCTATTTCTATTTTTTTTTTGTAAAAATATAAGTTTTATTTAATTTATATAAATACTTTTTATATATATTAAAACAGAAAAATTAAAACAGAAAAAAAAGATAAAACACTCGGGCTGGTCACTGTAGAAGCCCAACAACTTTGGCCTGGAAACCCAAGCCATGTGACCGCATGAAATTTCTGCATACAATCCATGCGATCGCATGGATTGATTTGACAGACCCTGTTCCTCAGTCGACCAGTTTAGGGTTAAATTTAATAATTATTATTATTATTATTTAATTAAAACCCTAATTAGGGTTAGTTTTTTTTTAATTTTAGTTTTATTATTAATTTGTATTATTTAGTTTAATTAGTTTTAATAAATTATAAAATTAATAGTTTTATAAAATAAATAATATAAAAATAATATTTTTATAAAAATTGTACTTTTTACAACTTTAAGTTTATTTTTATATTTTGTTTATTTTTATTCGTTTTAGCGTAATATTTGTATTTTTCGCTCGTATTTAGTTTTAAGTTATAGTTTTTGTCATAGTTATTTTTATTTCTAGATTTTTAGGCTTTGCCGTAAAATCCCTTAAGTGCTTTTTCTTTAGACTAAGATTTAGGTGCTTTAGAATTTTGCGACGCCGTTTTAATATTTTAGTACATTTTTAAGTTTATACTGTTTTGGATATAGAATTCCTTTTAAGCTTTAATATTTTTAGACGTAACTTTTAATTCTTAGTTTTTAGACTTTTAAGTTTCGACGCGCTACGTTCTTTTTATTATTTTTCGAACTTTTATTTTTCAACGTTTTCCGACGCGCTCTTTTTCTTTCTTATTTTTCGCCGCTCTAGTTTTTAGGACATAGAATTTTCTATTTCTTCTCTAAAATTTCTTTAAATTTCAACGAAAAATTATTTTAAGTGGTTGAATTGATAGACATCCAAATTTTCTGCTTCGTAGTAATAGTTGGATTTGTTAGTGGCTGAGTTGTGAGCTTCCGATTTAAAGGGTTCTGGCTCCCTGCTACATCTATTGGCTATTCAAAACGTGGGCAAAAGCAGAAAAGTCTATTATTTTAATAACTTATATAATTTTTTATCTTTTATAACTAATAGGATATTCAGTGAATGCACCGAGCAAAACGTTCACCACCTTTCATACGTTCACCACCTGTAACTCGATCAAGACATCTAGCCAATATTGTCGCCGTTGATTTTTCTTTAGAATCTTCATCAAGTCGACCAAGTACTCCAATTCAAATTTTCGATAATCCATTTTTTGGACCCGACCTCACAATTGAGAATCCGGAGGATATTCAGGACAATTCAGAGATCCTGAACCATTAATCTTTCCTCCGGAACCACCAATAATTCAAACAGAGATTGTCGAGGAACAAACTGTTAAATCAGAATCCTCTAGTGATTCAGATTCAACAAATTCAATCATGAAAAATCTGGAACCTCTAAGTATGAAAGACCGAATGCTAGCTAAACGCACTGGCCAAGGTCATGCAATTACTCAGCCAGACATTAATGCGCCAGATTATGAAATCAAAGGGCAAATCCTACACATGGTAACTAATCAATGCCAATTTAGTGGTGCACCGAAGGAAGATCCAAATGAACATCTTCGTATCTTTAATAGGATCTGTACTTTATTTAAAATCCGAGAAGTTGAGGATGAACAGATATATCTCATGTTATTTCCCTGGACTTTAAAGAGAGAAGCCAAAGATTGGTTAGAATCGTTACCTGAAGGGGCGATTGATACATGGGATATTTTAGTTGAAAATTTTCTTAAACAATTCTTTCCGGCATCTAAAGCCGTAAGACTTCAAGGAGAAATTGTTACGTTCACACAAAAGCCAAATGAAACTCTATATGAGGCATGGACAAGATTTGAAAGTTATTAAGAGGATGTCCGCAACATGGTTTAGACACCTGTCAAATAGTACAAATATTCTATCAAGGATGCGACATCACTACAAGAAAAGACATCGATATAGCAGCTGGTGGTTCCATTATGAAGAAAACCGCAACTGACGCTTACAAAATTATTGATAACACTGCTTCCTACTCACATGAGTGGCACCAAGAAAAAAATATCGTTAGATCATCTAAAGCAGCTAGAGCCGATTCTAGCCATGACTTCGATTCCATTTCTGCAAAGATAGATGCTGTCGAGAGACGAATGGAAAAGATGACTAAAGATATTCACTCAATACGAATTAGTTGTGAGCAGCGTGGAGGACCACATTTGACAAAAGATTGTCTCAGTATTGAACTAACAATGGAACAAAGAGAGAATGTTTCATATCTAAACCAAAGGCCTGGAAATAATTATCAGAATAATTATCAACGACCAAGACCGATCTACAATCAAAACCAGAATTATAATCGAAATGTTCCATACAACAACCAACAAGGTCCTAGCAATCAACAAGTATATCCAATAATACTTACAATCAGCAAAGACCTATTTTTCAAAACAAAACACCACAAACCGATGATAAAAAGCCAAATTTAGAAGACATGATGTCGAAGCTAGTTGAATCTCAAACTCAATTTTTCACATCTCAGAAACAAACCAATGAACAAAATGCTCAAGCATTTAGAAATCAACAAGCTTCTATTCAAAATCTGGAACAAGAAGTAAGTAACCTAGCAAGGTTGATAGGTGAAAGAAAACCGGGAAGTCTACCTAGTGATACAAATGCTAACCCCCGGAATGAAATAGCTAAAGCTATTACCACAAGAAGTGGTATTACACTTAAACCACCTGAAATGCCTGTAATTTCTGATGAAGCTATTCCTACTCCACAAGAACCACAGTCTGAGCAAGATAATGAAACAGAATCGGTAGTTGAAAAGGTTAATGAAGATAACACAATTAAGGCTAAACCGTATGTTAAACCATACCAACCACCACTTCCTTACCCGAGTAAAATGAGAAAAGAGAGACTTGAAGCCGAGCAATCTAAATTCTTGGATATGTTTAAACAAATAAATGTTAATCTTCCTTTCATTGATGTGATTTCAGGAATGCCTAGATATGTTAAATTTCTGAAAGATCTAATCACTAATAGAAAGAAAATGGAAGAACTCTCGGCTGTTACTATGAATGCTAATTGTTCTGCAGTACTATTGAATAAGATACCAGAAAAACTATCAGATCCAGGAAGTTTCACAATTCCATATTTTCGGGGTAGTCTTAGTTCAATAGAAGCATTGGCAGACTTAGGTGCTAGTATAAATTTAATTCCGTATTCACTATACGCTAAACTAGACCTTGGAGAATTGAAATCAACACGAATAAGCATACAACTAGCCGATCGATCAGTAAAATATCCTAGAGGGATAATGGAGAACATGCTAGTTAAAGTTGGTACTTTAGTATTTCCAGTAGATTTTGTTATTTTGGATATGGAAGAAGATTCTCGAGTTCCTCTCATATTAGGAAGACCATTCTTAAACATGGCTAAAGCAATAATAGACGTGTTCGGTAAGAAACTGACCCTAAGTATAGAGGACGAGAGTGTTACCTTTTCTGTTGATAGAGCAATGCAACAACCGCAATCTGCAGATGATACATGTTATTATATTCAAACTATAGATTCACATGCAGAATTGTTAAAAGAATTTTCAGAATTACAAGGAACAGGAGAATGTTCTTTAGGAGAAGGAACTGAACCAATTGATGAAGCTGAAATGTTAGCTACACTTATGGCTAATGGATATGAACCTACAACAGAAGAAATTCAAATGCTAAAAGAAGAAGACAGATATCGATATAAATCATCGATAGAAGAACCACCGACATTAGAGTTAAAGCCACTTCCAAACCATTTGGAATACGCTTATTTACATGGTGAATCTGAATTACCTGTAATAATATCGTCTTCTCTTACCGAAAATGAAAAATCACAACTCATTTCTGTGCTAAAAGCTCATAAACCAGCTATTGCATGGAAGATTCATGATATTAAAGGCATAAGTCCTTCGTATTGCACACATAAAATCCTTATGGAAGAAGGTCATAAAACGTACGTGCAACGTCAACGAAGACTAAATCCTAATATGCAAGATGTTGTTAAGAAAGAAATTATTAAACTACTAGATGCAGGTTTAATTTATCCAATCTCTGATAGTCCATGGGTAAGCCCAGTTCAATGCGTACCTAAGAAAGGTGGCATGACTGTCATCACAAATGAAAAAAATGAGCTTATTCCTACTAGGACTGTAACAGGATGGCGTGTTTGTATTGATTATAGAAAATTAAATGACGCCACCAGAAAAGATCACTTTCCCTTACCTTTCATTGATCAAATGTTGGAAAGATTAGCCGGAAATAGTTACTATTGTTTTCTTGATGGTTTTTTCGGATATTTTCAAATTCCAATAGCACCCGAGGATCAAGAGAAAACCACGTTCACGTGCCCTTATGGTACTTTTGCTTACAAACGCATGCCATTTGGACTTTGCAACTGTAGTGACCCGAACTTTTCCATGTATATATATATTAATTGAGATTGATATTTACATGATTAAATGTTTCCAACATGTTAAGCAATCAAACTTGTTAAGACTTGATTAATTGAAATATGTTTCATATAGACAATTGACCACCCAAGTTGACCGGTGATTCACGAACGTTAAAACTTGTAAAAACTATATGATGACATATATATGGATATATATATATAGTTAACATGATACTATGATAAGTAAACATATCATTAAGTATATTAACAATGAACTACATATGTAAAAACAAGACTACTAACTTAATGATTTTTAAACGAGACATATATGTAACGATTATCATTGTAAAGACATTTAATGTATATATATCATATTAAGAGATATTCATACATGATAATATCATGATAATATAATAATTTAAAATCTCATTTGATATTATAAACATTGGGTTAACAACATTTAACAAGATCGTTAACCTAAAAGTTTCAAAACAACACTTACATGTAACGACTAACGATGACTTAACGACTCAGTTAAAATGTATATACATGTAGTGTTTTAATATGTATTTATACACTTTTGAAAGACTTCAATACACTTATCAAAATACTTCTACTTAACAAAAATGCTTACAATTACATCCTCGTTCAGTTTCATCAACAATTCTACTCGTATGCACCCGTATTCGTACTCGTACAATACACAGCTTTTAGATGTATGTACTATTGGTATATACACTCCAATGATCAGCTCTTAGCAGCCCATGTGAGTCACCTAAAACATGTGGGAACCATTATTTGGCAACTAGCATGAAATATCTCATAAAATTACAAAAATATGAGTAATCATTCATGACTTATTTACATGAAAACAAAATTACATATCCTTTATATCTAATCCATACACCAACGACCAAAAACACCTACAAATACTTTAATTCTTCAATTTTCTTCATCTAATTGATCTCTCTCAAGTTCTATCTTCAAGTTCTAAGTGTTCTTCATATATTCTACAAGTTCTAGTTACATAAAATCAAGAATACTTTCAAGTTTGCTAGCTCACTTCCAATCTTGTAAGGTGATCATCCAACCTCAAGAAATCTTTGTTTCTTACAGTAGGTTATCATTCTAATACAAGGTAATAATCATATTCAAACTTTGGTTCAATTTCTATAACTATAACAATCTTATTTCAAGTGATGATCTTACTTGAACTTGTTTTCGTGTCATGATTCTGCTTCAAGAACTTCGAGCCATCCAAGGATCCGTTGAAGCTAGATCCATTTTTCTCTTTTCTAGTAGGTTTATCCAAGGAACTTAAGGTAGTAATGATGTTCATAACATCATTTGATTCATACATATAAAGCTATCTTATTCGAAGGTTTAAACTTGTAATCACTAGAACATAGTTTAGTTAATTCTAAACTTGTTCGCAAACAAAAGTTAATCCTTATAACTTGACTTTTAAAATCAACTAAACACATGTTCTATATCTATATGATATGCTAACTTAATGATTTAAAACCTGGAAACACGAAAAACACCGTAAAACCGGATTTACGCCGTCGTAGTAACACCGCGGGCTATTTTGGGTTAGTTAATTAAAAACTATTATAAACTTTGATTTAAAAGTTGTTATTCTGAGAAAATGATTTTTATTATGAACATGAAACTATATCCAAAAATTATGGTTAAACTCAAAGTGGAAGTATGTTTTCTAAAATGGTCATCTAGACGTCGTTCTTTCGACTGAAATAACTACCTTTACAAAAACGACTTGTAACTTATTTTTACGACTATAAACCTATAATTTTTTTGTTTAGATTCATAAAATAGAGTTCAATATGAAACCATAGCAATTTGATTCACTCAAAACGGATTTAAAATGAAGAAGTTATGGGTAAAACAAGATTGGATAATTTTTCTCATTTTAGCTACTTGAAAATTGGTAACAAATCTATTCCAACCATAACTTAATCAACTTGTATTGTATATTATGTAATCTTGAGATACCTTAGACACGTATACAATGTTTCGACCTATCATGTCGACACATCTATATATATTTCGGAACAACCATAGACACTCTATATGTGAATGTTGGAGTTAGCTATACAGGGTTGAGGTTGATTCCAAAATATATATAGTTTGAGTTGTGATCAATACTGAGATACGTATACACTGGGTCGTGGATTGATTCAAGATAATATTTATCGATTTATTTCTGTACATCTAACTGTGGACAACTAGTTGTAGGTTACTAACGAGGACAGCTGACTTAATAAACTTAAAACATCAAAGTATATTAAAAGTGTTGTAAATATATTTTGAACATACTTTAATATATATGTATATATTGTTATAGGTTCGTGAATCAACAGTGGCCAAGTCTTACTTCCCGACGAAGTAAAAATCTGTGAAAGTAAGTTATAGTCCCATTTTTAAAATCTAATATTTTTGGGATGAGAATACATGCAGGTTTTATAAATGATTTACAAAATAGACACAAGTACGTGAAACTACATTCTATGGTTGAATTATCGAAATCGAATATGCCCCTTTTTATTAAGTCTGGTAATCTAAGAATTAGGGAACAGACACCCTAATTGACGCGAATCCTAAAGATATATCTATTGGGCCTAACAAACCCCATCCAAAGTACCGGATGCTTTAGTACTTCGAAATTTATATCATATCCGAAGGGTGTCCCGGAATGATGGGGATATTCTTATATATGCATCTTGTTAATGTCGATTACCAGGTGTTCACCATATGAATGATTTTTATGTCTATGTATGGGATGTGTATTGAAATATGAAATCTTGTGGTCTATTGTTACGATTTGATATATATAGGTTAAACCTATAACTTACCAACATTTTTGTTGACGTTTAAAGCATGTTTATTCTCAGGTGAATACTAAGAGCTTCCGCTGTTGCATACTAAAATAAGGACAAGATTTGGAGTCCATGTTTGTATGATATTGTGTAAAAACTGCATTCAAGAAACTGATTTCGATGTAACAATTTGTATTGTAAACCATTATGTAATGGTCGTGTGTAAACAGGATATTTTAGATTATCATTATTTGATCATCTACGTAAAGCTTTTTAAACCTTTATTGATGAAATAAAGGTTATGGTTTGTTTTAAAATTAATGCAGTCTTTGAAAAACGTCTCATATAGAGGTCAAAACCTCGCAACGAAATCAATTAATATGTAACGTTTTTAATCAATAAGAACGGGACATTTCAGTTGGTATCAGAGCGTTGGTCTTAGAGAACCAGAATTTTGCATTAGTGTGTCTTATCGAGTTTGTTAGGATGCATTAGTGAGTCTGGACTTCGACCGTGTTTACTTGAAAAATGATTGCTTAACAAATTTTGTTGGAAACTATATATTTTTAACATGTGAATATTATGTGATATATTAATCTCTTAACGCGTTTGATATTATGTGATAGATGTGTACCTCTAGAACAAGTCCCATTGACTCACCTAATAATAATGAAGAGTCAAATGTAAATTAGAATGATTCGTGGACTGATTCACAAGTTCCCGAAGAGGAACCGGAAGAAGAGTCAGAACCGGAAGAAGAATCGAAACCGGAAGAAGAATCGGAACCGGATGAAGAAATAGAACCGGTGGGGGAAATAATAAAACGGTTAAGTAAAAGAAAATCCTCAACCAACCGACCAAGGTTAATTATGGTCAATGGTGTTTCCGCCAAGGAAGCAAAATATTGGGAGGATTACCAATTCTCCGATGAATCGGATTCCGACGAGAATTCCGATGATGTTATAGAAATTACCCCAACTGAATTTAAAAAGGCAAAAGAAAATAATAAGGGAAAGGGCATAAAAATAGAGAAATCTAATTCCAACCCCGATGAACTTTATATGTATCATCAACCCCCGAAGTCCTTAAGTTGTAACAATGACCCGGGAACCTCTAAACCACCAGGTTTTTCTAAACCAATGTGGAAAACGATGGCTCGTATTAGGGGAACATCATATATCCCTAGAAACTTGGCAAAACGAACCAAAACCGAAGAAGAAGAAACAAGCGAGTCGGAATAAGATAGTTGTATTCGTGTGGTGTAATATATGTAATATAGTGTGCTTATGCTTTATGATATATGTAAAAATTGCTTGTATTAATAAGTAATTTTTTTTATGAATCTAACTCTTGTCTATTTTACAGTATAAAAACACAAAATGGATAGACAACCCAATATTTTAAGAGACCTACCCGGAGACATGATTGATGAAATCTTGTCTAGAGTCGGTCAGAATTCTTCGGCACAACTATTTAAGGCGAGATCAGTTTGTAAGACATTCGAAGAACGTTCCAAGAATGCCTTGGTTTATAAAAGGCTTTCGTTCGAAAGATGGGGGATATCACCTTTGGAAATCCATAAGTTACGATGTGTTTACTTTGACGCATATATTGCGGGGAACCCAAATGCTATTTTACGCAATGGGTTAAGAAATTATTTTGACTCAATATATCCGAATATTGGACTTCGTGATTTAGAAAAAGCGGCTAACATGCAACATAAAGAAGCATGTTATGCTTACGGATTAGTAATGTTCGCTTCTCACCAAAGTGAGAACAAGAACATCGGGCTACAACTATTAAACAAAACGTTCCCACAAGTGACGGAGTCGGTAATTGGGGTAAGAAATGAGGTTTTTAGATTGTTACGGGACTGTTGGACATTAGGTAACCCTCGTCCCTTTGACGACATTACAACACGCTGTCTTATCAACGGCCATAACGGTTATGTTCCACAAGACCAAGGATGGGAAGTAATCCTAGTAAAACCAGAATGCATGACTTGTTTCTGGACGTATGAATTACGTGTCTTTATTGCCTTTGCTGAACGACTTGTGTACTAACTAGAATTATCTTCACAACCATCTTGTATCAAATTTATGGTGTGCTATATTTCATGCTATATGTAAAATAAGCGGTATTGTAACTTTGTAAAATATTGTGTAAAAGTTTGAACGCGAAATATTATTATAATCAGTTTTTCATATAGAATTGTAATAGTTGAATTGTATATTAGCTACTAAGTATGAACTTAATGGGTAGGTACTACCCGAATTTAAACTTATAAAACGCTAATATGAAGAAAAAGCTTTTATAAATGAGTTCATATTATGCTACGAAATACTATTAACTACTCTTAATATTCTGTATGATTAACTTGTTCCATTTGACTATTTTGAAGGAAATGGCACCGACTACTCGACACACAGTGAATATGAATGAAGAGGAATTCCGTACTTTTCTAGCTTCAAACATAGCCGCAGTACAGGCTGCGCTACATACCAACAATAACCTTGGATCTAGCAGTACAGGAAATCGTGTAGGATGCACCTACAAAGAATTCACTGCCTGCAAACCTTTGGAATTTGATGGAACCGAAGGACCGATCGGATTGAAACGGTGGACCGAGAAGTTCGAATCGGTGTTTGCCATAAGTAAGTGTACTGAAGAGGACAAAGTGAAGTACGCTACGCATACCTTCACAGGTTCTGCGTTAACATGGTGGAATACCTATCTAGAGCAAGTGGGACAAGACGATGCGTACGCACTACCGTGGTCAGCATTCAAGCACTTGATGAATGAGAAGTACCGTCCCAGAACCGAGGTCAATAAGCTCAAGACAGAACTTAGAGGGTTACGAACCCAAGGATTTGATATTACCACGTACGAAAGACGATTCACAGAATTGTGCCTATTGTGTCCGGGAGCATTCGAAGATGAGGAAGAGAAGATCGACGCATTTGTGAAAGGATTACCGGAAAGAATCCAAGAAGATATAAGTTCACACGAGCCCGCCTCCATACAACAGGCATGTAGAATGGCTCACAAACTAGTGAACTAGATTGAAGAAAGAATTAAAGAACAGACTGCTGAAGAGGCCAATGTGAAGCAAGTCAAAAGAAAGTGGGAGGAAAATGGTGATAAGAATCACCAATAAAACAACAACAGCAATCGCAACAATTATCCCAACAATCGCAACATCAATCGCAACTACAACAAATGGCCCAACAACAACAACAACAACAACAACAACAACAACAACAACAACAACAACAACAACAACAACAACAACAACAACAACAGCAACTACAACAATCATCCCAACAACAATAATAACCGCAACAACAACAATAATCAGAAACAGCTATGCCAAAGGTGTGAAAAGTATCACTCGGGGTTCTGCACCAAATTTTGCAACAAGTGTAAAAGAAATGGTCATAGCGCGGCGAAGTGTGAGGTCTACGGACCAGGGGTTAATAGAACGAAAGGAACAAATGGTGTCGGAACGAGTAATGGCGGAGCAAGTAGTGTCGGAGCAAGCTATGCCAATGTAGTTTGTTATAAATGTGGAAAACCGGGCCACATTATTAGAAATTGCCCGAACCAGGAGAACACGAATGGACAAGGCCGCGGAAGAGTTTTCAATATTAATGCGGCAGAGGCATAGGAAGAACCGGAGCTTGTTACGGGTACGTTTCTTATTGACAATAAATCTGCTTACGTTTTATTTGATTCGGGTGCGGATAGAAGCTATATGAGTAGAGATTTTTGTGCTAAATTAAGTTGTCCATTGACGCCTTTGGATAGTAAATTTTTACTCGAATTAGCAAATGGTAAATTAATTTCAGCAGATAATATATGTCGGAATCGAGAAATTAAACTGGTTAGCGAAACATTTAAGATTGATTTGATACCAGTAGAGTTAGGGAGTTTTGATGTGATAATCGGTATGGACTGGTTGAAAGAAGTGAAAGCAGAGATCGTTTGTTACAAAAATGCAATTCGCATTATACGAGAAAAAGGAAAACCCTTAATGGTGTACGGAGAAAAGGGCAACACGAAGCTACATCTTATTAGTAATTTGAAGGCACAAAAACTAATAAGAAAAGGTTGCTATGCTGTTCTAGCACACGTCGAGAAAGTACAAACTGAAGAAAAGAGCATCAATGATGTTCCCATTGCAAAAGAATTTCCCGATGTATTTCCAAAAGAATTACCGGGATTACCCCCACATCGATCCGTTGAATTTCAAATAGATCTTGTACCAGGAGCTGCACCAATAGCTCGTGCTCCTTACAGACTCGCACCCAGCGAGATGAAAGAACTGCAAAGCCAATTACAAGAACTTTTAGAGCTTGGTTTCATTCGACCAAGCACATCACCGTGGGGAGCTCCTGTTTTGTTTGTCAAGAAGAAAGATGGTACATTCAGGTTGTGTATCGACTACCGAGAGTTGAACAAACTTACCATCAAGAACCGCTACCCACTACCGAGAATCGACGACTTATTTGATCAACTACAAGGCTCGTCTGTTTATTCAAAGATTGACTTACGTTCCGGGTATCATCAAATGCGGGTGAAAGAAGATGATATTCCAAAGACTGCTTTCAGAACACGTTACGGTCATTACGAGTTTATGGTCATGCCGTTTGGTTTAACTAATGCACCAGCTGTGTTCATGGACCTTATGAACCGAGTGTGTGGACCATACCTTGACAAGTTTGTCATTGTTTTCATTGATGACATACTTATTTACTCAAAGAATGACCAAGAACACGGTGAACATTTGAGAAAGGTGTTAGAAGTATTGAGGAAGGAAGAATTGTACGCTAAGTTTTCAAAGTGTGCATTTTGGTTGGAAGAAGTTCAATTACTCGGTCACATAGTGAATAAAGAAGGTATTAAGGTGGATCCGGCAAAGATAGAAACTGTTGAAAAGTGGGAAACCCCGAAAACTCCGAAACACATACGCCAGTTTTTAGGACTAGCTGGTTACTACAGAAGGTTCATCCAAGACTTTTACAGAATAGCAAAACCCTTGACTGCATTAACGCATAAAGGGAAGAAATTTGAATGGAATGATGAACAAGAGAAAGCGTTTCAGTTATTGAAGAAAAAGCTAACTACGGCACCTATATTGTCATTGTCTGAAGGGAATGATGATTTTGTGATTTATTGTGACGCATCAAAGCAAGGTCTCGGTTGTGTATTAATGCAACGAACGAAGGTGATTGCTTATGCGTCTAGACAATTGAAGATTCACGAACAAAATTATACGACGCATGATTTGGAATTAGGCGCGGTTGTTTTTGCATTAAAGACTTGGAGGCACTACTTATATGGGGTCAAAAGTATTATATATACCGACCACAAAAGTATTCAACAAATATTTTATCAGAAACAACTGAATATGAGGCAGCGTAGGTGGATTGAATTATTGAATGATTACGACTTTGAGATTCGTTACCACCCGGGGAAGGCAAATGTGGTAACCGATGCCTTGAGCAGGAAGGACAGAGAACCCATTCGAGTAAAATCTATGAATATAATGATTCATAATAACCTTACTACTCAAATAAAGGAGGCGCAACAAGGAGTTTTAAAAGAGGGAAATTTAAAGGATGAAATACCCAAAGGATCGGAGAAGCATCTTAATATTTAGGAAGACGGAACCCGGTATAGGGCTGAAAGGATTTGGGTACCAAAATTTGGAGATATGAGAGAAATGGTACTTAGAGAAGCTCATAAAACCAGATACTCAATACATCCTGGAACGGGGAAGATGTACAAGGATCTCAAGAAACATTTTTGGTGGCCGGGTATGAAAGCCGATGTTGCTAAATATGTAGGAGAATGTTTGACGTGTTCTAAGGTCAAAGCTGAGCATCAGAAACCATCAGGTCTACTTCAACAACCCGAAATCCCGGAATGGAAATGGGAAAACATTACCATGGATTTCATCACTAAATTGCCAAGGACTGCAAGTGGTTTTGATACTATTTGGGTAATAGTTGATCGTCTCACCAAATCCGTATACTTCCTACTAATAAGAGAAGATGACAAGATGGAGAAGTTAGCACGACTGTATTTGAAGGAAGTCGTCTCCAGACATGGAATACCAATCTCTATTATCTCTGATAGGGATGGCAGATTTATTTCAAGATTCTGGCAGACATTACAGCAAGCATTAGGAACTCGTCTAGACATGAGTACTGCCTATCATCCATAAACTGATGGGCAGAGCGAAAGGACGATACAAACGCTTGAAGACATGCTACGAGCATGTGTTATTGATTTCGGAAACAGTTGGGATCGACATCTACCGTTAGCAGAATTTTCCTACAACAACAGCTACCATTCAAGCATTGAGATGGCGCCGTTTGAAGCACTTTATGGTAGAAAGTGCAGGTCTCCGATTTGTTGGAGTGAAGTGGGGGATAGACAGATTACGGGTCCGGAGATTATACAAGAAACTACCGAGAAGATCATCCAAATTCAACAACGGTTGAAAACCACCCAAAGTCGACAAAAGAGCTACGCTGACATTAAAAGAAAAGATATAGAATTTGAAATTGGAGAGATGGTCATGCTTAAAGTTGCACCTTGTAAAGGCGTTGTTCGATTTGGTAAACGAGGGAAATTAAATCCAAGGTATATTGGACCATTCAAGATTATTGATCGTGTCGGACCAGTAGCTTACCGACTTGAGTTACCTCAACAACTCGCGGCTGTACATAACACTTTCCACGTCTCGAATTTGAAGAAATGTTTTGCTAAAGAAGATCTCACTATTCCGTTAGATGAAATCCAAATCAACAAAAAACTTCAATTCATCGAAGAACCCGTCGAAATAATGGATCGTGAGGTTAAAAGACTTAAGCAAAATAAGATACCAATTGTTAAGGTTCGATGGAATGCTCGTAGAGGACCCGAGTTCACCTGGGAGCGTGAAGATCAGATGAAGAAGAAATACCCGCATCTATTTCCAGAAGATTCATCAACACCTTCAACAGCTTAAAATTTCGGGACGAAATTTATTTAACGGGTAGGTACTGTAGTGACCCGAACTTTTCCATGTATATATATATATATATATATATATATATATATATTAATTGAGATTGATATTTACATGATTAAATGTTTCCAACATGTTAAGCAATCAAACTTGTTAAGACTTGATTAATTGAAATATGTTTCATATAGACAATTGACCACCCAAGTTGACCGGTGATTCAAGAACGTTTAAACTTGTAAAAACTATATGATGACATATATATGGATATATATATATAGTTAACATGATACTATGATAAGTAAACATATCATTAAGTACATTAACAATGAACTACATATGTAAAAACAAGACTACTAACTTAATGATTTTTAAACGAGACATATATGTAACGATTATCGTTGTAAAGACATTTAATGTATATATATCATATTAAGAGATATTCATACATGATAATATCATGATAATATAATAATTTAAAATCTCATTTGATATTATAAACATTGGGTTAACAACATTTAACAAGATCGTTAACCTAAAAGTTTCAAAACAACACTTACATGTAACGACTAACGATGACTTAACGACTCAGTTAAAATGTATATACATGTAGTGTTTTAATATGTATTTATACACTTTTGAAAGACTTCAATACACTTATCAAAATACTTCTACTTAACAAAAATGCTTACAATTACATCCTCGTTCAGTTTCATCAACAATTCTACTCGTATGCACCCGTATTCGTACTCGTACAATACACAGCTTTTAGATGTATGTACTATTGGTATATACACTCCAATGATCAGATCTTAGCAGCCCATGTGAGTCACCTAAAACATGTGGGAACCATCATTTGGCAACTAGCATGAAATATCTCATAAAATTACAAAAATATGAGTAATCATTCATGACTTATTTAGATGAAAACAAAATTACATATCCTTTATATCTAATCCATACACCAACGACCAAAAACACCTACAAACACTTTAATTCTTCAATTTTCTTCATCTAATTGATCTCTCTCAAGTTCTATCTTCAAGTTCTAAGTGTTCTTCATATATTCTACAAGTTCTAGTTACATAAAATCAAGAATACTTTCAAGTTTGCTAGCTCACTTCCAATCTTGTAAGGTGATCATCCAACCTCAAGAAATCTTTGTTTCTTACAGTAGGTTATCATTCTAATACAAGGTAATAATCATATTCAAACTTTGGTTCAATTTCTATAACTATAACAATCTTATTTCAAGTGATGATCTTACTTGAACTTGTTTTCGTGTCATGATTCTGCTTCAAGAACTTCGAGCCATCCAAGGATCCATTGAAGCTAGATCCATTTTTCTCTTTTCCAGTAGGTTTATCCAAGGAACTTAAGGTAGTAATGATGTTCATAACATCATTCGATTCATACATATAAAGCTATCTTATTCGAAGGTTTAAACTTGTAATCACTAGAACATAGTTTAGTTAATTCTAAACTTGTTCGCAAACAAAAGTTAATCCTTCTAACTTGACTTTTAAAATCAACTAAACACATGTTATATATCTATATGATATGCTAACTTAATGATTTAAAACCTGGAAACACGAAAAATACCGTAAAACCAGATTTACGCCGTCGTAGTAACACCGCGGGCTATTTTGGGTTAGTTAATTAAAAACTATGATAAACTTTGATTTAAAAGTTGTTATTCTGAGAAAATGATTTTTATTATGAACATGAAACTATATCCAAAAATTATGGTTAAACTCAAAGTGGAAGTATGTTTTCTAAAATGGTCATCTAGATGTCGTTCTTTCGACTGAAATAACTACCTTTACAAAAATGACTTGTAACTTATTTTTCTGACTATAAACCTATACTTTTTCTGTTTAGATTCATAAAATAGAGTTCAATATGAAACCATAGCAATTTGATTCACTCAAAACGGATTTAAATTGAAGAAGTTATGGGTAAAACAAGATTGGATAATTTTTCTCATTTTAGCTACTTGAAAATTGGTAATAAATCTATTCCAACCATAACTTAATCAACTTGTATTGTATATTATGTAATCTTGAGATACCATAGACACGTATACAATGTTTCGACCTATCATGTCGACATATCTATATATATTTCGGAACAACCATAGACACTCTATATGTGAATGTTGGAGTTAGCTATACAGGGTTGAGGTTGATTCCAAAATATATATAGTTTGAGTTGTGATCAATACTGAGATACGTATACACTGGGTCGTGGATTGATTCAAGATAATATTTATCGATTTATTTCTGTACATCTAACTGTGGACAACTAGTTGTAGGTTACTAACGAGGACAGCTGACTTAATAAACTTAAAACATCAAAATATATTAAAAGTGTTGTAAATATATTTTGAACATACTTTGTGTAGTGACCCGAACTTTTTCATGTTTATATATATTAATTGAGATTGATATTTACATGATTAAATGTTTCCAACATGTTAAGCAATCAAACTTGTTAAGACTTGATTAATTGAAATATGTTTCATATAGACAATTGACCACCCAAGTTGACCGGTGATTCACGAACGTTAAAACTTGTAAAAACTATATGATGACATATATATGGATATATATATATAGTTAATATGATACTATGATAAGTAAACATATCATTAAGTATATTAACAATGAACTACATATGTAAAAACAAGACTACTAACTTAATGATTTTTAAACGAGACATATATGTAACGATTATCGTTGTAAAGACATTTAATGTATATATATCATATTAAGAGATATTCATACATGATAATATCATGATAATATAATAATTTAAAATCTCATTTGATATTATAAACATTGGGTTAACAACATTTAACAAGACCGTTAACCTAAAGGTTTAAAAACAACACTTACATGTAACGACTAACGATGACTTAACGACTCAGTTAAAATGTATATACATGTAGTGTTTTAATATGTATTTATACACTTTTGAAAGACTTCAATACACTTATCAAAATACTTCTACTTAACAAAAATGCTTACAATTACATCCTCGTTCAGTTTCATCAACAATTCTACTCGTATGCACCCGTATTCGTACTCGTACAATACACAGCTTTTAGATGTATGTACCATTGGTATATACACTCCAATTATTAGCTCTTAGCAGCCCATGTGAGTCACCTAACACATGTGGGAACCATCATTTGGCAACTAGCATGAAATATCTCATAAAATTACAAAAATATGAGTAATCATTCATGACTTATTTACATGAAAACAAAATTACATATCCTTTATATCTAATCCATACACCAACGATCAAAAACACCTATAAACACTTTCATTCTTCAATTTTCTTCATCTAATTGATCTCTCTCAAGTTCTATCTTCAAGTTCTAAGTGTTCTTCATATATTCTACAAGTTCTAGTTACATAAAATCAAGAATAATTTCAAGTTTGCTAGCTCACTTCCAATCTTGTAAGGTGATCATCCAACCTTAAGAAATCTTTGTTTCTTACAGTAGGTTATCATTCTAACACAAGGTAATAATCATATTCAAACTTTGATTCAATTTCTATAACTATAACAATCTTATTTCAAGTGATGATCTTACTTGAACTTGTTTTCGTGTCATGATTCTGCTTCAAGAACTTCGAGCCATCCAAGGATCCGTTGAAGCTAGATCCATTTTTCTCTTTTCCAGTAGGTTTATCCAAGGAAATTAAGGTAGTAATGATGTTCATAACATCATTCGATTCATACGTATAAAGCTATCTTATTCGAAGGTTTAAACTTGTAATCACTAGAACATAGTTTAGTTAATTCTAAACTTGTTCGCAAACAAAAGTTAATCCTTCTAACTTGACTTTTAAAATCAACTAAACATATGTTCTATATCTATATGATATGCTAACTTAATGATTTAAAACCTGGAAACACGAAAAACACCGTAAAACCGGATTTACGCCGTCGTAGTAACACCGCGGGCTGTTTTGGGTTAGTTAATTAAAAACTATGATAAACTTTAATTTAAAAGTTGTTATACTAAGAAAATGATTTTTATTATGAACATGAAACTATATCCAAAAATTATGGTTAAACTCAAAGTGGAAGTATGTTTTCTAAAATGGTCATCTAGACGTCGTTCTTTCGACTGAAATGACTACCTTTACAAAAACGACTTGTAACTTATTTTTCCGACTATAAACTTATACTTTTTCTGTTTAGATTCATAAAATAGAGTTCAATATAAAACCATAGCAATTTGTTTCACTCAAAACGGATTTAAAATGAAGAAGTTATGGGTAAAACAAGATTGGATAATTTTTCTCATTTTAGCTACGTGAAAATTGGTAACAAATCTATTCCAACCATAACTTAATCAACTTGTATTGTATATTATGTAATCTTGAGATACCATAGACACGTATACAATGTTTTGACCTATCATGTCGACACATCTATATATATTTCGGAACAACCATAGACACTCTATATGTGAATGTTGGAGTTAGCTATACAGGGTTGAGGTTGATTCCAAAATATATATAGTTTGAGTTGTGATCAATACTGAGATACGTATACACTGGGTCGTGGATTGATTCAAGATAATATTTATTGATTTATTTCTGTACATCTAACTGTGGACAACTAGTTGTAGGTTACTAACGAGGACAGCTGACTTAATAAACTTAAAACATCAAAGTATATTAAAAGTGTTGTAAATATATTTTGAACATACTTTAATATATATGTATATATTGTTATAGGTTCGTGAATCAACAGTGGCCAAGTCTTACTTCCCGACGAAGTAAAAATCTGTGAAAGTGAGTTATAGTCCCATTTTTAAAATCTAATATTGTCATAACCCGACCTTAACCATAAGGACGAATACAATAACATATGATTTCATCGTGAGGTATTGACCTCTATATGCGACGTTTTTCAAAAACTGCATTCGTTTTTACAATACAAACCATAGCTTTTATTACAAATACAAGGTTTAAACAACTTAATAATGATTATCGTTTAGCGATAATCTTAGACTTACAAACTTTACATGTGATAATAACAATACGACCTCCAACATATTTTACATTACAAATCCTCCGATATGCAGTTTTATTTTTGACACAAATATGCATACTCAAGATCTTGCTTAAATTCAACATGTTGCAGCGGAAGCTTTTAGTTATCACCTGAGCTTTTAGTTATCACCTGAGAATAAACATGCTTAAAACGTCAACATAAAGTTGGTGAGATATAGGTTTAATGCCGGCAGCGTCATAAATATAGACCACAAGATTTCATATATAAACGTTTTAATAAAAATATTCTAAGTTGTTGAGCACTTGATAACCATACTTAACATTTAATCAACGTCGCATATTCCCTTTATTATGAAATCTTACTACACCGTACCAAGTGTAGTCACCAAAACGAAGTACTGTGCAACCGTTGAATACTGGTCGTCCAGTCCGGTTGGGGTTGTCAGGCCCGATAGATCTATCAACAGGATTCGCGTTTACAATACCTGATGTAAATAATAGTTACCAAGTTACAGGGAAGTATGCCAGTGGTACAACTCAACGTAGAATATATATTTTTAATCACTTGTGTCCATAACGTAAATCATAAAATGCATGTATTCTCATCCCGAAATATTTAGAGTTTAAAAATGGGACTATATACTCACATTTGTCTTGAAGGTATTTAACTCGACTTGGTCTCCGATAGATATCACGAACCTAACCATATATATAATATATCAACATATTTTCTTTTTAAGTAATCGTTACATACATATATATATATATATATATATATATATATATATATATATATATATATATATATATATATATATATATATATATATATATATATATATACTTTTAATACTTTTAATATTTTCTTAGTCCGTAGTTAGCAGTCCGATGTTAGTGGTCCACAATTAGTTGCTTAAATAAAATAAATAAAGACCCCATCGTATTCGTATTGATCAGAATTAATCTCGACCCATGGTACCATGTTGTCAAGTGACGTGTTGCGTACATAAAGTACCGTGTTGTCAAATGACGTGTTGCGTACAATCATGAGGTCTTATGATTAATCTTCTCGTGTTGTTTACGGGTGGTCCTGAAATATATAAAATCAAATCATAAGTAAATATATATTAAATATTATGTTAATTAGCCAAGATATGATTAATCCGATTTTGTCATAATATGATATATTACAGGTCTTGAAGTGTCTTTTTAAAAATCAAATTAGAAGGATCTATTTAGTTTGCGAACAAGTTTGAAATCACTCAAACTATGTTCTTGTTGTTAAAATTTTACAACACAAAAGAAGATAGCTATATAAATATAAATCGAATAAGGTTATGAATAAGATTACTACCTCAAGTTACTTAGACAAAGCTACTGGAAAAGGTAAGAAAAATCTTGGAATCAAAAGAGTGGTGAAGTGGGATTGAAAGATTGGAAGTAATCTCCTTGAAATCGGATGACTATATTGATACGTTCTTGAGTAGGTAAATAAAGAGAGATTAGGGAGTGAATTAACTTAAAAGAAAATTGGAAATAAAATTGTATGTGTGTGTGCGCACAAAATAGCATGATTATGGGATGGATATATAGGAGATTTAGTTTGTTTTCTTGCACTAAAGTCACACATGAGGTTAAATGGCTGGTTCCCACATGTAACATCATGTCTAGTGGCTGATCATTGAAGTTTATTGTTGGTATATACCAATAGTAAATACGTATAGAAGCTGGGTATGATACAGTTACATATACCCTAGATATACTTGTAGAAATTTTGAGGAATCGGAACGAGAATTCAAATATGGACGGGTTTATAACTGTAAAAGAGGCTCAAAACTGGACTTTTATTTTTAGGTCAAACCGGGCCAAAATAAAATTTTAAGACATTTTTAATAAAGCAATGTTAGCCCAAAAAAAAATTTTCCACGCTGACCTGGCAGCTCGACCCCAGCCAGGGGCTCTGCCCCTTGGACCCCGCCAGGGGTTGCCACCCCTTGGACCCCGCTTATCGGGGGCGCTGCCCCTGAACCCTCGTCATAATCAAGATAAGTTCAAACAAGTGTGTACTCCACACTTCCCCAAACTTGTTCGATATTTATCAAGATTATTTTGGTTACAAATTAATCGCATTCCACTTAAATCATATTGGTGACATAGATCACCAACACAATATAGATTGTAAATATATATGTCAAAGAACGTTACATATAGTTATCTTTTTGAAAACTTAAGTTAGTGGTCTCAAAGTATACTTATAACTCATTGTTGTTAGTTCACAATGAAATGTTAAACCATCCTTAAATCATGTTAAATATGTATAGATATGTACATATACATAATCGTATAATTATCGTGTGTTATATAGTTCGTGATATCATCGGTCAAATTGGACGGTCAAACGTTGTGTGAAACTCTTTTCAAAAACATAAGTCTCAACAGTTTGGATTGCTTATCATGTTGGTAAGGTTTATTTTATGTAAATATTAATCTCATAAGTATAAAACGATCGGAAAAATTCGGGTCGTTACAGTACCTACCCGTTAAATAAATTTCGTCCCGAAATTTTAAAGTTGTACCTATTTTGCGTTGTCGGGAAACAAATGTGGATACTTTTGTTTCATCTGATCCTCTCATTCCCAAGTAAACTCGGGACCCCTTCGAGCATTCCAACGAACCTTGATGATTGGTATGTTGCTCTGCTTGAGTTGTTTAACTTCACGGTCCATGATTTCGACTGGTTCTTCTATGATTTGTAGTTTCTCGTCGACTTGGATTTCTTCAAGAGGAATGGTGAGATCTTCCTTTGCAAGACATTTCTTGAGGTTTGAGACGTGAAATGAATTATGTACCCCGGCGAGTTGTTGTGGTAACTCGAGTCGATAAGCTACCGGTCCGATGCGTTCGATGATCTTGAACGGGCCTACATACCTTGGGTTCAGTTTACCCCTTTTTCCAAAACGTATTACACCTTTCCAAGGTGACACCTATAGCATAACCATGTCACCGATCTGAAATTCTAATGGTTTCCTTCGGACATCCGCGTAGCTCTTTTGGCGACTACGGGCTGTTTTCAATCTCTCCTTGATTTGCACTATCTTCTCAGTAGTTTCATGGATGATCTCGGAACCAGTTAATTGTCGATCTCCTACGTCATTCCAACAGATAGGGGATCTACACTTCCTTCCATATAGTGCTTCGAATGGTGCAGCTTTAATGCTCGCATGATAACTATTATTATACGAGAATTCTGCTAATGGTAGATATTTATCCCATCCGTTTCCAAAATCGATCACACATGCCCTGAGCATGTCTTCAAGAGTCTGAATTGTTCTTTCACTCTGCCCGTCAGTTTGTGGATGATATGCGGTGCTCATATCCAAACGGGTTCCCAGGGCCTCCTGTAGTGATTGCCAAAACTTTGATGTAAATCTACTATCACGATCGGATATAATGGAAATAGGTATTCCATGCCTTGAAATAATTTCCTTTATGTACAGTCGTAATAGTTTCTCCATTCTATCTGTTTCCTTTATAGGCAAGAAATGTGCAGATTTCGTGAGACGATCAACTATTACCCAAATGGTGTCATAACCCCATACAGTCTTAGGTAACTTTGTAATGAAATCCATGGTAATACCATCCCATTTCCATTCTGGGATTTCTGGTTGTTGAAGTAACCCTGACGGCTTCTGGTGTTTTGCTTTAACTTTAGAACAAGTTAAACATTCCCCAACATACGTTTCAACGTCTGTCTTTAAATTAGGCCACCAATAATGCGTCTTAAGATCTTGGTACATCTTTCCAACTCCAGGATGTATCGAGTATCTTGTCTTGTGCGCCTCATTCAATATCAACTTCCTTAATCCACCCAACTTCGGTACCCAAATACGGTTTGAAAAATATCGAATTCCGTCTTCTCGTATAACGAGTTGCTTCTCATACTTTTTCATTATTTCATTTCCTATGTTTTCTTTAGTAAGAGCTTCTCGTTGAACCTCTTTGATTTGTGAGTTGAGATTCATGCAAATTTTTATGTTCATCGCTCGTACTCGAATTGGTTCTCGTTCCTTTCTGCTTAAAGCGTCGGCCACTACATTCGCTTTCCCGGGATGATAGCGAATCTCACAATCGTAGTCGTTTATCAGCTCGACCCACCTACGTTGCCTCATGTTCAGCTGTTTCTGATCGAAAATATGTTGAAGGCTTTTATGATCAGTAAACACAGTGCATTTAACTCCATATAAATAGTGTCTCCATATCTTCAATGCAAACACTACTGCCCCCAATTCTAGATCATGCATCGTATAATTCCGCTCATGAATCTTCAATTATCGGGATGCGTATGCAATAACTTTCTTTCGTTGCATAAGAACGCAACCAAAACCTTGTCGCGAAGCGTCACAATATATCTCAAAATCATCGTTCCCTTCAGGTAATGATAAAATAGGTGTCGTGGTCAACTTTTTCTTGAGTAATTGAAATGCACTCTCCTGCTCAGAGGTCCATTCGCACTTCTTCCCTTTTTGTATTAACGCTGTCAATGGTTTAGCTATTCGGGAAAAATCTTGAATAAACCTTCTATAATAACCGACTAAACCCAAAAATTGGCGTATCTGCGTTGGTGTCTTAGGAGTCTCCCATTTTTCAATGGCCTCAATTTTAGCTGGGTCAACCTGAATTCCTTTGCTACTAACAACATGACCAAGAAATTGCACTTCTTTTAACCAAAACGCACACTTAGAAAATTTGGCGTATAATTGTTCTTTTCTTAACAATTCTAATACCAATCTTAAATGCTGCTCATGCTCTTGCTCACTCTTGGAATAGATAAGAATATCGTCAATGAAAACGATAACAAACTTATCTAAATACGGACTACAAACTCGATTCATGAGGTCCATGAATACAGCTGGCGCATTAGTCAACCCAAACGGCATGACCAAAAATTCATAATGACCGTAGCGTGTCCGAAAAGCAGTTTTCGGAATATCTTCTTCTTTGACGCGTAGTTGATGATAGCCCGACCTTAGGTCAATTTTCGAGTAAACACATGATCCTTGCAATTGATCAAATAAGTCATCAATTCTCGATAGTGGATACCGAATCTTGATAGTTAACTTATTTAATTCACGATAATCTATACACATTCGGAAAGATCCATCTTTCTTCTTTACGAATAAAATTGGAGCTCCCCACGGTGAAGTGCTCGGTCGAATGAAACCACGGTCCAGTAATTCTTGTAACTGGCTTTGTAACTCTTTCATCTCAGATGGTGCAAGTCTATATGGAGCACGAGCCACTGGTGCAGCTCCTGGTACTAGATCTATTTCAAATTCTACAGATCTAAATGGAGGTAATCCCGGCAACTCTTCCGGAAATACTTCAGGAAAATCTCTTGCCATAGGCACGTCGTTGATGCTCTTCACTTTTTCCTTCGTTTCGACTTTATTAACATGTGCTAGGATAGCATAGCACCCTTTCTTCAAGCACTTTTGAGCTTTCAAACAACTAATGAGTTTTAGCTTTGAGTTACCCTTCTCTCCATAAATCATTAATGGCGTTCTATCCTTACGAGGAATGCGAATTGCCTTCTTAGTGCACACAACTTCAGCTCCTATTTTGGACATCCAGTCCATGCCGACTATTACATCAAAACTTCCTAATTCTACGGGTATCAAATCAATCTTAAATGTTTCTCCGGCTAAATTTATTTTACAATCACGGCAAATTTTATTGGCTTTAATTAGTTTACCATTAGCTAACTCAATCATGTACTTAGCATCTAGAGGTAATGATGAACAATTCAATTTAGCGTGAAAGTCTCTACACACGTAACTTCTATCGGCACCAGTATCAAATATAATAGATGCGGATAAGTTATTAATGGTAAACGTACCCGTAACAAGCTTCGGGTCTTCATACGCCTCTCTAGCATTAATAACAAATGCTCTTCCACGTGCAGATCCATTATTCTTCTCTGGATTCGGGCACTGACTCTTATAATGACCCTGTTTCCCACACCCATAACAAGTAACAGTGGCCAAGGCAGTTCTATTTGCATTGGTGGCAGGAGTCTTGGTACCGTTTGTATTTGTAGCGGGAACCCTACAATCTTCAGCAAGATGACCTTTTCGATTACAATTGTTGCACACCACATTACAATAACCAGAGTGATGTTTGTGGCATCTGTTACATAAAGGATTTCGTCCTTTGTAACCTGAGTTTGAACCGCTACCCGCACCTTGCGTGGTTTCTTGTTTCTTGTTGGATTGTTGATGATTACCTTTCCACTTTCTTTTATTTCCCGATGTCTTGACATCGGTGTTCTTATCCAGAATAATCTGCTCCATCAACTCATTCGCCATGGTGATAGCTTCATGAATAGTCTTGGGTTTGGATGCTGTAACATTTGCCTTGACTTTTTTAGGCAAACCGTCTTTGTACAGTTCAATCTTCCGTTCTTCGGTTGGTACCAATTTGGGACATAGCAAAGCTAATTCCATGAATCGCTGATTGTAGTTGGTGAGTTCAGTACCAACAACTTTCAGGCTTCGTAATTCAGCTTCCAACTTCCTAACCTCGTTCCTTGGACAATATTCATTGATTAGCATTGTTTTGAATTCTTCCCAAGGAGTATCATAAGCTACATCTCCTCCTACGGCCTTCACATAGTTTTTCCACCACGTGAGTGCACTATCTTGTAGGGTGCACGATGCATATTTGGTCATGTCCTTCTCAATACAACCACTGATTTTAAACACAGACTCAATCTTTTCGATCCACCGGGTTAAACCAACCGGTCCTTCTGTTCCACTGAATGATGAGGGCTTGCAACCTTGAAAAGTTTTGTAAGTGCACCCCACACGAGGATTTGGGTTAACTGCAGCACCTCTTGCAGCCTCGACCCATAACATTCTGTCGTTCACTCGCTGATTGATGAGTTCCTGGATTTCTTGTTCCGTCATTCGGTTCAATCGCGCCATAATCTTCAACAAGAATGAAAAAAATAATTATTCACATGGAATATTATAGATGTAGTATGTATTTACAGTACATCGTAGCTTATTAATAATATGAACCAGTTATTATTATAAAAGACTTTTCTTCTTATTAGCGTTTTATAATTATATCTAGGGTAGTACCTACCCGTTAAAGTTCATACTTAATAGCTTAGTACGAAAATCAATTACTACCACCCAAATAATACTTAACCATGGAAAATTATTGCATTTCACACTTCACTATTTTACATATGCTTATCTTACATCAAACATTAAGCAAACCACACTAGTAATATTATACAAAACATTATATGATCCCATGGTTTAAAACAACAGCGCATCATTTAACCCAAAGCGTTTGTGTTCAAAGAAATCGCTTAAAGGTTATCCTGGTTGTCTCCCTGCATTTTGGCTGAGGAACCGAAGAACTGGATGTCCGGGTAGAACTAATAGGAATAGCGGGAATAGGTGTGGAAGTATCTGGTGGAGTTGGTGCCACAACATCCTCTCTAGACTCGGGATTTGGAGTTTCCATTTCAGTAGCCTTTCGTTTCTTTCCTCGTTCGAACTTGTCTTTCGTAATTTCCTGTATTTCTTCCTCCTCAGTATCACTTTCTGTTCCTCTTCAATTGATTCATCCGGAACTTGTGAGTCTTCCCCAAAGGTGTCGTTTTCATCATCGGATAGGTTAATGACTGGAACACCATATGAAGATTCTGGTTCGGAGTCGCTGAATGTGATAATAAGTTCTAAGCCAGACATCTATCACATAACAACTAGCACGTTAATACCACATAATATTTACATATTAATTTTTAACCAACAAGGATAAGTAATAGTTTTCGAAATCAAACACGGTCAAAGTGCAGACTCACTAATGCATCCTAACAAACTCGATAAGACACACTAATGCAAATTTTATGGTTCTCTAAGACCAACGCTCCGATACCACATGTCATAACCCGACCTTAACCATAAGGACGAATACAATAACATATGATTTCATCGTGAGGTATTGACCTCTATATGCGACGTTTTTCAAAAACTGTATTCGTTTTTACAATACAAACCATAGCTTTTATTACAAATACAAGGTTTAAACAACTTAATAATGATTATCGTTTAGCGATAATCTTAGACTTACAAACTTTACATGTGATAATAACAATACGACCTCCAACATATTTTACATTACAAATCCTCCGATATGCAGTTTTATTTTTGACACAAATATGCATAGTCAAGATCTTGCTTAAATTCAACATGTTGCAGCGGAAGCTTTTAGTTATCACCTGAGAATAAACATGCTTAAAACGTCAACATAAAGTTGGTGAGATATAGGTTTAATGCCAGCAGCGTCATAAATATAGACCACAAGATTTCATATATAAACGTTTTAATAAAAATATTCTAAGTTGTTGAGCACTTGATAACCATACTTAACATTTAATCAACGTCGCATATTCCCTTTATTATGAAATCTTACTACACCGTACCAAGTGTAGTCACCGAAACGAAGTACTGTGCAACCGTTGAATACTGGTCGTCCAGTCCGGTTGGGGTTGTCAGGCCCGATAGATCTATCAACAGGATTCGCGTTTACAATACCTCATGTAAATAATAGTTACCAAGTTACAGGGAAGTATGCCAGTGGTACAACTAAACGTAGAATATATATTTTTAATCACTTGTGTCCATAACGTAAATCATAAAATGCATGTATTCTCATCCCGAAATATTTAGAGTTTAAAAATGGGACTATATACTCACCTTTGTCTTGAAGGTATTTAACTCGACTTGGTCTCCGATAGATATCACGAACCTAACCATATATATAATATATCAACATATTTTCTTTTTAAGTAATCGTTACATATATATATATATATATATATATATATATATATATATATATATATATATATATATATATATATATATATATATATATATATATATATATATATATATATATATACTTTTAATACTTTTAATACTTTTAATATTTTCTTAGTCCGTAGTTAGCAGTCCGATGTTAGTGGTCCACAATTAGTTGCTTAAATAAAATAAAAAAAGACCCCATCGTATTCGTATTGATCAGAATTAATCTCGACCCATGGTACCATGTTGTCAAGTGACGTGTTGCGTACATAAAGTACCGTGTTGTCAAATGACGTGTTGCGTACAATCATGAGGTCTTATGATTAATCTTCTCGTGTTGTTTACGGGTGGTCCTGAAATATATATAATCGAATCATAAGTAAATATATATTAAATATTATATTAATTAGCCAAGATATGATTAATCCGATTTTGTCATAATATGATATATTACAGGTCTTGAAGTGTCTTTTTAAAAATCAAATTAGAAGGATCTATTTAGTTTGCGAACAAGTTTGAAATCACTCAAACTATGTTCTTGTTGTTAAAATTTTACAACACAAAAGAAGATAGCTATATAAATATGAATCGAATAAGGTTATGAATAAGATTACTACCTCAAGTTACTTAGACAAAGCTACTGGAAAAGGTAAGAAAAATCTTGGAATCAAAAGAGTGGTGAAGTGGGATTGAAAGATTGGAAGTAATCTCCTTGAAATCGGATGACTATATTGATACGTTCTTGAGTAGGTAAATGAAGAGAGATTAGGGAGTGAATTAACTTAAAAGAAAATTGGAAATAAAATTGTATGTGTGTGTGTGCACAAAATAGCATGATTATGGGATGGATATATAGGAGATTTAGTTTGTTTTCTTACACTAAAGTCACACATGAGGTTAAATGGCTGGTTCCCACATGTAACATCATGTCTAGTGGCTGATCATTGAAGTTTATTGTTGGTATATACCAATAGTAAATACGTATAGAAGCTGGGTATGATACGGTTACATATACCCTAGATATACTTGTAGAAATTTTGAGGAATCGGAACGAGAATTCAAATATGGACGGGTTTATAACTGTAAAAGAGGCTCAAAACTGGACTTTTATTTTTAGGTCAAACCGGGCCAAAATAAAATTTTAAGACATTTTTAATAAAGCAATGTTAGCCCAAAAAAAAATTTTCCACGCTTGGACCCCTTGGACCCCGCCAGGGGTTGCCACCCCTTGGACCCCGCTTATCGGGGGCGCTGCCCCCAAACCCCCGTCATAATCAAGATAAGTTCAAACAAGTGTGCACTCCACACTTTCCCAAACTTGTTCGATATTTATCAAGATTATTTTGGTTACAAATTAATCGCATTACACTTAAATCATATTGGTGACATAGATCACCAACACAATATAGATTGTAAATATATATGTCAAAGAACGTTACATATAGTTATCGTTTTGAAAACTTAAGTTAGTGGTCTCAAAGTATACTTATAACTCATTGTTGTTAGTTCACAATGAAATGTTAAACCATCCTTAAATCATGTTAAATATGTATAGATATGTACATATACATAATCGTATAATTATCGTGTGTTATATAGTTCGTGATATCATCGATCAAATTGGACGGTCAAACGTTGTGTGAAACTCTTTTCAAAAACATAAGTCTCAACAGTTTGGATTGCTTATCATATTGGTAAGGTTTATTTTATGTAAATATTAATCTCATAAGTATAAAACGATCGGAAAAATCCGGGTCGTTACAAATATTTTTGGGATGAGAATACATGCAGGTTTTATAAATGATTTACAAAATAGACACAAGTACGTGAAACTACATTCTATGGTTGAATTATCGAAATCGAATATGCCCCTTTTTATTAAGTCTGGTAATCTAAGAATTAGGGAACAGACACCCTAATTGACGCGAATCCTAAAGATATATCTATTGGGCCTAACAAACCCCATCCAAAGTACCGGATGCTTTAGTACTTCGAAATTTATATCATATCCGAAGGGTGTCCCGGAATGATGGGGATATTCTTATATATGCATCTTGTTAATGTCGATTACCAGGTGTTCACCATATGAATGATTTTTATCTCTATGTATGGGATGTGTAT
Source organism: Rutidosis leptorrhynchoides (assembly GCF_046630445.1). Lineage (NCBI taxonomy): Eukaryota > Viridiplantae > Streptophyta > Magnoliopsida > Asterales > Asteraceae > Rutidosis > Rutidosis leptorrhynchoides. The sequence continues at coordinate 153,261,703 of NC_092333.1, forward strand.
TGAAATATGAAATCTTGTGGTCTATTGTTACGATTTGATATATATAGGTTAAACCTATAACTTACCAACATTTTTGTTGACGTTTAAAGCATGTTTATTCTCAGGTGAATACTAAGAGCTTCCGCTGTTGCATACTAAAATAAGGACAAGATTTGGAGTCCATGTTTGTATGATATTGTGTAAAAACTGCATTCAAGAAACTGATTTCGATGTAACATATTTGTATTGTAAACCATTATGTAATGGTCGTGTGTAAACAGGATATTTTAGATTATCATTATTTGATAATCTACGTAAAGCTTTTTAAACCTTTATTTATGAAATAAAGGTTATGGTTTGTTTTAAAAAAGAATGCAGTCTTTGAAAAACGTCTCATATAGAGGTCAAAACCTCGCAACGAAATCAATTAATATTGAACGTTTTTAATCAATAAGAACGGGACATTTCACTTTGATATATATGTATATATTGTTATAGGTTCGTGAATCAACCAGTGGCCAAGTCTTACTTCCCGACGAAGTAAAAATCTGTGAAAGTGAGTTATAGTCCCACTTTTAAAATCTAATATTTTTGGGATGAGAATACATGCAGATTTTATAAATGATTTACAAAATAGACACAAGTACGTGAAACTACATTCTATGGTTGGATTATCGAAATCGAATATGCCCCTTTTTATTAAGTCTGGTAATCTAAGAATTAGGGAACAGACACCCTAATTGACGCGAATCCTAAAGATAGATCTATTGGGCCTAACAAACCCCATCCAAAGTACCGGATGCTTTAGTACTTCGAAATTTATATCATATCCGAAGGGTGTCCTTGAATGATGGGGATATTCTTATATATGCATCTTGTTAATGTCGGTTACCAGGTGTTCACCATATGAATGATTTTTATCTCTATGTATGGGATGTGTATTGAAATATGAAATCTTGTGGTCTATTATTATGATTTGATATATATAGGTTAAACCTATAACTCACCAACATTTTTGTTGACGTTTTAAGCATGTTTATTCTCAGGTGATTATTAAGAGCTTCCGCTGTCGCATACTTAAATAAGGACGAGATTTGGAGTCCATACTTGTATGATATTGTGTAAAAACTGCATTCAAGAAACTTATTTTGTTGTAACATATTTGTATTGTAAACCATTATGTAATGGTCGTGTGTAAACAGGATATTTTAGATTATCATTATTTGATCATCTACGTAAAGCTTTTTAAACCTTTATTGATGAAATAAAGGTTATGGTTTGTTTTAAAATGAATGCAGTCTTTGAAAAATGTCTCATATAGAGGTCAAAACCTCGCAACGAAATCAATTAATATGGAACATTTTTAATCAATAAGAACGGGACATTTCAGCAACGCCCCTGCAACCTTTTAAAGGTGCATGATGGCGATTTTTCACGACATGATAGAAGAATGCATGGAAGTTTTCATGGATGACTTTTCAGTCTTCGGTGATACTTTTGAATCATGTCTAGTTAATCTTGAACGAATGCTTATTAGATGCGAACAATCAAATCTAGTACTTAATTGGGAGAAATGCCATTTCATGGTTAAAGAAGGCATCGTTCTTGGTCATAAAATTTCAAAGGAAGGAATTGAAGTGGATAGAGCTAAAGTAGATGTAATTGCTAAACTTCCACATCCCACCAATGTTAGAGGAGTTAGGAGTTTTCTAGGGCATGCCGGTTTTTACCGACGTTTCATAAAAGATTTTTCTAAAATTGCCACTCCTATGAATAAACTCCTAGAAAAGGATGCTCCTTTCATCTTTTCAGATGAATGCATCAAATCTTTTAATATTCTTAAGGAAAAACTCACTAATGCACCGATCACGATAGCTCCAAATTGGAATCTACCGTTTGAACTAATGTGCGATGTAAGTGATTTTGCAAAGGGAGCCGTTTTAGGACAAAGTATTGAAAAACGATTTCAACCTATATATTATGCTAGTAAGACGTTACAAGGAGCACAAACGAATTATAAAACTACTGAAAAAGAACTCCTTGCTATTATCTTTGCTTTTGACAAATTTCGTTCATATCTCGTTCTAGCTAAAACGGTGGTCTATACCGACCATTCTGCTCTTAGATACCTATTTTCAAAATAAGGTGCTAAACCAAGATTAATCCGTTGGATCTTACTCTTACAAGAGTTCGATATTGAAATCCGAGATAAAAAGGGAGCAGAAAAATCTCGCCGCTGATCATCTTTCTCGTCTTGAAAATCCCGAATTAGAAGTTCTAAATGAATCGGCCATACAAGACAACTTTCCAGATGAATATCTATTAAAGATAGATTATAATGAAATTCCATGATTTGCAGACTATGCAAACTACTTAGTATGTGGATTCCTTGAAAAAGGGTTGTCGTACCAAAAACGAAAGAAATTCTTTAGTGATATAAAACACTATTTCTGGAAAGATCCACATTTGTTTAAAAGTTTTCCCGATGGAATAATACGCCGATGTGTATTCGGAGATGAAGCCAGTCAAATATTAAACCATTGTCACACAGGACCAACAGGAGGGCATTATGGGCCTCAACTTACAGCAAGAAAAGTTTACGATACTGGATTCTATTGGCCTACAATTTTCAAAGACGCACACCTTCTTTGCAAATCATGTGATGCTTGTCAAAGGGCCGGAAAAATAAGTCAACGTGATGAAATTCCACAAAATGTCATTCAAGTATGTGAAGTATTTGACATTTGGGCTATTGACTTTATGGGTCCATTTCCAAAATCTCATAATAATCTCTACATTCTCGTTGCCATTGATTATGTATCTAAATGGGCGGAGGCACAAGCTCTCCCAACTAACGATGCACGAGTTGTAGTCAACTTTTTAAAACGTCTTTTTGCTAGGTCTGGAACACCGAAAGCTTTAATAAGTGATCGGGGTACTCATTTCTGTAATAATCAACTTGAAAAAGTTCTCAAAAGATATAGAGTAACTCATAAAATCTCAACCGCTTATCATCCACAAATAAGTGGACAAGTTGAAAATACCAATCGAGCTTTAAAACGTATTCTAGAGAAAACTGTAGGATCAAATCCGAAGGAATGGTCCATGAAATTGGAGGATGCACTCTGGGCTTTTAGAACAGCCTACAAAACTCCAATTGGAACCACACCTTTTAAACTCGTTTATGGAAAAGCATGTCATCTTCCAGTAGAAATTGAACACAAAGCATTTTGGGCTTTGAAGACATGTAATCTTGATTTACATGAAGCTGGACGTCTACGATTAAGTCAAATAAACGAATTAGAAGAATTAAGACATGAAGCATATGAAAATTCGTTAATCTATAAGGAAAGAACGAAGAAATCGCATGATAAAAGAATCAGAAGTTCAAAAGAATTTAAAGAATGAGACATAGTTCTTCTTTTCAATTCACGATTCAAGCTATTTCCTGAAAAATTGAAATCAAGATGGTCTGGACCATTTATAGTTAAAAGAGTTTTCCCATACGGAACAATAGAATTAATAAATTCAAATGGGATTGAATTTAAAGTTAATGATCACAGAGTTAAACATTACATACATGGTCCGAAGGAAGTTGACAATGAAGTCAATCATAATTTCAACACCACAGCTAACTAAGTGTGGGGAGGTTCGAATCTTTTTAGGGTAATATGTATTTCTGTTAGAGTTAGATATTCTGTTTTTGGGTAGTTCTCGAGAATGGAATCCGAATGGTCTTTCCCTAGCAGACCCTAAAGAACTAGTCTTCTCCCCCCATTCTGAATTTTTATTTTTTTTAGGTTTTACGAGATGAAGAATTCCTTTGATCTGAACCATAGTCTAATGCTACACGCTTTGATCACTAAACGTAATAATGACACACTCCCGAGTGACCTGGTATCAGTAATAAGAGCCAAATTGGACGGAGTAAGAAAAGAACTCAGAAACGATCATAATAAGTTACATTTTGGTAAAGGAAAATCAAAATCTGCAGCGAAAAGAAGAGCACGACACCTTGAAAGATGTCACAAATGCGGAAAATGGTCACACGAAGGAAAATGCTCGACGAATCAGACATATTCCAATACCGAGTTCGTTACTTTATGCAGAGAAGGACCGTTCATATGTTTCGAAGAAAAATCATTGAATGCTCGAGGTTATGCCTATGTAGCTATGGAAAACCAATTAGTCCGACTATCTTATGAGTGGGCTAAAATAGGTCACTGAGAATTCTATCTCACAGGTAAGTATGTACAGTTTTTATTTTTATTTTATTGCTTTTAACCTTTTGATAATAAACGCTAAATCGTTCACTGTAAAGTATTAAATTGGTATTCAATAAAATTAGGTATGCGTAACCGAAATTATTGATATCATACAAAAATTTATTACATCACTGCGAAATTTACCATTTATTCTTAAGGTATAAATATCTTTAATCAATCAACCCAAAATATTTCAGAAATTCGTTAGGAGTAAAACTAGGTAATATAGCCGAAATTACTTTACCAAAAAGAGGGGCGTATATTTTTGATAATATTTGATTGATTAAAGTGGGATAAAAGACCAAAAAGATTTTTAATTTTTATTTTTACTTTGTTTTTAAATTAATATATTAATATTAAATTATTATTGTACACTTTTTAAATTAATATATTTAAGTTTGTAAATATTTGAAAAAATTAATATTTTTAATATAAGTTTGTATGTATAAAAACAAAAATATAATATAAATTTGGTGTGAATTTAAAAACAAAAATTTACTTTATTTCGCTAAGTTAAAAATATGATTTTTAAAATTCGTCGTGAGTTGAAAACTAGGTCGTTGAACCGAAATTGCTCTACCCAAGGGAGGGACGAGAATTTTTATTATCATTATTTTTAATCTTATTGAATTAAAGTATGCCAACAACATATAAAAAAAACTCAAAAATCTTTGCTTTTAAAACTGCGCTTAAAAAAATGACAAATTTTAAAATTTTGTCGAGGGACGGACTAGGACATCGTTCCGAAACGCCCTCATCCTAAAAAGAAACAAAATTTTAATTTTTAATATATACGTTTTATTAGTAAAGGTTTCAAAAAAAATAAAATAAATAAAATACAGACCCCCATGCGATCGCATGGGGTTTGGCCTGTAACCTCATGCGATCGCATGAGGCAGAATATCTGGGCAGATCAAATAGACAGAAGAGTCTGTCTTCACCACAACACACACACATATACACGAAAATAACCCAAAAATCACCTCTAAAATTCGCAATTTTTCACCATAATTCGTCAAATTTCTCGCTCTAATCATGAAATTGTTCAGAAGCTTTTCAAAGAAGGTAAAAATTTCACCCCTAAACCTCTTTAAATTTGATTTTTAGTGTTCTTGAGCTATATTTTACCTAATTTGATTTTGTTAATTTCTAGTGTAATTAGAGTTAAATTGTTAGTATTTTATGTATGTATTACCTAGATTGATGCTATTTAACATGATTTGAAGCCAAAAACTTCAAAAATTTTAGGAATGTAGGGTTTGTGTTCTTGAGCAATTTGGGGCTTTTTGATATAAACAGGTTATGGCCGATTTTTGTCATGAATTATTGCTAAATTAAGTAATGTAACATGTTTAGGTAGCTAAATCATCCAAACTTTGATCCTAAACATGATTTTTGAGAATTAAAGTGGACTTTTTAGGTATAAAATTCATGAACTTGATTAAATTGATGTAAATGCCATTTAAAACTTGTTTAATTACTAGTAATGGTTGTTTTAACATGGTATTTGAGTTAAATGCTTATGAACTTTGTAAACATTTTCATATATGCTTATTTGAAAAAGTGTAGAATTGTAAAAAATTGTGAAAATGTGTATAAGTTTAATTTTGATTTAACATGTTATTGTAATTGTTTCAAATTGTTATTTTGCTAACACTAATGCATATTTGGATGCACAAATTTTGTGTTTAATGTGTTTTGCAGAGATTTACAGATACTGATGGTGCAACATCATCATCCAGGCAACCTGCTCCAGAACCTGAACCAGAAATGCAATATGAACCTGAACCGGAGCAACAACAGGAACCACAACAACAACCTGATGAACACGTTCCATATTATGATCCGCTACAATTTGTTGATGCCTTCATAGTATTTCTGATCATCTGCCAGTAGAATACCCAACGATTCCTGAACACACATTGCATCCTAATCTGAGATTCGATAGAAGCTGGAGAGATTACCCAACATATCAAAGTAACAAATTCAAACTGATACCGAAAAATGTAGAAGTTCCAAGGGTAATCGATTGGGATCCTTTGGAAAGGGTCCAACTAGCTAACTTAGTTAGGGAGCATCTGATCCAAAGGTATGGCAGTTCTTCTTTTACCGATTGGGAACGTCTATTCACCACTCGTAGGCCTGTATATAAGGAATGGTGTGTTGAGCTGATGAGTACTATAGCATTAAATGTAGATGTAGATAGATTAGATGATAGAAGTTTTCTTAGATTTATACTTGGCCGTAGGATGTACAGGATGTCCATGCTGGACATGGCCAGGGCTTTGCAGATATATACTCCTAGTGAATTACTACTACCCGATTGTATGAATTTGATTTATCGTGGTAAAAGGGTAGATAGGAATTTTGATGCCAACGCCATCTGGAGGCGTATGTCAGATTATAATGTTTCTACGCTGGGAGGAAAACACTCCTACTTACATATTAACAAAGCCGAGCTTCGTATAATTCATAGATTTTTGGCTAACTCGATTACATAGAGAGGTCACAATAAGGAGAAAATGACCTTACATGATTTATTTTACCTAAAGTGTATTCGAGACCCAAGAGGCTTTGTTAATATCCCTTACTGTGTTGGTTTTTATTTATCTAAGATGGTGGAAGGAATACAGGAAGGGGGGATAATAGCAGGAGGTATATTTGTAACTCTCATTGGAGAGTATTTGGGTGTAGATAGGGAACAAGGGGGTCCACTTTTGGAATGTAGGGAACAGGTTGAGCCTTTAGGATTGAAGGTCTATCAGGGTGCTAAGGTATTAAAGAACAGACGCAACCAGGCAGTACCCTATGAAGGTCGTCATCCATAGGTAGAGAGAGGATCAGATGAGGAAATGGAGGAAGCAGATGACATTAGGGATGTCATTAGGGAGGCTATGACTGACGTCTACCAGCGTGTAGATGAGGTAGATATGACAAACGGGGAGTGATTTAGTCGGATGGAGCAGTGGCAAGCCCGGAATGATTACGAGCATTCCAGGCAATGACAGCATGATAGATGGGACTATCATCAGCGTCAGATCATGAGCCGGCTGTCACCTCAGGATCACTACGTTCTGACCCGACCCGCTTACTATCCTCCACACCAGCCCGAGATGAGACCACCATATACTCTCTACGACCCTAACCAGGCCTACCAGTACACCTATCACCAACCATGGAACCCGGACGACAACATGAACTGGAACCCCTATCCAGATTGATATAGTTCCTGTTGGTGATTTCTATGATTTTTATCTTTTTATTATTTTTATTTATTTATGTTTAAACATATGATATTGTGATACATTAATGTATTGTTTAATATTTTTATTATTTTGTACTAATTTTTCATATTTGATTTGAAAGTGGGATTTTAAGTCCCATTTCAAATTACCATGCATGTTTATATTTGTATGTATGTATATTGTCAATTGTATACAACAGGGTAAAACAGCGCATTTTCAAAGACTGGCATTAAGTTCAGCAAAAGCTACTAATTTTGACGACAAAACGAAAAACAAATGAGATGTAACAACAAGACGGAATGAACAAATGATGTGCACCATTTATCATTCAACAAACAAACGCCAATATGTTTGGAAACTTTGGTAAAATTTAATCATTTTTCTACGCTAATCACCCTCAATAATTTAAATTGTTACTGATTTCTTGCAAATGAGGGCATTGCAAGATCTTAAGTGTGGGAAGAGGTTAAATTCTTTCGGATTTTTAAAAGTTTAACTTATACACTTGGTTACCATTAAAAATACTAGTAACGCAGTAGTTGTATTAGAATCTAGTGCTCTCTGATAATAAAGAACATCCCTAGTCTTATATACTGGCTACCCAATTCTAGTAAAATTTTCAAAATTTTCAATTAAATGAATTCAAAATCATGTTTATACATATCTATGAGCGATAAAACTAGGTATTAACACCGAAATTATTGTTACCTCAGAAAGGACATAAATTGAGAAACAACCTAAAATGTTAGAATTCATTTAAAATGGAATAGAGGACAATAAAAAGGCAAAGAGAGGGAAATAAAAGCCAAGTGTGGGAAAAATTTACCAAGTTATTTAAAACATATATCACATATTTTTGTAACAAATAATTGAAGATACTTTTGCTTTAGACTAAACTAATCAGTTTTACCAAATTTACTGTAATATATTTGAAAGAAAGATGGATCTACACGATGAATCAATTCTATCATTAAAAGGAAGTAAAGTCTTCCGAAAAAGAAACGCGCTTCTTGATTTAGGTCAGGAAGTTGTCATCCAGACCAGTTGTAGAGTCTACGAAAAACCTTGAAAAGTTTTCTCGAAAATCAGCTGAAAATCCACGGACCTCAGCATCAAACAGGGTCGCCAAGTGGTCAGACTTATCCTAACCATGAGAGGATCTGTCTCGTAAAATGGGGAGGACGCCGTACAAATTAACTTGATAAGACTAATGAATCAGACCCCCAGAAAGGATAATCTCCTTAAAAGATCAAAAATCAGCTTTTAAGACTGATATTACTCAATCCTTGAGATTGACTTTAAAGATTGAGAATTACAAACTCATGGAATTCGATGATATCTAAACTCGAGCTTGAACGAGAAAATATTTTGATCAAAATTACAAACCGATTTGTTTTCTAAAAACCCATTTTTAATGCGTTCATTACCATTGAACGTAAAATCCTAGGAATTCACCTGGAATTCATTAGGTCACCTGAACCAAATCGGGTGTCAACCGTAAGAACGGTGGTTGCATAGCATGGTCAAAGACAGGACTTTGTGCCAGACCGAAAAACTATAGGGTGAGCTTTACTATTGTTCCTACAAAGGATAGTAATTTCATCCGACACTATATAGACCATAATTAAAAGCATGTCAGGGGACATTGCCTTAACAGTTGCTTGTTCAACGCTTTCCTTTGATAATGCTAAAAACGAACATATATTTCATAGCATTATCCCTCAAGAAAGACAAGCTTTTAGTTGCAATTGTTCTATTTACAAGCAATATTCGTTTAAATAATAAAAGGTGAAGACAAAAGACAGATTCGACGAATTGAAGAAGCAAACGACCAAAAAGCTCAAAAGTGCAAAGTACAATCAAAGTGGTTCAAATTATTGATGAGAAACGTCTCAAAATTACAAGAGTACAAGACGCAAAACGCAAAATACAAGATATTAAATTGTACGCAAGGACGTTCGAAAATCCGGAACCGGGACCAAAGTCAACTCTCAACGCAACGGACTAAAAATTATGAGTCAACTATGCACAAGAATATAATATAATAATTATATAATTATATAAAATTATATATATTATATTATATAATAAAAAAATAATGTCGACAAGCAAGAAAACAAAGCAATGTGAGCTGTCCCAGATGGCCATGCGATCGCATGGCCTGGAAGCACGATTCTCATGCGATCGCATGAGCCAAGAATACTGGCCACATCTATAAATTGCAACGAATTCAGCCAGAGTTATATATATATATATATATATATATATATATATATATATATATATATATATATATATATATATATATATATATATATATATATATATATATATATATATATATATATATATATATATATATATATATATATATATATATATATATATATATCTTTTTCTTTTCTTTTATCCTATGTATCAAATATCACTCCAAATATTAATCTCAATTTGTAATTTTAATTTTAAGTTAGTGATAATAATAAGGTTAGGTTAGTTGAATGTCTTAAGATTTTGCAAGTTGAAACTCTGTCCGTGTACCACTACGCTATTAATATCCACTGTAAGTTATGTTCAACCTTTTTAAATTAATGTCTCGTAGCTAAGTTATTATTATGCTTATTTAATGCCGAAGTAATCATGATGTTGGGCTAAATATTAAAATTGGGTAATTGGGCTTTGTACCAAAATTGGTGTTTGGACAAAAGAACGACACTTGTGGAAATTAGACTATGGGCTATTAATGGGCTTTATATTAACTAAATGATACCTCGTTAATTTAATATATAGACTTATAATTTAACGTATTTATATATAACCATATACGCTTGACTGGGCACGGTGGGCGGGATATCTATAAATACCAATAATTGTTCATTTAACCGGACACGGGGATGGATTATTAATCAATAGACTTGTTGAAAAAGGGGTGGATTACATTCAAGGGTAATTGGTGTAATTGTTAACAAAGTAGTAAAACCTTGGTTTACACGCAGTCGATAACCTGGTGTATTCATTAAACAAAGTATTAAGACCTTGTTACAATTCGAATCCCCAATTAGTTGGAATATTTGACTTCGGGAATAAGAATAATTTGACGAAGACTTCTGCACTTTATGATTATGACTGATGGACTATTATGGACAAATCCATATGGACATATCAAATAATCTAGGACAAAGGACAATTAACCCATGGGAATAAACTAAAATCAACACGTCAAACATCATGATTATGGAAGTTTAAATAAGCATTATTTATATATTTCATATTTAATTGCACTTTTAATTATCGCACTTTTATTTACTGTCATTGTATTTAATTGCACTTTTAATTATCGTACTTTCTAATTATCGCACTTTATTTATTGTCATTTTATTTATCACAATTCCATTATCATTATTTACTTTACGCTTTAAATTAAGTTGTATTTATTTTTAATATTTTACATTAGGTTTTAACTGCGACTTCAGTTTTAAAATCGACAAACCGTCATTAAACGGTAAAAACCCCCTTTTATAATAATAATACTACTTATATATATATTTGTATTTTTTTATATAGCGTTAAACTTGGCTAAGTCTCCCTGTGGAACGAACCGGACTTACTAAAAACTACAATACTGTAAGATTAGGTACACTGCCTATAAGTGTTGTAGCAAGGTTTAGGTATATCCACTCTATAAATAAATAAATAACTTGTGTAAAATTGTATCGTATTTAATTGTTTTTCATAGTAAAAATATAACTATTTCCTAGTACGCCTCGCACACATCAAGTATTTTTGGCGCCGCTGCCGGGGAAACTACAACGCAGGAAGCGAAACGCTATATATATAAAAAAAGATTCTTTATTAAGTTCTTTGTATAAAAAAATATACGTTTTAAATATTAAAAATACAAAAATATAAAAAGAAAAACAAAATATATATATATTTAAGAGTTGTTCAAAAATATATAAAATTATAAAATATTTCTATTTCTATTTTTTTGTAAAAATATAAGTTTTATTTAATTTATATAAATACTTTTTATAAATATTAAAACAGAAAAAAAAAAAAAAAGATAAAACACTCGGGTTGGTCACTGTAGAAGCCCAACAGCTTTGGCCTGGAAGCCCAAGAACATGCAATAGGCTTGGGTCATATAGTAGAGGCACTAACTAGATCTTAACAGCTCCTAAGAGGTCTCTTCGGAACAGTCAATAGGCATACTAGGTCATTCATGTCTCAATTCCTAGGTTCCGTGTCCTAAAAGTGCATTAGATGCCTCTCGGGAACTCCGGCCATACCGAGTTCATAGAATCTTCAGATACAGCATAACCAGGGGTCTTAATCCTATGAAGTAGGTAATTTCACATAGGTGGACAAGTCCTGATCACAACCTAAGTTGGTTAATCCTTAAGATGCTAGCATACAAATCTATCAGACTCCCTAATTCAGTATTATAACAGTAATCGTACTATATTAACATAATTACGCTAACCCAAACTTCTATCATGGCAACATACAGATAAATAAAAGATAAGAATACATTTTTAATACAAAAGACAAGCATTTCGGATAAGAACCTGAAAAAGCCGAACTAATCTGCCCGGGATCGCAGGGACTCGCCGAGATATCCTCCGAAAAATAAAAGCTAAGCTAACTACTACTAAAAACTACCTAAAATATTGAAAATATAAATTGTATTGCAAGTTGAGTGTGTCTTGGAATGAATGGAGAAAGCCCCTATAAATAGACTTGAAATTCTGCCAAATACGCCTGGCAGGCCGTTTGGCAGGCCGTATGGCAGGCCGTATTTGGCAGGCCGTATTCTTGGCAAGCCGTTTGGTGGCTCGTGTGGTGGCACGTATCTGGCAGGCTGTTTCCATAGTGGCAGACCGTATGGTAGGCCGTATGGTAGGCCGTATTCTTGCTGATCAGGGCCTGATTTACTGGATCGTAACTTGATTTCTTGTCTTTCACCATTTTCGCTCTAGAATCTTCGTTTTAGCTCCGTTTTACTTGATTCTTTTTGCATTGCCTTTGTAATTACTTAATCTACAAAATCAACTGAAAAAGCGATAATTTTACCGACAAATTTTTAAACTTTATTGCTTTAGGGCCTGATTTAGGGGGTAAAAACGTGACTTTTTGCCCGATATCAAATACCCCACACTTAGCTTTGCTTGTCCTCAATCAAGAAAGTGGGAATATTGGGATCTTTCTAATAGATTCTTACTTGCCCCACTCGTAGATCTTTTTATTATGCCTTCATCAGAAATCGTTACATCTTTCGAAAGTATTAGAAAAAGTTTCGAACTTCGATGGTTTGGTCGCTAGATTTCAATTGCGTCTATAGTGGAAAAGGGCGAACTTTCCAACTCTCAGATGTAGAGTATACATGATCAGGCTCCTCACTGACGGATCACTCATATCACTCAAGTGTTTAGGGTATCCTATTCTAGTTGTATTGTCGCTCAGAAGCCAGTCGTGTAACAGTTCGCATCATAGGCTTGGTAAAGCATCGATATCTCCACTGGTTAAGTAAGGACGACACTGATCTTCTTCCTAAGCATTCTTTCAAGAGGAAGACGGGTTATAGGGTTTGGTTGGAAATTTATGAGTTTTGGTGAAAGGTATCCAGATCTTTTGAGAGAATTGATAGACTTTGATTCTTCAGAGTATCCATTTTGGATAGATAATGGCTGAGAATTCCGTAAAGGTTTTCTTCGGAAGAGGCGGATTTTGCTAAGACTTTGTCTAGAATTTTATTTTGCTCTTCCAGCATTCTTCTTCAAGGCATCTCCTTGGGTTTCTTTTTGCCTTATTAGAGACTTTGCTCTTAGAGACTTTGCTCTTTTTTTTTTTCGGCATACCCTTTCTTCATAAATTTTGTCTTTCGTTCCTGGTGCCCAGAGAGGAAGTGATAATCCATTGAAAATAGGTCTTTGACCTATCAAAAACAATCAGGGGTCCGGAATCTTTCGACTAGTGCTTTTGAAGCGAATTTGATCGATCTATCTCTTCATTGATCTCTGGATCTTTGGTGAATGGAAAGGGGAATGAAATGTGAATGGTGTATTTTGGGAGTGAATTTGGGGTGAATATTTCTGATTCATCAACTCTTTATGTGAGTTGGTCAGGTTGAAATACGTGGAGTGGAAATGGAAACGGATGGCTTTTTGTCTTCTATATTCGGAATGATTTCGGAAGGAGTATCGCACCTGCACCACGTATGGTGCTCACTAACCATTGGCCTTGAAACGTATGACTGAATCAAGTTCTAACTTGAACCGTACACCTGCACGCTCATCAATTGAAATAACAAAGTACTGTAGATTTGATGGGTCATACAAAAACTTTGGGTCCAAGATTCCTCACTTTTTAGAGTAGGGGTCGTGCTTGATCATGCGTAGCCTTTATCATATTTTCTTAAAAGAAATCTTTTGACACAAAACATTAGTTTTAGCTTACTCGTTCCGTTCTAATAAATGTTCCGAAAATCGATTTCTAGCATTTTTATTAGATCTTTTTGGGCAAAAACCAAGTAAGAATTTTTCAAAATTACCCAATATCCATTGCTTAATTACTTTTGGACAAAAGAATTTTTCAAAGCCTGGCGTTTTATGGTTACTTGACTTCAAAACTCTCGACCTTAAAAACTTTACCCATTACCCCAAACTTAGAAGAACATTGTCCCTAATATTCTCTAGAAAGAATATTTATGTTATATAAATTAAGGACATGACTTCTAAAATTCTAAGTTGGTTGCGGGGGTTACCCCACACTTCGAGATTTTAGTGCATTATAATTGAAATAGGTTTGAGGAAGGATTACTTCCCTATGGTCGCGTTACTTTCCTAGTGCTGGGCCTTCCTATGGTCCATCTCCTACATACCAGTCTCTTTATAATAATTCTGTATGAAGAACAACAAGAGAAAGGCAGCATTTTCACTATATATAACTTTTTATACAATGCTTCAAAAAGATAAAAACTAGAACATAAAATAAAGATAAAGTAGTCTATGGGATACTATCCTGGTCAATGTGTGTCGGCTCTACAAAGTATCTGAGGACGTCATCCTCCAGGTTCGGCATGTGCTCGAAAGGCTGCCCTATATCCATCTCAGGGCCTAGTAAAGACTCTAGACGTAAGTCTGTCGGTATCTCCAGGTTGGATAAGTCTGGGAAAAGCTCCTCGTCAGGCATGCTCCCAGTGATCTCAAATGCCTGGGCCATTGGCGGCTCCACTGAAATAGGAATAGTGACTAAATGACAACTCTCTGGCAATTCAGCAACTGAAACTGGCTCCGTAACAGGGGCAGGTGGCACGATGGGAGTAGGAGTAGCGTGTGCAGGCATGGCGACAGAGTGAACTGAAACTGGTATGGAATGCCCGGGCGTAGACTGTCGTGTTGGCTGAACACGTCGTGCTAGCCTATATGAAGATGGGCCCAGAGTACGTGGCATCCCCTCACGCCAGAGGTATGCTCTCAGAGCTTTGTAAAGGCTCTGCTGATCTCTGAGTAGTGCCCATGCAACATCAGGGTCACTCAAAGTAGCTCCATAATGGATCACCATATGTGGCTCATGCGTATCTGGCAACTGTGTATGCTCAACCGGTCTCCTGGCTAGACGTCTAGATCGTCGGACGGGAGGAGATGGCGGTGCTGTGCTGATGTCTTCCTCAACGCTCTCTAATACTAATCTCCTTGGGCCTAATTGCCCTGTTGATGGCCTGTTCTGATCAGCACTGCTTTCGTATGAGTAAACTACAGGAGTCCTTCTCCTGCGAACGGGAATGTAAGCTGATGCTCCTGAACTTGGCATTGTGCCCAAACACATTCAACAAACTTGTAAGCACTAAGCGCAAGTATGGCGCTTAGTTGTTAGTACAGAAATAATATCTTAAAACTGAAAATAATTTAAAAAGAAAATAAAAAGAAAAAGGATAAGCAAGGGGTGCCTCCCAAGAGCACTTTGTTTATCAAGTCGTTACAGCTCGACTTTTCCTTATCAGATCTTCAGAATGGATTAAAGGAGAAGAGGTGCTCCTCTTTATCGTGGTCTTCTAAATAGGCTTTTAATCAGTGGCAATTGACTTTGAAATTACCAGTAGGTCCCTCTAATTCTACGGCTCCGTGTGGAAAAGCGTGTACAATTTTGTATGGGCCACTCCATCTTGATCTAAATTTTCCCGCAAACTTCTTGAACCGAGAATTGAAGAGAAGAACTTTATCTCCAGAGGCGAACTTTGTAGGGATTAATTTTGCATCATGCGTAAGTTTCGTTCATTCCTTGTAGATGTATGACGTTTCATATGCTTGGTCTCTCAATTCGGCGAGTTCGTTCATTTGCATTTTCCTATGTCTTCCGGTAACTGAGGGATCGAGGTTGCAGGTCTTCAGCGCCCAGAGATCTTTGTATTCGAGTTCTAGCGGAAGGTGACAAGCTTTTCCATAGATCATTCGGTAGGGTGTAGTTCCTAGAGGATTCTTGTAAGCAGTCCGTAATGCCCACAGAGCATCTTCTAGCTTCTCGGCCCATTTATTTCCATGATAGCCGACAGTGCATTCTAAGATTATTTTGAGTGCTCTGTTCGTGACCTCTGCTTGTCCGTTGGTCTGCGGATGATAGGCAGTGGACATCTTGTGGGTAACTCCGTATTATTGCATCACCTTCATAAACTGAGTGTTACATAAGTGTGTGCCTCTATCACTTATTATCGCACGGGGAGCTCCAAATTTGCAGAATAGTCTCTTCAGGAAATTTGTGATGACTTTGGCATCATTAGTTGGAAATTCTTGAGCTTCGACCCATCTGGAGACGTAATCTACTGCTACGAGGACATATTCTTTCCCGTTAGACTTTGGGAATGGGCCCATGAAGTCTAATCCCCATATATCGAAGATTTCGCAATCTTGAATATTAGTCCTAGGCATCTCGTTCTTCATAGAGATATTGCCTTGTCTTTGGCATGCGTCGCAACGCTTTACAAGCTCTTGCGCATCTCGAAATATAGATGGCCAGTAAAATCCTGATTCGTAGACTTTTCTTGCGGTTAAATTTGCTCCATGATGACCTCCAGTTGGTCCATGGTGACATTGGTGAAGAATCCCTGCTGCTTGCTTTTCATATACGCACCTCCTGATTATTTGATCAGGGCAAATTCTAAACAGGTAAGGATCTTCCCAGTAGTAGCACTTGGCATCCCTGAAGAACTTCCTTCTTCGGGAGGTACTCATACCCTTTTGTACTACTCCGGCAACTAGGTAGTTGGCCATGTCAGCATACCAAGGAGTGTCAGTAAACTGTGATCCTATGTGAGTTTGTCCTAAACTCGTAAGCTGTTCTTTCGGAAATTTATCTCTGATATCTTGTTCTGCAAGTTTTTCCATCGTTGGGTTCTCCAAACGACTAAGATGATCTGCTGCAACATTCTCTGCTCCTTTCTTGTCTTTAATCTCGATGTCGAATTCTTGAAGGAGTAAGATCCATCGTAGGAGTCTTAGCTTCGCATCTTGCTTAGTGAATAGATATTTGAGGGCTGAATGATCTGTATAGACCGTAGTTTTGGACAGGATAAGATAGGAACGAAATTTGTCGAAGGCAAATACTACGGCTAGCAGCTCCTTCTCTGTGGTAGTGTAATTCTCTTGAGCTCCGGTCAAGGTTTGCTTGCGTAATAGATTGGATGAAAGTGTTTATCTACCCGTTGTTCAAGCACTGATCGAACTGCGAAATTGCTCGCATCACACATGATTTCAAAGGGTAGACTCCAGTCAGGAGCTATCATGATCGGTGCATGTGTTAGCTGCTCTTTCAGATAGTTGAATGCTTTTCGACATTCTTCATTGAAGACAAACGGGACTTCCTTTCCTAAGAGATGAGTGAGAGGTCGTGTGACCTTTGAAAAGTCCTTAATGAAACGTCAGTAGAAACCTGCGTGTCCTAGGAAACTCCTTATTGCTCTTACCGTGGTGGGTTCTGGAAGTTTAGTGATGGTCTCAATCTTAGCCTTATCAACTTCTATTCCTGCTTTAGTGAAAGGACCCGTCCTAATCCATCCGAACGAATACATTACATTTGGTTACATCGCGAGGTACTTGATCTCTATATGATACATTTTACAAACACTGCATTCGTTTTTAAAAGACAAACTTTCATTACATCAAAAGTTGACGACATGCATACCATTTCCTAATATATCCAACTATGAATGACTTGATAATAATCTTGATGAACTCAATGACTCGAATGCAACGTCTTTTGAAAGATGCCCCGTACAAAACCATCGTGTACGAATCATCAACAACAGGATCATTACAAGGTTAAGTACTATATGCGTTTTCAAAAAGAGTTTGCATTCATTAATAAAGTGATGTCTAAACCAACATCGAATGTTTTACAATCCAAAAGCATGCTTCACTAAGTAGAAGCAAATAATAAGTGTATGTGACCACAATGGTCGTTACAAGTCATAGTTCAAAAGTACTAATGTTTGAATGCAAAATAAAGTAGTTCATGCGATAACAACTCTAAGCAGCGGGTGTCTACAGCACGACTAGCACGACAGCGGAAGCAAATAACCTTAAGCACCTGAGAAAAACATGCTTAAAAACGTCAACACAAATGTTGGTGAGCTATAGTTTAAGTATAACAGTATGTAAGGTAGGCCACGAGATTTCAGTGCTACAAAGAGCGTTTCAAAACAGTATGATAAAGTATATGTTAACCGTGGGCACTTGGTAACTAACTTAACATTTATACCCCCTGAAAGTACACTTGGCAAGTGCGTATGTCTACGAAGTATTAAACACTCATTAAATGCTAGCACTACTAGCCCGAGTGGGGATGTCAAACCCTATGGATCCATATCTAAGATTCGCGTTCACCGGTTCAAAAACCAATGACTAAACGTTACCGAGCTAAAGGGAATGTTTCTGCTGTTATATAACCCACACATATATTGTAGTGACCCGAACTTTTCCATGTTTATATATATTAATTGAGATTGATATTTACATGATTAAATGTTTCCAACATGTTAAGCAATCAAACTTGTTAAGACTTGATTAATTGAAATATGTTTCATATAGACAATTGACCACCCAAGTTGACCGGTGATTCACGAACGTTAAAACTTGTAAAAACTATACGATGACATATATATGGTTATATATATAGTTAACATGTTTTTATTATAAGTATGTATCTCATTAGGTATTTTAACAATGAGTTATATACATAAAAATGAGACTATTAATTTAAGAAACTCGAAAACGATATATATAACGATTATCGTTATAACAACGTCTTACTAGGTACATATGAATCATATTAAGATATTGATACACTTGGTTAATTATGTTAAATGATAAGTAAATATATTATTAAGTGTATTAACAATGAAATACATATGTAAAAATAAGACTACTAACTTAATGATTTCGAAACGAGACATATATGTAACGATTATCGTTGTAACGACATTTAACTGTATATACATCATACTAAGATATATTATATATCATAATATCATGATAATATAATAATTTAACATCTCATTTGTTATAATAAACAATGGGTTAACAACATTCAACAAGATCGTTAACCTAAAGGTTTCAAAACAACATTTACATGTAACGACTAACGATGACTTAACGACTCAGTTAAAATGTATATACATGTAGTGTTTTAATATGTATTCATACACTTTTGAAAGACTTCAAGACACTTATCAAAATACTTCTACTTAACAAAAATGCTTACAATTACATCCTCGTTCAGTTTCATCAACAATTCTACTCGTATGCACCCGTATTCGTACTCGTACAATACACAGCTTTTAGATGTATGTACTATTGGTATATACACTCCAATGATCAGCTCTTAGCAGCCCATGTGAGTCACCTAACACATGTGGGAACCATCATTTGGCAACTAGCATGAAATATCTCATAAAATTACAAAAATATGAGTAATCATTCATGACTTATTTACATGAAAACAAAATTACATATCCTTTATATCTAATCCATACACCAACGACCAAAAACACCTACAAACACTTTCATTCTTCAATTTTCTTCATCTAATTGATCTCTCTCAAGTTCTATCTTCAAGTTCTAAGTGTTCTTCATATATTTTACAAGTTCTAGTTACATAAAATCAAGAATACTTTCAAGTTTGCTAGCTCACTTCCAATCTTGTAAGGTGATCATCCAACCTCAAGAAATCTTTGTTTCTTACAGTAGGTTATCATTCTAATACAAGGTAATAATCATATTCAAACTTTGGTTCAATTTCTATAACTATAACAATCTTATTTCAAGTGATGATCTTACTTGAACTTGTTTTCGTGTCATGATTCTGCTTCAAGAACTTCGAGCCATCCAAGGATCCGTTGAAGCTAGATCCATTTTTTTCTTTTCCAGTAGGTTTATCCAAGGAAATTAAGGTAGTAATGATGTTCATAACATCATTCGATTCATACATATAAAGCTATCTTATTCGAAGGTTTAAACTTGTAATCACTAGAACATAGTTTAGTTAATCCTAAACTTGTTCGCAAACAAAAGTTAATCCTTCTAACTTGACTTTTAAAATCAACTAAACACATGTTCTATATCTATATGATATGCTAACTTAATGATTTAAAACCTGGAAACACGAAAAACACCGTAAAACCAGATTTACGCCGTCGTAGTAACACCGCGGGCTGTTTTGGGTTAGTTAATTAAAAACTATGATAAACTTTGATTTAAAAGTTGTTATTCTGAGAAAATGATTTTTATTATGAACATGAAACTATATCCAAAAATTATGGTTAAACTCAAAGTGGAAGTATGTTTTCTAAAATGGTCATCTAGACGTCGTTCTTTCGACTGAAATGACTACCTTTACAAAAACGACTTATAACTTATTTTTCCGACAATAAACCTATACTTTTTCTGTTTAGATTCATAAAATAGAGTTCAATATGAAACCATAGCAATTTTATTCACTCAAAATGGATTTAAAATGAAGAAGTTATGGGTAAAACAAGATTGGATAATTTTTCTCATTTTAGCTACGTGAAAATTGGTAACAAATCTATTCCAACCATAACTTAATCAACTTGTATTGTATATTATGTAATCTTGAGATACCATAGACACGTATACAATGTTTCGACCTATCATGTCGACACATCTATATATATTTCGGAACAACCATAGACACTCTATATGTGAATGTTGGAGTTAGCTATACAGGGTTGAGGTTGATTCCAAAATATATATAGTTTGAGTTGTGATCAATACTGAGATACGTATACACTGGGTCGTGGATTGATTCAAGATAATATTTATCAATTTACTTCTGTACATCTAATTGTGGACAACTAGTTGTAGGTTACTAACGAGGACAGCTGACTTAATAAACTTAAAACATCAAAATATATTAAAAGTGTTGTAAATATATTTTGAACATACTTTGATATATATGTATATATTGTTATAGGTTCGTGAATCAACCAGTGACCAAGTCTTACTTCCCGACGAAGTAAAAATCTGTGAAAGTGAGTTATAGTCCCACTTTTAAAATCTAATATTTTTGGGATGAGAATACATGCAGGTTTTATAAATGATTTACAAAATAGACACAAGTACGTGAAACTACATTCTATGGTTGAATTATCGAAATCGAATATGCCCCTTTTTATTAAGTCTGGTAATCTAAGAATTAGGGAACAGACACCCTAATTGACGCGAATCCTAAAGATAGATCTATCGGGCCCAACAAGCCCCATCCAAAGTACCGGATGCTTTAGTACTTCGAAATTTATATCATATCCGAAGGGTGTCCCGGAATGATGGGGATATTCTTATATATGCATCTTGTTAATGTCAGTTACCAGGTGTTCACCATATGAATGACTTTTATCTCTATGTATGGGATGTGTATTGAAATATGAAATCTTGTGGTCTATTATTATGATTTGATATATATAGGTTAAACCTATAACTCACCAACATTTTTGTTGACGTTTTAAGCATGTTTATTCTCAGGTGATTATTAAGAGCTTCCGCTGTCGCATACTTAAATAAGGACGAGATTTGGAGTCCATGTTTGTATGATATTGTGTAAAAACTGCATTCAAGAAACTTATTTTGTTGTAACATATTTGTATTGTAAACCATTATGTAATGGTCGTGTGTAAATAGGATATTTTAGATTATCATTATTTGATAATCTACGCAAAGCTTTTTAAACCTTTATTGATGAAATAAAGGTTATGGTTTGTTTTAAAATGAATGTAGTCTTTGAAAAACGTCTCATATAGAGGTCAAAACCTCGCAACGAAATCAATTAATATGGAACGTTTTTAATCAATAAGAACGGGACATTTCAGTTGGTATCCGAGCGTTGGTCTTAGAGAACCAGAAAATTTGAATTAGTGTGTCTTATCGAGTTTGTTAGGATGCATTAGTGAGTCTGGACTTCGACCGTGTTTTCTTTAAAAATGATTGCTTAACATTTTTGTTGGAAACTATATATTTTTAACATATGAATATTATGTGATATATTAATCTCTTAACGTGTTTGATATTATGTGATAGATGTCTACCTCTAGAACAAGTCCCATTGACTCACCTAATAATAATGAAGAGTCAAATGTAAATTGGAATGATTCGTGGACTGATTCACAAGTTCCCGAAGAGGAACCGGAAGAAGAGTCGGAACCGGAAGAAGAATCGGAACCGGAAGAAGAATCGGAACCGGAAGAAGAAATAGAACCGGTGGGGGAAATAATAAAACGGTTAAGTAAAAGAGAATCCTCAACCAACCGACCAAGGTTAATTATGGTCAATGGTGTTTCCGCCAAGGAAGCAAAATATTGGGAGGATTACCAATTCTCCGATGAATCGGATTTCGACGAGAATTCCGATGATGTTATAGAAATTACCCCAACTGAATTTAAAAAGGCAAAAGAAAATAATAAGGGAAAGGGCATAAAAATAGAGAAATCTAATTCCAACCCCGATGAACTTTATATGTATCGTCAACCCCCGAAGTCCTTAAGTTGTAACAATGACCCGGGAACCTCTAAACCACCAGGTTTTTTTAAACCAATGTGGACAACGACGGCTCGTATTAGGGGAACATCATATATCCCTAGAAACTTGGCAAAACGAACCAAAACCGAACAAGAAGAAACGAGCGAGTCGGAATAAGATATTTGTATTCGTGTGGTGTAATATATGTAATATAGTGTGTTTATGCTTTATGATATATGTAAAAATTGCTTGTATTAATAAGTATGTTTTTTTTATGAATCTAACTCTTGTCTATTTTACAGTATAAAAACACAAAATGGATAGATAACCCAATATTTTAAGAGACCTACCCGGAGACATGATTGATGAAATCTTGTCTAGAGTCGGTCAGAATTCCTCGGCACAACTATTTAAGGCGAGATCAGTTTGTAAGACATTCGAAGAACGTTCCAAGAATGTCTTGATTTATAAGAGACTTTCGTTTGAAAGATGGGGGATATCACATTGGGAAACCCATAAGTTACGATGTGTTTACTTTGACGCATATATTGCGGGGAACCCAAATGCTATTTTACGCAACGGGTTAAGAAATTATTTTGACTCAATATATCCGAATATTGGACTTCGTGATTTAGAAAAAGCGGCTAACATGCAACATAAAGAAGCATGTTATGCTTACGGATTAGTAATGTTCGCTTCTCACCAAAGTGAGAACAAGAACATCGGGCTACAACTATTAAAGAAAACGTTTCCACAAGTGACGGAGTCGGTAATTGGGGTAAGAAATGAGGTTTTTAGATTGTTACGGGACTGTTGGACATTACGTAACCCTCATCCCTTTGACGACGTTACAACACACTGTCTTATCAACGGCCATAACGATTATGTTCCACAAGACCAAGGATGGGAAGTAATCCTAGTAAAACCAGAATGCATGACTTGTTTCTAGACGTATGAATTACGTGTCTTTATTGCCTTTGCTGAACGACTTGTGTACTAGCTAGAATTATCTTCACAACTATCTTGTATCAAAATTATTGTGTGCTATATTTCATGCTTTATGTAAAATAAGCGGTATTGTAAGTTTGTAAAATATTGTATAAAAGTTTGAACGCGAAATATTATTATAATCAGTTTTTCATATAGAATTGTAGTAGTTGAATTGTATATTAGATACTAAGTATGAACTTAACGGGTAGGTACTACCCAAATTTAAACTTATAAAACGCTAATATGAAGAAAAAGCTTTTATAAATGAGTTCATATTATGCTACGAAATACTATTAACTACTCTTAATATTCTGTATGATTAACTTGTTCCATTTGACTATTTTGAAGGAAATGGCACCGACTACTCGACACACCGTGAATATGAATGAAGAGGAATTCCGTACTTTTCTAGCTTCAAACATAGCCGCAGTACAGGCTGCGCTACATACCAACAATAACCTTGGATCTTGCAGTACAGGAAATCGTGTAGGATGCACCTATAAAGAATTCACTGCCTGCAAACCTTTGGAATTTGATGGAACCGAAGGACCGATCGGATTGAAACGGTGGACCGAGAAGGTCGAATCGGTGTTTGCCATAAGTAAGTGTACTGAAGAGGACAAAGTGAAGTACGCTACGCATACCTTCACAGGTTCTGCGTTAACATGGTGGAATACCTATCTAGAGCAAGTGGGACAAGACGATGCGTACGCACTACCGTGGTCAGCATTCAAGCACTTGATGAACGAGAAGTACCGTCCCAGAACCGAGGTCAATAAGCTCAAGACAGAACTTAGAGGGTTACGAACCCAAGGATTTGATATTACCACGTACGAAAGACGATTCACAGAATTGTGCCTATTGTGTACGGGATCATTCGAGGATGAGGAAGAGAAGATCGACGCGTTTGTGAAAGGATTACCGGAAAGAATCCAAGAAGATATAAGTTCACACGAGCCTGCCTCCATACAACAGGCATGTAGAATGGCTCACAAACTAGTGAACCAGATTGAAGAAAGAATTAAAGAACAGACTGCTGAAGAGGCCAATGTGAAGCAAGTCAAAAGAAAGTGGGAGGAAAACGGTGATAAGAATCACCAATACAACAACAGCAGCAATTACAACAATAATCGCAACAATTATCCCAACAATCGCAACATCAATCGCAACTACAACAAACGGCCCAACAACAACAACAACAACAACAACAACAACAACAACAATAGCAACTACAACAATCATCCCAACAACAATAATAACCGCAACAACAACAACAATCAGAAGCAGCTATGCCAAAGGTGTGAAAAGTATCACTCGGGGTTCTGCACCAAATTTTGCAACAAGTGTAAAAGAAATTGTAATGACCCGGAAATTTTCGACCAAATTTGAACCTTAACCTTTATATGTATCCGACATGATAAGCAAAATCTGTAATGTTGAGTCTAGAAAGTTTGAAATCTATATTCGGCTAAGCAGTTACCCTTTGACCAAACCTGACGATTCACGAACCATTGCTTGTAAATATATGTGGATACATATATATATATGCTGTTATATACAAATATATTTATTAGGAAATTAGTATTATTATTTATTATTATTATTATTATTATTATTATTATTATTATTATTATTATTATTATTATTATTATTATTATTATTATTATTATTATTATTATTATTATATTTATTTAACATTAAAAATATAAGTAAATACAGATATATATAGATATAGATATATGATTATAGGAATAAGACATTTATATTAATATACCCAGCTAAATTGTTTACTAATGGAGTTTGTATCAATCGCCATCTTTCTGTTTAATTTTTGTCTATTTGATTGAAAGATATCTAAATCAAATCACAAGAGTATCCAAGAATTTCCTAGACTTTATTTATTTTGTCTCTATTGTCTGTTTTATTTCCCCTTCGTGATTCCCTCTGTCGACAACCTTGGTTATAAAGCAATCATATATTATGTGTATATATTATACATACACAATATACATTCACATACAACTCTATTTTGATAAACTTCAAGGCACCACCACTTGCCACCCCACGGCAACCATACATCACTACCGAGACTTTATCCTCGCCATCTCTACTCTACACAACCGCCGCCTACTACCACTCTATAACCACCACAATCGAACATACGAGAACCACTTCTAACAATCACTCGCTCGAACTCTGTTGTTGTTATGCTTTTATTTCAATCGTAAACCACACCATCAAAACCATCTTCAAACACCCATTTAACCACCACCCAACCATAGATCATTTTTCATTTCATTTAACCGAGAACCACGATTACAAACCCACCACCTTCATTATTCAAACCACCACTTACAATCACCCATGTAAACCATCAACCATGAACATCTTCCATCCACCACCTGGTGCTTCCATCACCGGAACCCGTCTTGCTACTGTGTTACTTTCTTTTTCGTGAACCCATCACAACATCCTACCTTCGCTACTTAAAACCATCATCAAGTCGTCGTTTCTGCTGCTATCTTTATGCTTCTGTTACAATCAGCTACAACTCATGACAGCCCACAAGAAAACTCTGTACAACTATCACCTTTCATCACCTAAATCGCTAAACTACCTTCTTTCTTTTCTTTTTCTGTTCGATCTCAGCCAAAAGGCTGCTATGTTTGTACCTTCTGTTTCGCTGCAGCTAGCCATCAGGAGCAGGCATATTCGTTTTGTTTACTAAAGGGATAACCGATTGATAATGATGCGTTTAAAATAAACAATGTTTATGGTTGTGGTGTGTGAAGTCGATGAATTGAGTATTACATGTACACAGTTTAAAAGTTCCAAATTGAATGTGATAAGGTTCTTTATAAAATACTTTATAAAAGTCAAGACATGTGGTGATTGTAGGACAATATTGGCCGACATATTGGAACATGCAATTTTTTTTTTACGAGATCAATAATAGTGGTGACTTTTATAAACAAAAATGGTAATGGTGTGACCCTACAATTAAGATAGAGATAGTGATGAATGTGTTGATGGCCATGATATAAAAATAAAAACGAATGGTGATGATATGATCATAATGAATCATGTATAATGACCAATATAAGGTTCATGATGAGCCTTTGGTCGATTAAGTTTGTGGAAGAATAAGAATACTGCATAAATGGGTTATATAGATTAATTCGTGAATAAAATCAAACAGCATCGGATAGAGGAATGGTTTAGTGGTTAGGCGTGTTGGGTTAGCAAGAGGTCTTGGGTTCGAGCCCCATCTTGGGCATATTCTTTTTAGAAAACTTATAAGGTAGTTTCCATTTATTTTTATTATTATTATTACTATTATTATTATTATTATCATTATTATTATTATTAGTATTATTATTATTATTATCATTATTAACATTATTAACAATGTTAGTATTATTTTTATCATTATATTATTAAGAGTAAGTTATTACTTCTATTAAAAACTACTATTTTTATTAAAATTAACATTAGTGTTAAAGTTGTATCTTTATTAAAAGTATCATTATTAAAAATTAACATTATTATTATTATCAACATTATTACTATCATTATTATTATTGTCAATATCCGTATTATTACAAATAGATATGTTAATAAAAATACATTACAATAATATTTATATATTACTATATTTTAAAATAATATTACTTAAACTATATATAAAATATATATCAATTAAATATATTAAAATAACGTATAATATAACAAGTATATTGTTAATAAAAATATATATAACTTATTCGATTATTATTATATGTTATAATATTATTTGATATATATACTTGATATAGGTTCGTGAATCCGAGGCCAACCATGTACTTGTTCAATGATGTTATATGTATTTTTACTACAAAATACATTAGGTGAGTATATAGCCCCTTTTAAACTTTAAATATTTTTGGGCTGAGAATACATGCGCTACTTTTATAAATGATTTACGATATGGACACAAGTGATCAAAAATAAATTCTACGTTGAGTTGTACCATGGCATATCTCTTTATACTTGGTAGCTAATATTTACGTGAGGAGCGTAAACGTGAATCCTGTTGATAGATCTATCGGGCCTGACAACCCCAACCGGGCTGGACGACCAGTTTTAAACGGTTGCACAGTACTTCGTTTCGTTACTACACTTGGTACGGTGTAGGGTTTATTTAAGAATATGTTGATGTGATTTAAATGTTAAGTATGGTTACCAAGTGCTCAACGACTTTTCATACACGAGGAGTGTATTATGTATAAACATGAAATCTTGTGGTCCATAGTTATTACGCTGCTAGCATCAAACCTATATATCTCACCAACTTTATGTTGACGTTTTAAAACATGTTATTCTCAGGTACAAATTAAGTCTTCCGCTGTGCATTTGCTCACGTTAAGGACATTATTTGGAGTCGATCATCGCAATGGGACCAAATGTTGATGACTTCGTCCAGGAGGATTAGGACGGGTTGTTATAGTTGGTATCAGAGCGTTGGTCTTAGCGAACCAGGCCTTGCATTAGTGTGTCTGAGTAGTAATTGTTAGGATACATTAGTGAGTCTGGACTTTGACCGTGTCTGCATGTCAAAAAGTTTTGTTTATCATTTCTAGTCGGAAATCATCTGTTTATCATCCTTAGGGAATTGCCTGCTCATCATTCATAAGTCTAGACACGTCTTGATGCATTTACTGCATTGATGGTGTATAGACAAAACTCATATCTTAGCGTATCTGTTACTAGAATTGCCTGACACATGTCGTAAATTCCTCCATAGTCTACGGAATCTTTAGTACTATATATATACCTAGATATTCTATGAAGTTAGAATATCATCCTATATTCGAAAATCGTTTCACCTCAAAGATCCTTTTCATTCACCAAATTGCCCTCTTGGCGATGAACTTGAAACACTTACCGGCGAACCTGTTAGAGAAACCATTTTCTCTCTCATTTCCAGAGTGTCTCGTCATGATTATATACTATCCCATATTTCGAATTTTATTCATCCGCTCGCTCCAACGGCCAATCATCTCGGTGTACTAGCAAAAGTTAACGAACTTCGTGCTCACGTGACGGCTTTGGAGAACATGGTGAGAAGGTTGCAAACACCAACAGCAGCACCAGCAGCATAATTCGTATCACCATCATCAACGCCGACCGTACCCTTATCACTCCCAATCACAATCACGTTGTAAACCTCAACATCACAACCTGTACCTCGGATATCAACATCACACGCCTCCATATCACCATCTGTAATTCGAATATGATCTTCGTTCTACATATCGTTCTACATCGATTATCTTCGCGTTACGAATCATTCTACCCCATTTATCTTCACTCGACAAGGCGATTATGTAATTTCTAAAGTTTTAGAGATTATGTAATTTAGCATTAACGATAAATTAAATGAGTTTAATATCTTATTGACTCATTAAATTCATAATTACATCCGAAGAAAATATATATGCAAGTATATTTTCATAAAGATTGTAATTAAAAATCCTTTCGTACAAACTATTAATGATGAAAATATTTTAACGGGTAGGTAGTACCCGAGAAATATTTAGATTTCACATTAATAAGTTACACCGTACATTCTTCGAATCTGATTCAACGGTCATTTACTATCCTACTTACAAGCATCAATATACAAATCCGTTCACCACAGAATAACCATTTTCATTCAATTTCATATATGGATTTTGACCTATCAGAATCCAACAAGTGGCATAATGAAGAAAACATTGGATATAATAAAATTTGTTAGAAACAAACGGATTAACTAATTGAAATATTGTTAAGATTTCACGCTAACTGTTCCTAGCTAACTATTCCCAGCTAACTGATTAACATTTAATTTATCGCAATTTACATTCTCGCAATTTTATTTATTGTTATTTAATTTCTGCACTTTACATACCGTCGGGACACATGTACAACAATACGTCGGATTAATTCTGAGACAACACGTTGTATAATGGGTCATGATATATATTTATTTATTTTACGCACTATAAATAACGGGACACGTATACAAGGTTTCGACCTATCATATCGACCCATCTATATATATATTTCGGAACGACCATAGACACTCTATAGTTGACTATACAGGGTTGAGGTGGATTCCAAAATATATATATGGTTTGAGTTGTGATCAATACTGAGACCGGTGCACGGGTCACGATACGTATTATTTAATTCGAATATTATATATTTAATTTATATATGAAAGTATTGGACCATTGGACAATCGGACTATCGGACTGTTAACTTTGGACAATTAAAAATGAATTAAAATATTGATTATAACATATGAAACTAAACAATTCTTCAAGTTTGCCACTTGATTTCATTCTAAACCTCATTTGTACCTTGACAATTACAATTCGCGTTCAAACCTTTCATAATTCTTGAAAACATTTCGATCAAGAGAATGAACCAACCGCACTTCATATCTGGAAGAAAAGATTCTTGCATATAGTTATGCACTCGAAAACTCTCGGAGACTGAGTCAACGTTTAACACGCCGCAGTGTTAATTTCTTTAGTGTTATTATTACCCAAAATAACTTTGTAGTCCCTTTCCAAATTAGCCAATTTTATCACAGCTCCAGCAAGTTAACCTCGACTTCTCAGAAAGGTTAGTCTCGATATATATATATATATATATATATATATATATATATATATATATATATATATATATATATATATATATATATATATACACGTTATTCTTTCGCCGTCGTTACCATCAGCGTTTAATCATCTAAAAACACAATTCTCCCAGAACCACCTCGGTTTGATAACCAACGACCCAGATCTGTTAACTTTGAGAATGCTGACGCAGCAGCATGTGGTAGATGGTCTTAATGGTCAAGAGTTGATGATAAAGAATGGAGTATTGGAAAAACTCAATAGAAAATTTAGTACTGAAAAGCGGATTATGCGAAATTATGAAGGAAGCCGTAGGCAAATCACAAAGAATAAGTTTGACTTCAAAGAATCTAAGTGATTCAGTGACTGCTGAAACCGTTAGTAAGAACCCTACTCCTTATTCTAAACCTTTCCAGATGATATTCATCATCATCATCTTATCTTAGATATTATAAGATATCTTCATATATTCCGTTATACATATTCTCCATATTTCTGGAGATATTTTCACAATTATTCCTATCTGAGATCATTTGTCACTCCGTAACATCTGTGTTATAACATAAAAGAAACTGTGTTAGTTTCTAAACTCTACAACCTTCGAATTTAAAATATGAATGTTTTGAAGTAGTGTTGGGAACTGATGCATGAATTAGTATAATATAATGACACTTGATCAACGTCATTATATTACAGTAAGTCATGTTGAGTTTCTAATGGAATGTGATGATTCACAGTACCATCATCATATGCCATGTTACACGGCTCTTACATTCTATCTAAATTCTAAAAATATCAAGAAAATATTTCTTGACGATTCGGTTTTTCCAAGAGATTCTATAATTTGACAAGTCAAAATCGTGTCATTACCATTTCTTTCTAAGAGCATTAGCTATATTCATTTCAAATTCCATACCTACGAATTCCGGATCATTGCTCGCTTGACTCAAGGACGAGAAGAAGAAACGAAGGGAAGAAGCTCCAAAAATTGAAATTGGAGTATAAATCGCAGCAAATAGGAGGGAGCATTAACTGTGGATGACAACGATTATAGAAGACAGAAGCAGGGACATCGAAGTATAAGGGAAGATATAAAACCCAACAACCGCTCAGAAATTACAAACCGTGTATATCAATACGTATTGCAACGTAAAGACACGGGAGAATTAAAAACATTATAATACCAAGGAAATAATAGGAGTGAACAGATTCTTCTGGCGGTAGATGAAAGAGAACAATAACAGATATGAAAGTTAGAAGTATAACAAGAATCAGAACGGGATGGAGTATTTTAGAGAATACTTTGAGATATGAATTGAAGGAGAAAGGATAGAAGATGTGAGGTATGAAAGTAAGGAAGGGAATGAGGTGGATTTATAATGAAATATCAGACAGAGAAATCGAAACAGATTGCCGCATTAAATCAAAGAAGATCCTAATCGCCGAAGAATCAAATCTTGTTACTTTAAAATCCCTTAAATCTCGAAAGTCAATAGTAACTACGTCATCCGTTGAAACAAACATATTTATTTATTCATTTCACTCTTTTGTGATAGCTTCACTCGTACGTTTCACATGATCGAATCGTTTTATCTATATCTCTCAATAATGATAAAACTCCATTATTACCTCATATTTGTCATGAAAACATTCCTATTGATATTCATGATAACCTCTATCAAATTTCGGGGACGAAATTTCTTTAACGGGTGGGTACTGTAATGACCCGGAAATTTTCGACCAAATTTGAACCTTAACCTTTATATGTATCCGACATGATAAGCAAAATCTGTAATGTTGAGTCTAGAAAGTTTGAAATCTATATTCGGCTAAGCAGTTACCCTTTGACCAAACCTGACGATTCACGAACCATTGCTTGTAAATATATGTGGATACATATATATATATGCTGTTATATACAAATATATTTATTAGGAAATTAGTATTATTATTATTATTATTATTATTATTATTATTATATTTATTTAACATTAAAAATATAAGTAAATACATATATATATAGATATAGATATATGATTATAGGAATAAGACATTTATATTAATATACACAGCTAAATTGTTTACTAATGGAGTTTGTATCAATCGCCATCTTTCTGTTTAATTTTTGTCTATTTGATTGAAAGATATCTAAATCAAATCACAAGAGTATCCAAGAATTTCCTAGACTTTATTTATTTTGTCTCTATTGTCTGTTTTATTTCCCCTTCGTGATTCCCTCTGTCGACAACCCTGGTTATAAAGCAATCATATATTATGTGTATATATTATACATACACAATATACATTCACATACATCTCTATTTTGATAAACTTCAAGGCACCACCACTTGCCACCCCACGGCAACCATACATCACTACCGAGACTTTATCCTCGCCATCTCTACTCTACACAACCGCCGCCTACTACAACTCTATAACCACCACAATCGAACATACGAGAACCACTTCTAACAATCACTCGCTCGAACTCTGTTGTTGTTATGCTTTTATTTCAATCGTAAACCACACCATCAAAACCATCTTCAAACACCCATTTAACCACCACCCAACCATAGATCATTTTTCGTTTCATTTAACCGAGAACCACGATTACAAACCCACCACCTTCATTATTCAAACCACCACTTACAATCACCCATGTAAACCATCAACCATGAACATCTTCCATCCACCACCTGGTGCTTCCATCACCGGAACCCGTCTTGCTACTGTGTTACTTTCTTTTTCGTGAACCCATCACAACATCCTACCTTCGCTACTTAAAACCATCATCAAGTCGTCGTTTCTGCTGCTATCTTTATGCTTCTGTTACAATCGGCTACAACTCATGACAGCCCACAAGAAAACTCTGTACAACTATCACCTTTCATCACCTAAATCGCTAAACTACCTTCTTTCTTTTCTTTTTCTGTTCGATCTCAGCCAACCAGCTGCTATGTTTGTACCTTCTGTTTCGCTGCAGCTAGCCACCAGGAGCAGGCATATTCGTTTTGTTTACTAAAGGGATAACCGATTGATAATGATGCGTTTAAAATAAACAATGTTTATGGTTGTGGTGTGTGAAGTCGATGAATTGAGTATTACATGTACACAGTTTAAAAGTTCCAAATTGAATGTGATAAGGTTCTTTATAAAATACTTTATAAAAGTCAAGACATGTGGTGATTGTAGGACAATATTGGCCGACATATTGGAACATGCAATTTTTTTTTTATGAGATCAATAATAGTGGTGACTTTTATAAACAAAAATGGTAATGGTGTGACCCTACAATTAAGATAGAGATAGTGATGAATGTGTTGATGGCCATGATATAAAAATAAAAACGAATGGTGATGATATGATCATAATGAATCATGTATAATGACCAATATAAGGTTCATGATGAGCCTTTGGTCGATTAAGTTTGTGGAAGAATAAGAATACTGCATAAATGGGTTATATAGATTAATTCGTGAATAAAATCAAACAGCATCGGATAGAGGAATGGTTTAGTGGTTAGGCGTGTTGGGTTAGCAAGAGGTCTTGGGTTCGAGCCCCATCTTGGGCATATTCTTTTTAGAAAACTTATAAGGTAGTTTCCATTTATTTTTATTATTATTATTACTATTATTATTATTATTATCATTATTATTATTATTAGTATTATTATTATTATTATCATTATTAACATTATTAACAATGTTAGTATTATTTTTATCATTATATTATTAAGAGTAACTTATTACTTCTATTAAAAACTACTATTTTTATTAAAATTAACATTAGTGTTAAAGTTGTATCTTTATTAAAAGTATCATTATTAAAAATTAACATTATTATTATTATCAACATTATTACTATCATTATTATTATTGTCAATATCCGTATTATTACAAATAGATATGTTAATAAAAATACATTACAATAATATTTATATATTACTATATTTTAAAATAATATTACTTAAACTATATATAAAATATATATCAATTAAATATATTAAAATAACGTATAATATAACAAGTATATTGTTAATAAAAATATATATAACTTATTCGATTATTATTATATGTTATAATATTATTTGATATATATACTTGATATAGGTTCGTGAATCCGAGGCCAACCATGTACTTGTTCAATGATGTTATATGTATTTTTACTACAAAATACATTAGGTGAGTATATAGCCCCTTTTAAACTTTAAATATTTTTGGGCTGAGAATACATGCGCTACTTTTATAAATGATTTACGATATGGACACAAGTGATCAAAAATAAATTCTACGTTGAGTTGTACCATGGCATATTTCTTTATACTTGGTAGCTAATATTTACGTGAGGAGCGTAAACGCGAATCCTGTTGATAGATCTATCGGGCCTGACAACCCCAACCGGGCTGGACGACCAGTTTTAAACGGTTGCACAGTACTTCATTTCGTTACTACACTTGGTACGGTGTAGGGTTTATTTAAGAATATGCTGATGTGATTTAAATGTTAAGTATGGTTACCAAGTGCTCAACGACTTTTCATACACGAGGAGTGTATTATGTATAAACATGAAATCTTGTGGTCCATAGTTATTACGCTGCTAGCATCAAACCTATATATCTCACCAACTTTATGTTGACGTTTTAAAACATGTTATTCTCAGGTACAAATTAAGTCTTCCGCTGTGCATTTGCTCACGTTAAGGACATTATTTGGAGTCGATCATCGCAATGGGACCAAATGTTGATGACTTCGTCCAGGAGGATTAGGACGGGTTGTTATAGAAATGGTCATAGCGCGGCGAAGTGTGAGGTCTACGGACCAGGGGTTAATAGAACGAAAGGAACAAATGGTGTCAGAGCGAGTAATGGCGGAGCAAGTAGTGTCGGAGCAAGTTATGCCAATGTAGTTTGTTATAAATGTGGAAAACCGGGCCACATTATTAGAAATTGCCCGAACCAGGAGAACACGAATGGACAAGGCCGCGGAAGAGTTTTCAATATTAATGCGGCAGAGGCACAGGAAGACCCGGAGCTTGTTACGGGTACGTTTCTTATTGACAATAAATCTGCTTACGTTTTATTTGATTCGGGTGCAGATAGAAGCTATATGAGTAGAGATTTTTGTGCTAAATTAAGTTGTCCATTGACGCCTTTGGATAGTAAATTTTTACTCGAATTAGCAAATGGTAAATTAATTTCAGCAGATAATATATGTCGGAATCGAGAAATTAAACTGGTTAGCGAAACATTTAAGATTGATTTGATACCAGTAGAGTTAGGGAGTTTTGATGTGATAATCGATATGGACTGGTTGAAAGAAGTGAAAGCAGAGATCGTCTGTTACAAAAATGCAATTCGCATTATACGAGAAAAAGGAAAACCCTTAATGGTGTACGGAGAAAAGGGCAACACGAAGCTACATCTTATTAGTAATTTGAAGGCACAAAAACTAATAAGAAAAGGTTGCTATGCTGTTCTAGTACACGTCGAGAAAGTACAAACTGAAGAAAAGAGCATCAATGATGTTCCCATTGCAAAAGAATTTCCCGATGTATTTCCGAAAGAATTACCGGGATTACCCCCACATCGATCTGTTGAATTTCAAATAGATCTTGTACCAGGAGCTGCACCAATAGCTCGTGCTCCTTACAGACTCGCACCCAGCGAGATGAAAGAACTGCAAAGCCAATTACAAGAACTTTTAGAGCGTGGTTTCATTCGACCAAGCACATCACCGTGGGGAGCTCCTATTTTGTTTGTCAAGAAGAAAGATGGTACATTCAGGTTGTGTATCGACTACCGAGAGTTGAACAAACTTACCATCAAGAACCGCTACCCACTACCGAGAATCGATGACTTATTTGATCAACTACAAGGCTCGTCTGTTTATTCAAAGATTGACTTACATTCCGGGTATCATTAAATGCGGGTGAAAGAAGATGATATTCCAAAGACTGCTTTCAGAACACGTTACGGTCATTACGAGTTTATGGTCATGCCGTTTGGTTTAACTAATGCACCAGCTGTGTTCATGGACCTTATGAACTGAGTGTGTGGACCATACCTTGACAAGTTTGTCATTGTTTTCATTGATGACATACTTATTTACTCAAAGAATGACCAAGAACACGGTGAACATTTGAGAAAGGTGTTAGAAGTATTGAGGAAGGAAGAATTGTACGCTAAGTTTTCAAAGTGTGCATTTTGGTTGGAAGAAGTTCAATTCCTCGGTCACATAGTGAACAAAGAAGGTATTAAGGTGGATCCGGCAAAGATAGAAACTGTTGAAAAGTGGGAAACCCCGAAAACTCCGAAACACATACGCCAGTTTTTAGGACTAGCTGGTTACTACAGAAGGTTCATCCAAGACTTTTCCAGAATAGCAAAACCCTTGACTGCATTAACGCATAAAGGGAAGAAATTTGAATGGAATGATGAACAAGAGAAAGCGTTTCAGTTATTGAAGAAAAAGCTAACTACGGCACCTATATTGTCATTGCCTGAAGGGAATGATGATTTTGTGATTTATTGTGACGCATCAAAGCAAGGTCTCGGTTGTGTATTAATGCAACGAACGAAGGTGATTGCTTATGCGTCTAGACAATTGAAGATTCACGAACAAAATTATACGACGCATGATTTGGAATTAGGCGCGGTTGTTTTTGCATTAAAGACTTGGAGGCACTACTTATATGGGGTCAAAAGTATTATATATACCGACCACAAAAGTCTTCAACACATATTTAATCAGAAACAACTGAATATGAGGCAGCGTAGGTGGATTGAATTATTGAATGATTACGACTTTGAGATTCGTTACCACCCGGGGAAGGCAAATGTGGTAGCCGATGCCTTGAGCAGGAAGGACAGAGAACCCATTCGAGTAAAATCTATGAATATAATGATTCATAATAACCTTACTACTCAAATAAAGGAGGCGCAACAAGGAGTTTTAAAAGAGGGAAATTTAAAGGATGAAATACCCAAAGGATCGGAGAAACATCTTAATATTCGGGAAGACGGAACCCGGTATAGGGCTGAAAGGATTTGGGTACCAAAATTTGGAGATATGAGAGAAATGGTACTTAGAGAAGCTCATAAAACCAGATACTCAATACATCCTGGAACGGGGAAGATGTACAAGGATCTCAAGAAACATTTTTGGTGACCGGGTATGAAAGCCGATGTTGCTAAATACGTAGGAGAATGTTTGACGTGTTCTAAGGTCAAAGCTGAGCATCAGAAACCATCAGGTCTACTTCAACAACCCGAAATCCCGGAATGGAAATGGGAAAACATTACCATGGATTTCATCACTAAATTGCCAAGGACTGCAAGTGGTTTTGATACTATTTGGGTAATAGTTGATCGTCTCACCAAATCAGCACACTTCTTGCCAATAAGAGAAGATGACAAGATGGAGAAGTTAGCACGACTGTATTTGAAGGAAGTCATCTCCAGACATGGAATACCAATCTCTATTATCTCTGATAGGGATGGCAGATTTATTTCAAGATTCTGGCAGACATTACAGCAAGCATTAGGAACTCGTCTAGACATGAGTACTGCCTATCATCCACAAACTGATGGGCAGAGCGAAAGGACGATACAAACGCTTGAAGACATGTTACGAGCATGTGTTATTGATTTCGGAAATAGTTGGGATCGACATCTACCATTAGCAGAATTTTCCTACAACAACAGCTACCATTCAAGCATTGAGATGGTGCCGTTTGAAGCACTTTATGGTAGAAAGTGCAGGTCTCCGATTTGTTGGAGTGAAGTGGGGGATAGACAGATTACGGGTCCGGAGATTATACAAGAAACTACCGAGAAGATCATCCAAATTCAACAACGGTTGAAAACCGCCCAAAGTCGACAAAAGAGCTACGCTGACATTAAAAGAAAAGATATAGAATTTGAAATTAGAGAGATGGTCATGCTTAAAGTTGCACCTTGGAAAGGCGTTGTTCGATTTGGTAAACGAGGGAAATTAAATCCAAGGTATATTGGACCATTCAAGATTATTGATCGTGTCGGACCAGTAGCTTACCGACTTGAGTTACCTCAACAACTCGCGGCTGTACATAACACTTTCCACGTCTCAAATTTGAAGAAATGTTTTGCTAAAGAAGATCTCACTATTCCGTTAGATGAAATCCAAATCAACGAAAAACTTCAATTCATCGAAGAACCCGTCGAAATAATGGATCGTGAGGTTAAAAGACTTAAGCAAAACAAGATACCAATTGTTAAGGTTAGATGGAATGCTCGTAGAGGACCCGAGTTCACCTGGGAGCGTGAAGATCAGATGAAGAAGAAATACCCGCATCTATTTCCAGAAGATTCGTCAACACCTTCAACAGCTTAAAATTTCGGGACGAAATTTATTTAACGGGTAGGTACTGTAGTGACCCGAACTTTTCCATGTTTATATATATTAATTGAGATTGATATTTACATGATTAAATGTTTCCAACATGTTAAGCAATCAAACTTGTTAAGACTTGATTAATTGAAATATGTTTCATATAGACAATTGACCACCCAAGTTGACCGGTGATTCACGAACGTTAAAACTTGTAAAAACTATACGATGACATATATATGGTTATATATATAGTTAACATGTTTTTATTATAAGTATGTATCTCATTAGGTATTTTAACAATGAGTTATATACATAAAAATGAGACTATTAATTTAAGAAACTCGAAAACGATATATATAACGATTATCGTTATAACAACGTCTTACTAGATACATATGAATCATATTAAGATATTGATACACTTGGTTAATTATGTTAAATGATAAGTAAATATATTATTAAGTGTATTAACAATGAAATACATATGTAAAAATAAGACTACTAACTTAATGATTTCGAAACGAGACATATATGTAACGATTATCGTTGTAACGACATTTAACTGTATATACATCATACTAAGATATATTATATATCATAATATCATGATAATATAATAATTTAACATCTCATTTGTTATAATAAACAATGGGTTAACAACATTCAACAAGATCGTTAACCTAAAGGTTTCAAAACAACATTTACATGTAACGACTAACGATGACTTAACGACTCAGTTAAAATGTATATACATGTAGTGTTTTAATATGTATTCATACACTTTTGAAAGACTTCAAGACACTTATCAAAATACTTCTACTTAACAAAAATGCTTACAATTACATCCTCGTTCAGTTTCATCAACAATTCTACTCGTATGCACCCGTATTCGTACTCGTACAATACACAGCTTTTAGATGTATGTACTATTGGTATATACACTCCAATGATCAGCTCTTAGCAGCCCATGTGAGTCACCTAACACATGTGGGAACCATCATTTGGCAACTAGCATGAAATATCTCATAAAATTACAAAAATATGAGTAATCATTCATGACTTATTTACATGAAAACAAAATTACATATCCTTTATATCTAATCCATACACCAACGACCAAAAACACCTACAAACACTTTCATTCTTCAATTTTCTTCATCTAATTGATCTCTCTCAAGTTCTATCTTCAAGTTCTAAGTGTTCTTCATATATTTTACAAGTTCTAGTTACATAAAATCAAGAATACTTTCAAGTTTGCTAGCTCACTTCCAATCTTGTAAGGTGATCATCCAACCTCAAGAAATCTTTATTTCTTACAGTAGGTTATCATTCTAATACAAGGTAATAATCATATTCAAACTTTGGTTCAATTTCTATAACTATAACAATCTTATTTCAAGTGATGATCTTACTTGAACTTGTTTTCGTGTCATGATTCTGCTTCAAGAACTTCGAGCCATCCAAGGATCCGTTGAAGCTAGATCCATTTTTCTATTTTCCAGTAGGTTTATCCAAGGAACTTAAGGTAGTAATGATGTTCATAACATCATTCGATTCATACATATAAAGCTATCTTATTCGAAGGTTTAAACTTGTAATCACTAGAACATAGTTTAGTTAATCCTAAACTTGTTCGCAAACAAAAGTTAATCCTTCTAACTTGACTTTTAAAATCAACTAAACACATGTTCTATATCTATATGATATGCTAACTTAATGATTTAAAACCTGGAAACACGAAAAACACCGTAAAACCAGATTTACGCCGTCGTAGTAACACCGCGGGCTGTTTTGGGTTAGTTAATTAAAAACTATGATAAACTTTGATTTAAAAGTTGTTATTCTGAGAAAATGATTTTTATTATGAACATGAAACTATATCCAAAAATTATGGTTAAACTCAAAGTGAAAGTATGTTTTCTAAAATGGTCATCTAGACGTCGTTCTTTCGACTGAAATGACTACCTTTACAAAAACGACTTATAACTTATTTTTCCGACTATAAACCTATACTTTTTCTGTTTAGATTCATAAAATAGAGTTCAATATGAAACCATAGCAATTTGATTCACTCAAAATGGATTTAAAATGAAGAAGTTATGGGTAAAACAAGATTGGATAATTTTTCTCATTTTAGCTACGTGAAAATTGGTAACAAATCTATTCCAACCATAACTTAATCAACTTGTATTGTATATTATGTAATCTTGAGATACCATAGACACGTATACAATGTTTCGACCTATCATGTCGACACATCTATATATATTTCGGAACAACCATAGACACTCTATATGTGAATGTTGGAGTTAGCTATACAGGGTTGAGGTTGATTCCAAAATATATATAGTTTGAGTTGTGATCAATACTGAGATACGTATACACTGGGTCGTGGATTGATTCAAGATAATATTTATCAATTTATTTCTGTACATCTAATTGTGGACAACTAGTTGTAGGTTACTAACGAGGACAGCTGACTTAATAAACTTAAAACATCAAAATATATTAAAAGTGTTGTAAATATATTTTGAACATACTTTGATATATATGTATATATTGTTATAGGTTCGTGAATCAACCAGTGGCCAAGTCTTACTTCCCGACGAAGTAAAAATCTGTGAAAGTGAGTTATAGTCCCACTTTTAAAATCTAATATTTTTGGGATGAGAATACATGCAGGTTTTATAAATGATTTACAAAATAGACACAAGTACGTGAAACTACATTCTATGGTTGAATTATCGAAATCGAATATGCCCCTTTTTATTAAGTCTGGTAATCTAAGAATTAGGGAACAGACACCCTAATTGACGCGAATCCTAAAGATAGATCTATCGGGCCCAACAAGCCCCATCCAAAGTACCGGATGCTTTAGTACTTCGAAATTTATATCATATCCGAAGGGTGTCCCGGAATGATGGGGATATTCTTATATATGCATCTTGTTAATGTCGGTTACCAGGTGTTCACCATATGAATGACTTTTATCTCTATGTATGGGATGTGTATTGAAATATGAAATCTTGTGGTCTATTATTATGATTTGATATATATAGGTTAAACCTATAACTCACCAACATTTTTGTTGACGTTTTAAGCATGTTTATTCTCAGGTGATTATTAAGAGCTTCCGCTGTCGCATACTTAAATAAGGACGAGATTTGGAGTCCATGTTTGTATGATATTGTGTAAAAACTGCATTCAAGAAACTTATTTTGTTGTAACATATTTGTATTGTAAACCATTATGTAATGGTCGTGTGTAAACAGGATATTTTAGATTATCATTATTTGATAATCTACGCAAAGCTTTTTAAACCTTTATTGATGAAATAAAGGTTATGGTTTGTTTTAAAATGAATGCAGACTTTGAAAAACGTCTCATATAGAGGTCAAAACCTCGCAACGAAATCAATTAATATGGAACGTTTTTAATCAATAAGAACGGGACATTTCATATATAAGTTTAAGTACTCGTGCCTAGTATGTAAAACATAAAATCTGCATGTATTCTCAGTTCCCAAAATAAGTTAAAGTAAAAAGGGAATGCTATAACTCACAATGATAAAGTAGCGGTAAAGTATGACTCGGAAAGTAAGCAAGTAATGAAGGTCGTCCAAACGGGTCCTCAACCTAAGTCAAATAGTACTAAGTCAGTAAATTGTCCAAATAGGTTTAAAAGTATGTAAATAAGGTCTTAAGGGTCATCATCATTCATCATCAAACAAAAGGCGTAAAGTAAGTTTCGTTTATGAAAGTAGTTTAAAACAAAGGCTGAATTCAGTCAGTCACCACGGCCTCTACCCTTACTGAATTAAGGTGAGA
The DNA here is from genome assembly GCF_046630445.1 of Rutidosis leptorrhynchoides. NCBI lineage: Eukaryota > Viridiplantae > Streptophyta > Magnoliopsida > Asterales > Asteraceae > Rutidosis > Rutidosis leptorrhynchoides. The sequence continues at coordinate 153,304,069 of NC_092333.1, forward strand.
CCAGTGGCCATGGCTCCGTATATGAGTCCTTTAAGTGTGGTAAAATTTAAGGAATCAAACTCTTCTTCGTTTGACCGTGGCGACGGTCTAAGTACGAGTAGGTCATAAATTTCTGCACAACGTTAAAAGGACATAGTGACGATCGGAGGGCCATAAATCCTAAACTGTAACTCGGATTAAGATGAGTCCTATATGAAAAGTTATCTACTCGAAAAGATCTATCTGAAAATCAAGGTTACAGTAGCCCAGGTTTATTGGCCTGTTACAGAAACAGCACAACACTAGGTAGAAGACAGAAAGCAGTAAAATAATGGGTTCCGGTGAGTTTGATGCTTGATGCTTATCACGGTTCTCATCCTTGATGCGTATAGCTTCAAGTGTACAAATCGTTGATGTGTTTGCATTATCTTGACCAAGATTTGACCATCATAACCCAAGTGCAAGTCTAAGACATGAAGCACAACTCACTTAAGAGTTGTATGAAGTTTAATGAACCAAAGTTACATCAAAGTCTTAGATCTAACACATACATGAACTTTAAGACTAATAATAAGTTACAAACTTGAAAGTGAACTTATGAAATCAAGATCTTAAGTTGTAGAACATAGTTCTTAGTTTGATCTTGAAGATCCAAGACTCAAAAGTCTAGATCTAACATAAGTGTACAAAGTTATAATTAAAAAGTTTCATTTACATGTCCTTGAACTTTTAAAGTTACTTTTAGTTCAAGATTTATGAGATCAAAGTTAACTAGTAACATTTGACCAATCACAACCAACAAACAAGAAATTAAAGTGTATAATATGAAGAAATAAACTAAGCAAACAAGTAATTAGGTCATGGTTTGTTCATACTTTAAAGATTCAAACCAAAGTTTGATCTTTAAGAAAGTAAACTTTAAAGTTTACTAACATGACTTTCAAGTATGATTTGTAACACATGAACTTGCAATCTTTTAGGAAAGTGTATGTAGAACATAACTAGTAAGTTAAGTTCTTGTGTGTTCTTGAAGATACAAGATAAAAGAAGAATCAAACTAGAAAGTTTATTCTTGTAACATGTAAGTAAGTAACAACAATTAACAAAGACAAGTAGTTAAACAATAACCAAGAACAAGTAACAAAAGATGATGATGATTAAAGGGGTATTTGAATTCGGTTTAGACAAGAAGAAAGGAAGAGAAAAAGTCTCATGTAACTTACAAGTTTAGAGAGAAAAAGAGAGGAAATGTTGAGAGAATTTTGCAAGTATATGTGTGTGTGTTTGAATGAGAGGAATGGATGAGTGTAAGTAATGAAAAAAAAGATTTTAAATCCCTTGTAACCCCCCTAGGTCACGGCTTTCAGCAGAAAAAAAAAGGAAGAGAGTTGCCTACTAGTTCCTTGTGTGCAAAGTCTTAAAAGTTGGGCAAAAGAGGTGGTTACATGGGGATTACATGCAAACTAGATTCCAAGCCTTTAACTAACTAGTTCACCTCACTAAATGATACTTACAAGTGAATGACATGGGCTAACTAAGTCCATTAATAATGTAGGGTGGGCTTATAAGCCCAAAGTCATAAGTCCATAACACTAATAAAGCCGAAGTTCACTTAATTAACAAATAAATCCAATTAAAGCCCAAGTAATTAACTAAAAACTTTAGTTAATTAAAATGATTAATAAAACTAATCATGAATGTAAATAATACTCTAAAAATATTATTCGTGTAAGTTTCGGGTGTCACAATGACGTTTCGGGCAATTAAAGTCAAGTACGTTTAGTCATGGCAACATGTAAATGTAATAACATACATTCGTTTAATCACAAGTATTAATAATAGCAATTATTAATAAATAAACGTTGGAAAATCTAGGGTCGTTACATTACCCACCTGTTAAAGAAAATTTCGTCCCGAAATTTAAGCTGAGGTAGATGGAGGAATCGGGAAAAGGTGAGGATACTTCCGCATCATTTGATCCTCTCGCTCCCAAGTAAACTCAGGTCCTTGTTTGGCATTCCATCGTACCCAGACGATGGGAATATTGTTGCGTTTCAAAGTTTTGATCTCACGATCCATAATTTCAACAGGTTCCTCCACAAAGTGGAGTTTGTCATCAATCGTAAGTTCCTCAAGTGGTATGATAAGTTCAGGTGCAGCAAGACACTTCTTCAAGTTTGACACATGGAAGGTAGGATGAACTGAGCTCAATTGTGCTGGTAGATCTAAACGGTAAGCAACGGGTCCAACACGTTCTAAGATTTCGAAAGGACCAATGTATCGTGGGTTCAACTTTCCACGTTTTCCAAAACGAATCACACCTTTCCAAGGTGCCACCTTCAACATAACACGATCACCAACATTGAATTCAAAGTCCTTACATTTAAGATCGGCATAACTCTTTTGACGATCGCGGGCAGTCTTAAGTCTAGCTTGAATCTGAGCAATCTTCTCCGTGGTTTCATGGACTACCTCGGGTCCAGTGATTTGCTTTTCGCCTACTTCGGCCCAACAAATAGGAGATCGACACTTACGGCCATACAATGCTTCAAAAGGCACGACATTAATGCTCGAGTGATAATTGTTGTTGTACGAGAATTCGGCTAGTGGCAAATGCCTTTCCCAAGCCTTTCCAAAATCAATGACGCATGCACGCAACATGTCTTCCAACGTCTGAATCGTTCGTTCACTTTGCCCGTCAGTCTGAGGATGATAAGCAGTACTCATGTCAAGACGAGTTCCCATGGCTTCTTGCAAAGAACGCCAAAATCTAGAGGCAAAACGGGGATCTCGATCCGAGATGATCGATAAAGATACACCATGATGAGATACAACCTCCTTGATGTATAGTTGAGCAAGTCTTTCCATTGTATCCGTTTCCTTCATCGCTAGGAAGTGTGCAGATTTGGTAAGGCGGTCAACAATAACCCAAATAGTATCGTATCCGCCCACTGTCTTTGGTAGCTTGGTGATGAAATCTATTGTTATCCGTTTCCACTTCCATTGTGGGATTTCTGGTTGTGGAAGTAACCCAGAAGGTCTCTGATGCTCAGCTTTAACCTTCGAGCAAGTCAAACACTTACCAACATAAGTCGCAACGTCCTTTTTAAGATTCGGCCACCAATACTGTTCTTTAAGGTCGTGGTACATTTTGCCCGCTCCAGGATGAATCGAATATCCCGATTTATGGGCTTCATCAAGTATAAGGTTCCGTAGATCTCCATAAAGAGGTACCCAAATTCTTCCGGCATAACATCGGAGTCCAGACTCCCTAACCTCGAATCGAGAGACAAGTATGTTCAAATGTTCGTGAGATATGTTTTCCTCCTTGAGAGCCTCATCTTGGGCTACTCTGATCTGGTTGTTGAGGTTCGAATGGATGGTGATGTTCAGAGCCCTAACACGAAGAGGTTCCATCCTCTCCTTTCGTCTTAAAGCGTCAGCTACAACATTGGCCTTGCCAGGGTGATAACGGAGTTCACAATCGTAGTCGTTGAGCATCTCGATCCATCGACGCTGTCTCATATTCAGTTGCTTCTGATCGAAGATGTGCTAGAGACTCTTGTGATCGGTGAAGATAGTGCTCTTAGTTCCATACAAATAGTGTCTCCACAATTTGAGTGCAAAGACAAAGGCTCCAAGTTCAAGATCGTGAGTAGTGTAATTCTGCTCGTGAATCTTCAGTTGTCGGGAGGCATAGGCGATAACCCTTGATCGTTGCATCAACACGCAACCAAAACCACTTTTCGATGCATCACAATAAACAACAAAGTCGTCACTGCCCTCAGGAAGTGATAGGATAGGTGCGGTGGTTAACTTCTTCTTCAAAGTTTGAAATGCTGATTCGTGTGCGGGTTCCCAAATGAACTTCTTACCCTTGTGAGTCAGTGCGGTCAAAGGACGCGCAATCAGAGAAAATCCTTCAATGAACCTTCGGTAGTAACCGGTGAGACCTAGGAATTGGCGAATGTGAGTTGGAGTAGTGGGGGTCTCCCACTTGCTGATGGCTTCAATCTTGGCGGGATCAACTTTGATACCCTGGTCGCTCACAACATGACCCAGAAATTGAATTTCCTTCAACCAAAATTCACACTTGGAGAATTTGGCGTAAAGTTGCTCTTGTCTCAAGAGTTCAAGTACCAGTCGGAGGTGTTGCTCATGCTCTTCTTCGCTCTTAGAGTAGATGAGAATATCATCTATGAAGACGATAACAAACTTATCCAAGTACGGCTTGCAGACACGATTCATGAGGTCCATGAACACGGCAGGTGCATTTGTCAAACCGAATGGCATCACGAGAAACTCATAATGACCATAACGGGTCCTGAATGCAGTTTTCATCATGTCACTTTCCTTCACCCTCTACTGGTGCTAACCGGATCGCAAATCAATCTTTGAGTAGACACTCGATCCTTGTAGTTGATCAAAAAGGTCGTCAATTCGTGGAAGAGGATACCGATTCTTGATTGTCAATTTGTTGAGCTCACGGTAGTCGATACACATACGGAAGGATCCATCCTTCTTCTTCACAAACAGAACGGGTGTGCCCCAAGGCGAGAAGCTTGGTTGGATAAACCCTCGGTCAAGTAGTTCTTGTAGTTGGCTTTGTAATTCTTGCATCTCGGAAGGTGCGAGTCTATAAGGTGCGCGAGCTACAGGTGCAGCTCCTGGCACTAAATCAATCTAAAACTCTACTGCTCTCTGCGGCGGCAATCCAGGCAATTCCTCTGGGAAGACATCGGAAAATTCGTTCACAATTCCAACGTCGTTCACGCTCTTCACCTCGGTTTCTACCGCATTCACATGTGCTAGGACAGCAAAACGTCCCTTCTTCATAATCTTTTGCGCTTTCACGCAACTAATGAGGTTCAACTTCGAGGTAAATCTCTCTCCATAGATAATCAGTGGTTCACCATCTCCTTGTGGTATGCGTAGTGCTTTATCTCCACAGATAATATCGGCCTTTATCTTACTCAACCAATCCATACCAACGATCACGTCAAAACTTCCCAGTTTGATAGGTATCAAATCAATTTCGAAATCTGCACCGGCTATGTTGATAATAGCTCCACGACTAATATGGTCAACCTTTTCAAGTTTTCCATTGGCGACCTCGACAAGCATACTCTCTTTTAACGAGACTAATGACCAATTAATCTTATCGCAAAAATGTCTACATACATAACTTCTATCCGCACCAGTATCAATCAAGACAGAAGCTAAAAGATTGTTGATTTTGAATATACTTGTCACAAAGTCGGGGTTATCGCGTGCATCCCTTGCATTAACATTAAAAGCTCTAGCGCGCGGTGGTCCGCCATCTTTTCGCTTATTTGGGCACGCATTTCTGAAATGCCCCGTCTGCCCGCATTCGTAGCACTTCTTCGGTCCATTGGTGTTCGGCTTCCCATTCAAAGTGGTGACCTTGCAGTCTTTTCTAACATGCCCAGACCGTTGGCACTTCTCGCAGACAACATTACAATACCCAGTGTGGTGTTTGTAACACCTCTTGCATTGAGGTAGGGTTCCCTTGTAGTTTGGGTTGGAGTTGGTGTTGTTGTTGGGGTTGGGGTTTCCACCGTTGTTGTTTCCTCTGAAACCCTCATGTCGTTTCGCCGGGTTCTGTTCATAGTTCCTTCCCCTATTGTTGTTGTTGTTGTTGTGGTTATCCCATTTGCGTTTCTCCCTAGTACCCGCTTCAGACTTAGTTTTCTCCGGTTCATCGATGGTTATCTGATTCATTAAAGTATGCGCCATGCGCATCGCTTCGGGAACATTTGGTGGTTTGGACGAGGTGACGTTTCCCTTAATGCTCTTAGGGAGTCCCCAGAAGTATCTCTCCATTCGCTTGAATTCCGGGGTGACCATTGTCGGACACATCAGGGCTAGTTCCAAAAATCTCCTGTTGTAACCATCAAGGTCGTTCCCAACGGCCTTTAACTGCATGAATTCCATTTCCATCTTCTGGATTTCGGTTCTCGGACAATACTCATCAATCATAGCAGCTTTGAATTCCTCCCATGGCGTAGCATACGCCTCATCAATGCCTTGTGCCTGTGCCATTATGTTCCACCACGTGAGCGCGCCGTCAGACAGCGTGCAAGAAGCAAATTTGGTTTTGCTATCCTCCGAACAGTTGCTAACTCGGAATACTAATTCAAGTTTCTCGAACCATCTGGTGAGACCAACTGGTCCCTCAGTGCCGAACGGGTTGAATAATCGATGGTGGTGGCGGTGGAGCTTGGAGGTTTCTTTCTGCTAGGGCTACGGTTACACGTTCTTGGATCATCTCTCCAATTTGGGCAGCAGTAGGTGTGGATCGACCGTTAGCCATGGTGTTCTGTACAAACATTTTGACTCAAGTCAAAATCCAGCATTCAATATATAATAATATAGTATATAACAACCAACATGTAAACAGCACAACACATGTTAATTAAGTAACGCAAGTTGATACAAGTACCGCAAAACACCATACGGTAACGTAAATAGAACACTTGTGCAAAAAGTAACATCACAAAGTTTCCATTCATTAATAATAAGTTTCATACATCATGATAGATTCGTACAATACATAAGTGAAATAAGAAACTACGACTAGATTACATCATGAAATCTAATACAAAAGGTCCTACGGTGAAGGTGGGTGTAGGATGTCTAAAACCTGAGCCAACTGCTCCTCGAGCTCAGTAACCCGAGCTCGGAGGATTCCTACCTCCCTTGTCAATTCCTCGACAGTGGGAGCTGGTGGGGCGGGCGGTGCTGGTGGTGTAGGTGGGGCTGGTGGTGCCGGTGGTGCGGGTGGTGCCAGTGGTGCAGACCTCACGAAACGAGGTGCAGACGTCCCGGCTCCAGAAATAGTCAGCACGTAACGAGGTGCCTTACGTATGAGTGGGTCGGCAGGGTATGGCACAAGCTGCTTACGGGCAGTAACCCTCCGACGCTGACCAAAAGTGTCAGTGAAAGGACGACCTCCATTCACCCCTGGAATGACGGTGCCATTAGGACGGTACCGCTTCTTCGGCGGGGTGGAGGGTGCCTGTATAGGTACGTCAGCAGGGTCCTCATCATCACTGGAGTCGTCTGAGGAAGAGTCATCTGATGAAGAATCGGCAGATGATGAGTCATCCGAATCATGTGGTGGTGGCACGAGTGGCTGAACTGGCAGTCCGTAGGCGGCCAACATCTCTCTGTGTCTGAATGGTGAAATCGGCACTAAACGTCCATCTGGAGCGCGTCGGCACGGCATGCGCATAAGGTTACGGAATGGCCCTTCCCCGAACTCCGCGGGGATCACAACACCACCGATGCGGGGCTGTGACTCCGAGGATCCGGGAGCAGACGGAGCTGGAATCTCTGCAGGGTCCACGTGTCCGTCAATAGTAGCCACTGGTGCAGGCGGCTGGCTGCTAGTCCCGGAAGATGAAGCGCCGGGGTCACTCGTGCGTATCGGGATCGGTGGATCGGCAACGGTGGTAGGTGGAGTAGCTGAAGAGTCTAAACTGCCTAAAACGATAGCAGGTGGTACATCCGACATCTGAACAAGGAAAAATAAATTTTCCATGTCAGTAAGTCATAAAGCAAACACGCATTAGGCCAACAGTTTAAATCATGTATAACAATAAGTAGTATGGCAATAATAACGATTCGTACAGAAGTAGCATGCAATCGAAAGCAAGTGATATCATACAGTAGTGAAATCATGTAGTAGCATACGACATATAGCAGTAAAAGCAAGCAACAGCATGCAGTAAGTTCAGCGGAAACAAGTAAACTAGCAAGTTGTAGATTAGTCCTATTAGTGAATCCTACTCGGGTCGGTCTTAGACTCACTAATGCAACCTAATTCCCTACAACCAATGCTCTGATACCAAATGTGATGCCCCGTACAAAACCATCGTGTACGAATCATCAACAACAGGATCATTACAAGGTTAAGTACTATATGCGTTTTCAAAAAGAGTTTGCATTCATTAATAAAGTGATGTCTAAACCAACATCGAATGTTTTACAATCCAAAAGCATGCTTCACTAAGTAGAAGCAAATAATAAGTGTATGTGACCACAATGGTCGTTACAAGTCATAGTTCAAAAGTACTAATGTTTGAATGCAAAATAAAGTAGTTCATGCGATAACAACTCTAAGCAACAGGTGTCTACAGCACGACTAGCACGACAGCGGAAGCAAATAACCTTAAGCACCTGAGAAAAACATGCTTAAAAACGTCAACACAAAGGTTGGTGAGCTATAGTTTAAGTATAACAATATGTAAGGTAGGCCACGAGATTTCAGTGCTACAAAGAGCGTTTCAAAACAGTATGATAAAGTATATGTTAACCGTGGGCACTTGGTAACTAACTTAACGTTTATACCCCCTGAAAGTACACTTGACAAGTGCGTATGTCTACGAAGTATTAAACACTCGTTAAATGCTAGCGCTACTAGCCCGAGTGGGGATGTCAAACTCTATGGATCCATATCTTAGATTCGCGTTCACCGGTTCAAAAACCAATGACTAAACGTTACCGAGCTAAAGGGAATGTTTCTGCCGTTATATAACCCACACATATATAAGTTTAAGTACTCGTGCCTAGTATGTAAAACATAAAATCCGCATGTATTCTCAGTTCCCAAAATAAGTTAAAGTAAAAAGGGAATGCTATAACTCACAATGATAAAGTAGCGGTAAAGTATGACTCGGAAAGTAAGCAAGTAATGAAGGTCTTCCAAACGGGTCCTTAACCTAAGTCAAATAGTAATAAGTCAGTAAATCGTCTGAATAGGTTTAAAAGTATGTAAATAAGGTCTTAAGGTTCATCATCATTCATCATCAAACAAAAGGCGTAAAGTAAGTTTCGTTTATGAAAGTAGTTTAAAACAAAGGCTGAATTCAGTCAGTCACCACGGCCTCTACCCTTACTGAATTAAGGTGAGACCAGTGGCCATGGCTCCGTATATGAGTCCTTTAAGTGTGGTAAAATTTACAGAAGAAAAATCATCTTTGTTTGACCGTGGCGACGGTCTAAGTGCGAGTAGGTCAGAAATTTCTGCACAACGTTAAAAGGACATAGTGACGATCGGAGGGCCATAAATCCTAAACCGTAACTCGGATTAAGACGAGTCCTATATAAAAAGTTATCTACTCGAAAAGATCTATCTGAAAATCAATGTTACAGTAGCCGAGGTTTACTGGCCTGTTACAGAAACAGCACAACAGTAGGTATAAGACAGAAAGCAGTAAAATAATGGGTTCCGGTGAGTTTGATGCTTGATGCTTATCACGGTTCTCATCCTTGATGCGTATAGCTTCAAGTGTACAACTCGTTGATGTGTTTGCATCATCTTAACCAAGATTTTACCATCATAACCCAAGTACAAGTCTAAGACATGAAGCACAACTCACTTAAGAGTTGTATGAAGTTTGATGAACCAAACTTACATCAAAGTCTTAGATCTAACACATACATGAACTTTAAGATTAATAATAAGTTACAAACTTGAAAGTGAACTTATGAAATCAAGATCTTAAGTTGTAGAACATAGTTCTTAGTTTGATCTTGAAGATCCAAGACTCAAAAGTCTAGATCTAACATAAGTGTACAAAGTTATAATTAAAAAGTTTCATTTACATGTCCTTGAACTTTTAAAGTTACTTTTAGTTCAAGATTTATGAGATCAAAGTTAACTAGTAACATTTAACCAATCACAACCAACAAACAAGAAATTAAAGTGTATAATATGAAGAAATAAACTAAGTAAACAAGTAATTAGTTCATGGTTTGTTCATACTTTAAAGATTCAAACCAAAGTTTGATCTTTAAGAAAGTAAACTTTAAAGTTTACTAACATGACTTTCAAGTATGATTTGTAACACATGAACTTGCAATATTTTAAGAAAGTGTATGTAGAACATAACTAGTAAGTTAAGTTCTTGTGTGTTCTTGAAGATACAAGATAAAAGAAGAATCAAACTAGAAAGTTTATTCTTGTAACATGTAAGTAAGTAACAACAATTAACAAAGACAAGTAGTTAAACAATAACCAAGAACAAGTAACAAAAGATGATGATGATTAAAGGGGTGTTTGAATTCGGTTTAGTCAAGAAGAAAAGAAGAGAAAAAGTCTCATGTAACTTACAAGTTTAGAGAGAAAAAGAGAGGAAATGTTGAGAGGATTTTGCAAGTAAATGTGTGTGTGTGAATGAGAGGAATGGATGAGTGTAAGTAATGAAAAAAAAGATTTTGAATCCCTTGTAACCCCCCTAGGTCTCGGCTTTCAGTAGAAAAAAAAGGAAGAGAGTTGCCTACTAGTTCCTTGTGTGCAAAGTCTTAAAAGTTGGGCAAAAGAGGTGGTTACATGGGGATTACATGCAAACTAGATTCCAAGCCTTTAACTAACTAGTTCACCTCACTAAATGATACTTACAAGTGAATGACATGGGCTAACTAAGTCCATTAATAATGTAGGGTGGGCTTATAAGCCCAAAGTCATAAGTCCATAACACTAATAAAGCCCAAGTTCACTTAATTAACAAATAAATCCAATTAAAGCCCAAGTAATTAGCTAAAAACCTTAGTTAATTAAAATGATTAATAAAACTAATCATGAATGTAAATAATACTCTAAAAATATTATTCATGTAAGTTTCGGGTGTCACAAAGACGTTTCGGGCAATTAAAGTCAAGTACGTTTAGTCATGGCAACATGTAAATGTAATAACATACATTCGTTTAATCCCAAGTATTAATAATAGCAATTATTAATAAATAAACGTTGGAAAATCCAGGGTCGTTACAAAATATGTCATGAATGACTCCAAGTAATATCTCTAAAATGAGCAAATGCACAGCGGAAGATTTCTTTCATACCTGAGAATAAACATGCTTTCAAGTGTCAACCAAAAGGTTGTTGAGTTCATTAGTTTAACATAAATAATCATTTCCATCATTTTAATAGACCACAAGATTTTCATTTTTCATAAATATACGTCCCATGCATAGAGACAAAAATATCATTCATATGGATTGAACACCTGGTAACCGACATTAACAAGATGCATATAAGAATATCCCCTATCATTCCGGGAAATCCTTCGGACATGATAAAAACAACATCGAAGTACTAAAGCATCCGGTAATTTGGATGGGGTTCGTCGGGCCCATAGATCTATCTTTAGGATTCGCGTCAATTAGTAGATCGGTTTACTAATTCTTAGGTTACCAAGCAAAAGGGGCATATTCGGCTTCGATCATTCACCCATATAATGTAGTTTCGATTACTTGTGTCTATTTCGTAAAACATTTATAAAAGCTCATGTATTCTCAGTCCCAAAAATATATATTGCAAAAGCATTTAAAAAGGGAGCAAATGAAACTCACAATACTGTATTTTGTAGTAAAAATACATATGACGACATTGAACAACTGAACAATGCAGGGTTGGCCTCGGATTCACGAACCTATATCATTTGTATATTCATTAATATACATAATTGTAATCGAACACATATATATATAAATTTATTAGTTATATCTTTTTCTTTATATACATTTGTAGTTATTTAGGATTTATTCTAAACTTCACTAGAGACTTATTCTTTATTTATGTAAATCATATCTTAACTTATACGTTATATGAGATATTATTATAGTAAATGTAATAAGTATCTTTTACGAAACTAATATTTATCTGTTAAAAATGGTAGTTTTGTTAATAATAAGTTATTAATAATAATAATAATAATAATTTTATTAGTAATGATAATACTAATAATAATAATAATAATAATAATAATAATAATAATAATAATAATAATAATAATAATAATAATAATAATAATAATAATATTGTCAAAAAATAATACTTTTTCCAAATTATAAGATTAATAATACTAATAGTTACAAAAGTGATATTAATACTAATATTAATGAGAATGACGATAACTTGTGTTATTTTCATGATAATAATAATGATTCTAATCATAATAATAATAATAAATATACAACTATTAGTGATATTAATAATAATATTCATGCTTGTATTTATAATCATAATAAATGAAAATTTTATCATAATACTTATATTATTAGTAATAATAATATTAGTAATTATAATACTTGTAGTTATAACATTATTTAATAATGATAATCATAATATTAAGAATGATAATAATACAAAAATGGTAAAATCAATAATAATAATTATATAAATAATACTTATACTAATACTAATGATAATAATAATAATAATAATAATAACAATAATATTCCTAATACTTAATAATAACAATAATACTAATACTTAATAATAATAACAATAACAATAATAACAACAATAATAACAATAATAATAATAATAGTGATAATAATAATAATGGAAGTTATACCTCAAAAGAAAAAGATTTTAAAAAAAATGGCATCGGCAGGGCTCGAACCCGCGACCTCCCGCTTAATCATAAACACCCATGACCACTGAACCATTTTGCTATTTTTCTGTTTTAATAGATACCCAATTGTATTTAACCCGATGCTTACTGTTATCATCTTCTTCTTCTTAAATTTTACAAACGACATTCATGATCTTTAAACATCAAAACTATGAATCAACCATTTTTATATTCTTCAAATAGTAATAACAATTCAATATCAAGTGTTACTATCAATTGAAATCAAAAAAAAAATATTCAAGCTGCTGTCGCAGCACTCTTAAAAAAAAATTAATGATTTCAAATTTGAGAACGTTTTGGACCAAGATTTCTACATGAAATATATTCTAAAACGTTCATGGAAACTTTCTAATTCATCAATTGACCTTGATACAAAACAGTTAACACGAATTTGAGTAAAGAACAATGTTTGACTTTTTTGGAAACTAAAGTTTGACTTGGAAATTAGTAATCGATATGAGAAATTGAAACTTGAAAATTTACAGGTAGTTTGATCAAGGAATTTCAAACACAACTGCATTTTTTGGATTTCTGAAATTAATATCAAATTCGAGTTTTAAAATTTAGCTCAAGAACAGAGCTGTACGAAACTTCCTTTTTTTTTTAAACGCTGTAATTCTTCAGACAAAACAATTAAATGAGGAATTGTACTTGATGGAGGTAATAAGAAATGGAATGAGTTCTGTCCATAAACACAGAGTAAACGTGGATGTATATAGGATTGAATTTCGAGCAGAATAATTAAAAAATAACTAAATAAAATGAAAAGGAAAAATGACAGCAAACAGATTTTGGTTTCACTTGTTGATTCGATTCTGATTATTAATCAATGTATAGACAAAATCCAAAATTTACTACAGATTGAAAGTAACATGTAACAGATTATGATTTTGATTCCTTATATACATTTATATAAATAATATTAATAATAAACATATTAATAATAATAATACTAATAATAATAATAATTTTATTACTAATAATAAAAATAATAATAATAATAATAATAATAATAATCAAAATAATATTAAGGATAATAATGATATTAATAATAATATAAGTAATAATATTAATGATAATGATATCATAATAATAATTAGTAATAATAAGAAAAATAGTTTAATTAATAAAGATAATGATAATGATAATTTTTGTAATCAATTTAATAATAATACTTTTAGTAATCTTAATAATAATTAAATTTACAATTTTTCTAATAATAATGATACTAATAATGTTAATATTAGTATTTATTTTTGAAAGTAATAATAAAAATATTAATAACTATATTTTAACTTTTAATTACTTATACAATTTATTAATTGTATCTAATTTCATATTTATGTAATTTACATCATAAAAATGATAACATTCATATTAATATTAAATATTTACATTAATAATAATAATAGAGGTAATAATAATATTTGTAAAGATAACAATTTAAATTCATTAACTTTCATATCTATATAATATCTTTAATGCTGATATTAATCATTAGTATTAATAAAAAAATAGTAATAATATTACTATAACAACTATATTTTAATTTGTTAATAATATATTACTACTTATGTAATATTCAATAATCATATAACATTATATAATAACTTTTATTGAAATTTTATCATTTACACATTATAAATATATTACATTATTATTTAATCATACATAAAATATCTATAGTTCCATTTCTAATAACAACTTTTCATCTTGTATAATATTTTACATAATTAAGTCAATTGATTAAGTTGTATTATATTATTTTGATTTATTATATAAACTGATATTTGTATATTATATATATATATATATATATATATATATATATATATATATATATATATATATATATATATATATATATATATATCTAATTACAACATTCGTTCGTGAATCATCAGGAATAGTCGAAGGTCAATTTAATATATGAACATCGTTTCAAAATTTTTCTAGACTCAACATTACATACATTGCTTATCGTATCGAAATCATATAAAAATTAAGTTTAAATTTGGTCGAAAATTCTCGGGTCGTCACAGTACCTACCCGTTAAAGAAATTTCGTCCCGAAATTTAAGTGAGGTGGTCATGGCTAACAATAAAAATATTTTCATGATGAATATGAGTTGATAATAGATTGAGTAATACAGATAAAACAATTCAATTACTCGAAGAGCACGAATGGGGCTATCACAAAAGAGTAAAATGAGAAAGACAAGTTTTATCATAACTTTTGACTAGTCATGGTTGAATTTAGAAAATAAGGTGCGTCTTAACCTTTGACGTTGTCACGTTTGAATTCCGGAATTGAAGAGATTTAAAGGAAATCTTCGAAATCTAAAAGATTTGATTCTTCGGCGAGTAAGGAAATTAAGATCTCTATAATTAAATGCGATGATCTGTATCGATTGCTTTGTCTGGTATCTTCACTATAATTGAACTTCTTCCGTTCTCTTATTTTCATCATTCCTATACTTTCTTCCTTAATTCTTACTTCTAAAAGGTTGGGAAAATGCTTCATCCAGTTCTACTCCTTGATATTTTCTTAATTATCATTTCTATCATCCTTCTTTTCAATCTTCCACCAGAAAAATCTGTTTACTTTTAATATAACCTTGGGGTGATACTATTCTTAATTATGCCGTGTCTTCATATTGCTATTCCTATTAATACCCACGTTTTGTGACCTCCATGTTATTATTGGGCTTTATATTTTCTCTTATATTCTGGAGCTCTTTGCCTTTTTATTCTTCTCTCGAACTCTGATAAAGCGAGTAATGGTCCAGAATTCGTAAGTATGAAGTTTCGAATGAACTTAATGTTCTAAATAAGAAAGAGCGTAATAGAACGATTTGATTTGTCAAATTACCAGAATCACTGAGAATAGAACTATCAAGAATATACTTTCTTGATATGTTCAGATGTTAAGCAGAATGAAAGAGTTATGTAACATGGCACATGATGACGTTATTATCTGTGAATCATCATGTCCCATTAGAACTCAGCATGACTTACTGTAATACAATCACGTTGATCAAGTGTCATTATATTATACTAACTCATGCATCAGTTCTCAACACTACTTCAAAACATTCGTATTTTAAACTCGAAAGTTTACAGAATATAGAAACTAATAGTTTATCATATGATGTAACACTGATAGCTCAAAGAGATAAATGATTTCAGATAAGATTAGTTTCTCATATGATGTAACACTGATAGCTCAAGAGATAAATGATTTCAGATAAGATTAGTTATGAAAATATATTCAGAAATATCGAGGATATTTATAATGAAAGATACGATAATATCTTGGAATTTCTAATATCGAAGGATGTTGAAGAAAATTTGTCCGCAAGAGTTTGGAGTCAGAAGCAAGGTATTCGCTAAAGATTTCATTAGAAACAGATTCATCATGATTCTCAATGTACAAGTTTAGTCCTTGTGATTTGTTTAGAGACTCCTTCGTAGTTTGCTCAATTAGTTTTTCAGTTTCAAACTTTTTTCGAGCTTTGCCAACATACAATTCTTTATCATCAACTTTTGGCTGTTGAGGTTGTTTACAGTTTTTGTTGCTTCATTCAACTTTTCAAAATTCAGAGTATTAATTTGCAGACTGGGTGCTTTTCAAAATTTCAGAATGGAAGATCATAGTTCTAATAGATAAATGTTATATGGATACATATAACTGTTGATGTGGAAACGTTTCGAGACTCACAATACAGATTTGCTGATTCCCAGTGATTGGTATGGCAATTCTTGTTACAAGATGCAGATGAATATATGAATAGGTTTTAACGAACCAATATAATGGTTCTTCAGAGAGATTTAAGCCAATGAGTAATGAAGTTGCTGGTAAGTTTACTGCTAATGTGGTGGAATATAAACGGTTTCCCAGTAACAATGGCGAAAGGCAACTTATATATCAAGATTATAATAGAGTTTATTCGAATGAAAAGTCGAAATTGATTTGCTGAAGCTGTGACAAAATTGTCTAATTTGAAATTGCAATGTTATTTTCGGTAATAACAATGCCAAAGGAGCTAGCACAGACAAGTGTTAAACGTTTACTCAGGTTTCGAGTGTTTTCAGGTGCATAACTATATGCATCAATCTCTTCTTCCGTAGATGAAGTGTGGTTGGTTCATCCTCTTGATTGAGGTGTTTTCAAGAATCATGAAAGGTTTAAACGCAGATTGTAATCGTCAAGATACAAATGAGGTTTAAGATGAAATCAAGTGGCAAACTTGAAGAATTGTTTAATTTCATATGTTATAATCAATATTTTAATTCATTTTTAATTGTCCAATGTTAGCAGTCCATAGTCGATAGTCCACAGTTAACAGTCCAATAATTCATATATAGTTTTATATATAATATTTGAATTAATTAATACGTATCGTGACCCGTGTACATGTCTCAGACTCGATCACAACTCAAAGTATATATATTATTGTAGAATCAACCTCAACCTTGTATAGCTAACTCCAGCATTACTGCATATAGAGTGTCTATGGTTATTCCAAATAATATATATAGATGCGTTGATATGATATGTCAAAACCTTGTATACATGTCCCATATTTAAAGTGCGTAAAATAAATAACAGAAATTAAATGACGATAAGTAAAATTGTGATAATTAAATTGCGATAAATAAACTGCTATAAATAAAATGTAATAAGGAATTAGCAGTTAGCTAGGAACAGTTAGGTAGGATTTTGTTAGCGTGGATTCTTAACAAAATTTTCTCATGGTTAAATTGTTTGTTTCTAACAAATTTTATTTTGTCCAATGTTTTTCTTCATTATGCCACTTGTTGGATTCTGATAAGTCAAAATCCAAATATGAAATTTGAATGAAAATGGTTATTCTGCGGTGAACGGATACGTATATCGGTGGTTGTAAGTAGGATAGTAAATGATCGTTGAATCAGATTCGAAGAATGTACAGTGTAACTTATTAATGTGGAATCTAAATATTCCTCGGGTATTACCTACCGGTAAAATATTTTCACCATTAACAGTTTGTACAATAAAACTTTTAATTACAATCTTTATGAAAACATATATACATATATATTTTCTTCAGACGTAATCATGGATTTAATGAGTTAATATAATATTAATCTCATTTGATTTACCGTCAGAACAAGAGTATATAATCTCTAAAATATTAGAGATTACATAATCGCCATGTCGAACGAAGATAAATGATGTAGAACGATTCGCAGATTGATGATTATGCTCGAGGTGCAGAATGAAATGTTGAGGCATGGATTGTTGTTGGTACTGGTGCTGTTATTGATGGTACTGTTGATTCCGGTGATGTTGCTGAAGCTGGTAAATTTTGCACCATATTCTCCAAATTGATTGCTCGAGCGCGAAGTTCGTTGACTTCTTCTATTATTCCGGAATGATTGTCGGTCAGAACGAGCGGATGAATAAGGTTTAGAATTGTGGATAGAATATAATCGTGTCGAGCTACTCTGGAAATGAAAGTGAAGATGGTGTTTCGAACTGGTTTGTCGGTAAGTGCTTCAGGTTCTTCGCCAAGAGGTGAATTCGATTGGTGCAAGGGATCGCCTTCTTCGCATCTCCATTAATTAAGTCAACTACGAACCCATCAGATGAATTGGGGATGGCTGATTGGTTTATTCATTCTGGTGACGCTGCTTTCGGAGCTTAGGTGAACATCCCTGTCGGAATAGCTATCGGAATCTGAGGGACTCGAACTGATTGAGGGATCCATCTCGTACGAGCAGATGAAAGATTTTCAATAAGAAATAGATTATAGGATGTAGATTAGTACCCTGCAATACATAATTTACATATGCATATATAGACTAAAATCCCATAAATTACTGAGGAATCTACGGAAGCTGTCAGGCAAAGGTAACAATAACAGATACGCTAAGATATGAATTTATCTATACACTGTCTATGCAATAGAGGTAGTAAGACATGTCCAGACTAAGAATGATAAGCATATAATTTCCTAAGGATGATAAGCAGATGATTTCCGACTAGAAATGATAAGCAAAACTTTTGACATGCAGACACGGTCGAAGTCCAGACTCACTAATGCATCCTAACGACTTATCAGTTAGACACACTAATGCAGACCCGGTTCGCTAAGACCACCGCTCTGATACCAACTGAAAGGACCCGTCCTAATCTATCCGGATGAATACATTACATTTGGTTACATTGCAAGGTACTTGACCTCTATATGATACATTTTACAAACATTGCATTCTTTTTTAAAAGACAAACTTTCATTACATCAAAAGTTGACGACATGCATACCATTTCCTAATATATCCAACTATGATTGACTTGATAATAATCTTGATGAACTCAATGACTCGAATGCAACGTCTTTTGAAATATGTCATGAATGACTCCAAGTAATATCTCTAAAATGAGCAAATGCACAGCGGAAGATTTCTTTCATACCTGAGAATAAACATGCTTTCAAGTGTCAACCAAAAGGTTAGTGAGTTCATTAGTTTAACATAAATAATCATTTCCATCATTTTAATAGACCACAAGATTTTCATTTCTCATAAATATACGTCCCATGCATAGAGACAAAAATATCATTCATATGGATTGAACACCTGGTAACTGACATTAACAAGATGCATATAAGAATATCCCCTATCATTCCGAGAAATCCTTCGGACATGATAAAAACAACATCGAAGTACTAAAGCATCCGGTACTTTGGATGGGGTTCGTCGGGCCCATAGACCTATCTTTAGGATTCGCGTCAATTAGTAGATCGGTTTACTAATTCTTAGGTTACCAAGCAAAAGGGGCATATTCGGCTTCGATCATTCACCCATATAATGTTGTTTCGATTACTTGTGTCTATTTCGTAAAACATTTATAAAAGCGCATGTATTCTCAGTCCCAAAAATATATATTGCAAAAGCATTTAAAAATGGAGCAAATGAAACTCACAATACTGTATTTTGTATTAAAAATACATATGACGACATTGAACAACTGAACAATGCAGGGTTGGCCTCGGATTCACGAACCTATATCATTTGTATATTCATTAATATACATAATTGTAATCGAACACACACACACACACACACACACAAACACACACACACACACATATATATATATATATATATATATATATATATATATATATATATATATATATATATATATATATATATATATATATATATATATATATATATATATATATATATATATAAATTTATTAGTTATATCTTTTTCTTTATATACATTTGTAGTTATTTAGGATTTATTCTAAACTTCACTAGAGACATATTCTTTATTTATGTAAATCATATCTTAACTTATAGGTTATATGGGATATTATTATAGTAAATGTAATAAGTATCTTTTACGAAACTAATATTTATCTGTTAAAAATGGTAGTTTTGTTAATAATAAGTTAATAATAATAATAATAATAATTTTATTAGTAATGATAATACTAATAATAATAATAATAATAATAATAATAATAATAATAATAATAATAATAATAATAATAATAATAATAATAATAATAATAATAATAATAATAATGATATTGTCAAAAAATAATACTTTTTCCAAATTATAAGATTAATAATACTAATAGTTACAAAAGTGATATTAATACTAATATTAATGAGAATGATGATAACCTGTGTTATTTTCATGATAATAATATTGATTCTAATCATAATAATAATAATAATAAATATACAACTGTTAGTGATATTAATAATAATATTCATGCTTGTATTTATAATCATAATAAATGAAAATTTTATCATAATACTTATATTAGTAGTAATAATAATATTAGTAATTATAATACTTGTAGTTATAACATTATTTAATAATGATAATCATAATCTTAAGAATGATAATAATACAAAAATGGTAAAATCAATAATAATAATAATTATATAAATAATACTTATACTAATACTAATGATAATAATAATAATAACAATAATATTCCTAATACTTAATAATAACAATATTGATAATAATAACAATAACACTAATACTTAATAACAATAACAATAACAATAATAACAACAATAATAACAACAATAATAATAATAGTAATAATAATAATAATAATGGAAGTTATACCTCAAAAGAAAAAGATTTTTAAAAAAATGGCATCGGTAGGGCTCGAACCCACGACCTCCCGCTTAATCATAAACACACATGACCACTGAACCGTTTTGCTGTTTTTCTGTTTTAATAAATACCCAATTGTATTTAACCCGATGCTTACTGTTATCATCTTCTTCTTCTTAAATTTTACAAACGACATTCATGATCTTTAAACATCAAAACTATGAATCAACCATTTTTATATTCTTCAAATAATAATAACAATTCAATATCAAGTGTTACTATCAATTGAAATAAAATAAAAAATATATTCAAGCTGCTGTCGCAGCACTCTTAAAAAAAAATTAATGATTTCAAATTTGAGAACGTTTTGGACCAAGATTTCTACATGAAATATATTCTAAAACGTTCATGGAAACTTTTTAATTCATCAATTGACCTTGATACGAAACAGTTAACACGAATTTGAGTAAAGAACAATGTTTGACTTTTTTGAAAACTAAAGTTTGACTTGGAAATTAGTAATCGATATGAGAAATTGAAACTTGAAAATTTACAGGTAGTTTGACCAAGGAATTTCAAACACAACTGCATTTTTTGGATTTCTGAAATTAATATCAAATTCGAGTTTTAAAATTTAGCTCAAGAACAGAGCTGTACGAAACTTCCTTTTTTTTTTTTATAAAACGCTGTAATTCTTCAGACAAAACAATTAAATGAGGAATTGTACTTGATGGAGGTAATAAGAAATGGAATGAGTTCTGTCCATAAACACAGAGTAAACGTGGATGTATATAGGATTGAATTTCGAGCAGAATAATAAAAAAAAATAACTAAATAAAATGAAAAGGAGAAAATGACAGCAAACAGATTTTGGTTTCACTTGTTGATTCGATTCTGATTATTAATCAATGTATAGACAAAATCTAAAATTTACTACAGATTGAAAGTAACATGTAACAGATTATGATTTTGATTCCTTATATACATTTATATAAATAATATTAATAATAAACATATTAATATTAATAATAATACTAATAATAATTTTATTACTAATAATCAAAATAATAATAATAATAATCAAAATAATATTAAGGATAATAATGATATTAATAATAATATAAGTAATAATATTAATGATAATGATATCATAATAATAATTAGTAATAATAAGAAAAATAGTTTAATTAATAAAGATAATGATAATGATAATTTTTGTAATCAATTTAATAATAATACTTTTAGTAATCTTAATAATAATTAAATTTACAATTTTTCTAATAATAATGATACTAATAATATTAATATTAGTATTTATTTTTGAAAGTAATAATAACAATATTAATAACTATATTTTAACTTTTAATTACTTATACAATTTATTAATTGTATCCAATTTCATATTTATGCAATTTACATCATAAAAATGATAACATTCATATTAATATTAAAAATTTACATTAATAATAATAATAGAGGTAATAATAATATTTGTAAAGATAACAATTTAAATTCATTAACTTTCATATCTATATAATATCTTTAATGCTGATATTAATCATTAGTATTAATAAAAAAAATAGTAATAATATTACTATAACAACTATATTTTAATTTGTTAATAATATATTACTACTTATGTAATATTCAATAATCATATAACGTTATATAATAACTTTTATTGAATTTTTATCATTTACACATTATAAATATATTACATTATTATTTAATCATACATAAAATATCTATAGTTCCATTTCTAATAACAACTTTTCATCTTGTATAATATTTTACATAATTAAGGCAATTGATTAAGTTGTATTATATTATTTTGATTTATTATATAAACTGATATTTGTATATATATTTATATATATATATATATATATATATATATATATATATATATATATATATATATATATATATATATATATATATATATATATATATATATATATATATATATATATATATATATATATATATATATATATATAATTACAACATTCGTTCGTGAATCATCAGGAATAGTCGAAGGTCAATTTAATATATGAACATCGTTTCAAAATTTTTCTAGACTCAACATTACATACATTGCTTATCGTATCGAAATCATATAAAAATTAAGTTTAAATTTGGTCAGAAATTCTCGGGTCGTCACATTTAGAGATCTTATGTCCTAAAACTATCCCTTCTTTTACCATGAAGTGACATTTTTCCCAATTAAGAACTAAATTTGACTCTTCACACCGAGTGAGCATCTTGTCAAGGTTTGATAGACACGAATCAAAGGTACTACCAAAGACTGAGAAGTCGTCCATGAAGACTTCCATACAACGCACAATCATGTCGTGAAATATTGCTACCATGCATCGCTGAAATGTCGCGGGTGCATTGCATAACCCAAAGGGCATACGTCGATAGGAAAATGTTCCATAAGGACATGTGAAGGTTGTTTTCTCTTGGTCCTTTGGATCGAGGGGAATTTGAAAGTAGCTGAAAAAACCATCTAGGAAACAGTAGTACTCATTTCCTGATAGACGTTCCAACATTTGATCAATGAAAGGTAATGGAAAATGATCCTTCCGGGTTGCATCGTTTAGTTTACGATAGTCTATGCAAACCCTCCAACCGGTGACTACCCGAGTTGGAATAAGTTCATTATTCTCATTTTGAATTACGGTCGTCCCTCCCTTTTTGGGTACCACTTGAACAGGACTGACCCATGGTGAATCAGAGATTGGATAGATCAGACCGGCGTCCAGAAGTTTGATTACTTCTTTCTTGATGAATTCTTGAATCATAGGGTTGACCCTTCTTTGCCTTTGAATTGATGGCTTGAAATCGTCTTCCATGAAGATCTTATGGGTGCAATAGTTGGGGCTGATCCCGTTGATGTCGGAGATCTTCCAAGCAATTGCCTTCTTATGTGATTTCATCACTTGAATCAATTTTTCCTTCTCTTGTGACGTGAGGTCTTTTGATATGATCACAGGGAGTTGCGATTCTCCTTCTAAGAATGCATACTCCAGATTGTCGGGTAACTTCTTCAATTCTAATTCCGGAGGTTCCTCGATAGATGGCTTCATTCTAGCTATCTCCTTATGGTCTAACGAGTCGTATCTCTCCTGGAATTCTGATTCTTCAGTAGCAGTCACTGATGCTATATGTTCTTCATTTCTGGAAATTGTCCTTCTTAATGCTTCCTCTTCAGAAATGTCTTCTTTAGTTTTGAAGGTAGGTTCGACAAACTCCCCACAGTCTTCCCTTGACTGGGGTTCCTGATACACCGGAATAAAATCTGTCTCTTCATTCGGTCTTCTCCTTAGTAGAGGTAAAGGAATGCCTTGTCCTAGCGGTGCTATTTGAATTGTGTTGCCAATAAAGTTACTTTTAGAGAGGGGAGATACGTGTTGACTAAGATCTATGGCGGAATGGTTATCAAGATTTCCTTCAGGAGGTGTAAAGAACATATCCTTAGAAATTTGATCTTGATTGCAAATAGCCATAGTCTCTCCCAGGTATTCGTTGATGAGTTCTTGAAAAGAATCTGAGAGATTCACATCCTCTTCCTTAGGATGGTTCATGAGGCGATCAACATTGAATGTAATTTCTTCTCCTCCAACCCTTAACTTCAATGATTTCTCTTGAACGTCAATTACGGCCTTGGCAGTATTTAGGAATGGTCTGCCAAGAATGAGTGGGACCTTTGTGTCTTCCTCAATATCCATAATGACAAAATCAACGGGAAATGCGAACTTATCCACTCTGACTAGAACATCTTCAGCTATTCCCCGAGGAATCTTAACTGATCTGTCTGCGAGTTGGATAGGCATTCTGGTTGGCCTTAAGTCGTTTAATCCTAACTTCTTGAAGAATGAATAGGGCATTAGGTTTACACTGGCTCCTAAGTCTGCTAACGCATTGCTAATTTGGACATCTTCCAGGTAGCAAGGTACCGTAAATATTCCTGTATCTCCTAACTTATGTGGAATTCCATGCTGTAACACTAACGAGCATTCATCACTTAAGGGCAAGCTAACTATCTCTCTTAATCTCTCTTTGTTTGAAAGCAGTTCTTTGAAAAATTTAGCGCAGTTTGGCATTTCTACTAAAGCATCTACTAGACGTACATTTAAATGCAAATTCTTAATAATATCCCAATACTTAGCAAATTGTGCTTCTTGTTTTTCCTTCCTAAGCCTACCTGGGAAAGGTATGCGGGAACGCGAAATGATTTCCGGGGCCTTAGGAGAGATAGGTTCTGATGGATTGACGACTGGGTCAATTGGCACAGGTTCCTTATTGGAAAAATCTTGTATGGGTATATTGATAGTTGTTTCTTTTCCTCCTCTAGTAATTACTAGGGCATCAAACTCACTACACTCTATATCAACTTTAGTGGTTAAACGTTTAAGCGTAAGCTGAAAATTAGTGATTAATTCTTCAAAAGTCTTTATCAACGTTTCGAACTTATTTTGGCATTCTATGACTTGAAGGTTTATCATATATTATTTTTTCATAAATTCAGCTAAAATTTCCTTAGAGTGGAGAGTAGGTTTGTGCAATGGAAAAATTATATTATGATCCGAGCTATTTTGCTGTTTGGGTGCCCATCTAGGGTAAGGATACCTTAGATTGGTTCTAGTAGCATCGGAGTTCTTAGGAATTTGTAAACTTTGAAGAGTGAGGGTGAGATCTTTGTAACCTGGTTTCTAGCATTTTTACCGTATGAGCGAAGACATCATCCTTCTCAGCAGCTTCATTGTTCCAGTCTTCCTGTTGTGCAGCTATTGTGTCCAAGAGATCCCATGCTTCATCTGCTGTTCGAGACATGAAATTGCCTTGCGAGGCCATGTCTAGGAGAGACTTATCATCCTTGGTCAAACCATTGTAAAGCGTACAGACTATGTCTGCCCGACTTAACGAATGATTCGGACATCTTTTAAGCATCATCTTTACTCTATTCCATGCTAGACACAATAACTCATTTTATTTTTGGGAAAAGTTAGTGATGTCATTTCTTAAACAGGTTTGCAGGGAGGGTGAATAATATTTATTTAGAATTTTAGTGGCTAATTCCTCCCATGATTGGATTGAAATCGGATTAAGCGTGTCAAACCATGCTGAAACGTGTTTAGAAAGTGAATATTGAAAAAGATGAAGTTTTAAAATGTTTTTCTCGTTTGATTCCTTCTTAAAAGAGTCAACCAGACTGATAAATTTGTTTATATGAAAATTAGGGTCGTCAGTCGGTAATCCTTGAAATTTACAGATCATACTGACTAGTTTAATCATGTGTGAACTGATTTCCGGAATTCCTTCGGTTCCTAAGGTGATTGGTCCTCCTCTTTCCTCTAAGCATGACTTATGCATAGAAGCAAGGGTGTCTTGTTGTTCCATTTTTTTTTTTTTTGATTTTCTGTTAATAAAAAGACTTAAAAGTAACTTTTAGAAAATATTAATTTACTAAAAGGATCGATAATTTAATAAAAACAATTATTCTTGAAATTCGGTCGCTAACCAGATCGGATATCTTAACTGATAGGACTTCTCATAGATTACTTGTATCGAGGTGGCCACGCCAACTACGGAGAGGCAGGATCCTTTTGGTTCCAATATAATTGGAGACTGTTTCGAAAATCCAATAACTAAGTCCGTGTATAATTGTCTTTCTTAGACACCACCAAACAATACTTTGTCTGCTTAAAATCTTTCTCGATCAAAATATTCGTTCCCCGGCAGCGGCGCCAAAGAAGAAGTGTTACTACTGATATGCCACTAACGGACGGTTTTTATTTTGTGCGGTGTCGTTAGGTCGCACGGTGTCCGATTCGGTAGCACACAGCGTCTTCGTTTATTTATATTTTGCGGGGCCTAAATTTACTTTACTTTCTAAGGTGTAGAAGGTGTAAGTTAACCTAGTGTCGAATTTTATGCTGATTAACGAATTGAAGATCAAGCGAATAATTGTCTTTTAGTTAAATTACCTGGATAAAAGATAGTAGTTGTTTTTAGCTAAAAGTCCTAAATGCAGAAAAAGTAAATAAAGTGGGAGGATATCCGGAGTATGCAGATCAAGGAAACGTTGACCAAGATATCAGTATGAGGTTAGGGAAAGGTAATTATACTTATGTTAAGACTATGCTTGGATTGATGTTGATCTGGTTGGATGAGCCAATTACACAGACCTACTTATCTCTGAACTCTCGGAGTTCTCTTTGAGCAGTGAGAAGTATGTCACTTGGTCGTATAACTAAAGTGTAACAATACCCCGGAGGTTATCCTCGGTAGAGTACTAGGTTTATTAGTGAGTTAAGCTCTAATCCTAACCCTCGTTATCAGCTTAGATAACTGAATAACAATGTGCCGTGTTGATTGAACACTGATCACAAACGGAAGGAGTCCGTCGGTTTAAGTTGGCAAAACCTTAAATGAAAACTAACAACCATTACATCATACTAATGAGATCACAACAAATCAAACATTATACAGCATTACAGTTAATATACTGTTAGTAAAGCAGATAGAAACCTAATAAGTACCTAAACAGTTGATATGACTAAGACCTAGGGCAACAATCAGACAAGAACATGCAATAGGCTTGGGTCATATAGTGGAGGCACTAACTAGATCTTAACAGCTCCTAAGAGGTCTCTTCGGAACAGTCAATAGGCATACTAGGTCATTCATGTCTCAATTCCTAGGTTCCGTGTCCTAAAAGTGCATTAGATGCCTCTCGGGAACTCCGGCCATACCGAGTTCATAGAATCTTCAGATACAGTATAACCAGGGGTCTTAATCCTATGAAGTAGCTAATTTCACATAGGTGGACAAGTCCTGATCACAACCTAAGTTGGTCAATCCTTAAGATGCTAGCATACAAATCTATCAGACTCCCTAATTCAGTATTATAACAGTAATCGTACTATATTAACATAATTACGCTAACCCAAACTTCTATCATGGCAACATACAGATAAATTAAGCTATCATGGCAATATCGGAACGCATTATTAAACATAAAAGATAAGAATACATGTTTAATACAAAAGACAAGCGTTTCGGATAAGAACCTGAAAAAGCCGAACTAATCTGCCCGGGATCGCAGGGACTCGCCGGGATATCCTCCGAAAAATAAAAGCTAAGCTAACTACTACTAAAAACTACCTAAAATATTGAAAATATAAATTGTATTGCAAGTTGAGTGTGTCTTGGAATGAATGGAGAAAGCCCCTTTAAATAGACTTGAAATTCTGCCAAATATGCCTGGCAGGCCGTTTGGCAGGCCGTATGGCAGGCCGTATTTGGCAGGCCGTATTCTTCGCAAGCCGTTTGGTGGCTCGTGTGGTGGCACGTATCTGGCAGGCCGTTTCCATAGTGGCAGGCCGTATGGCAGGCCGTATTCTTGCTGATAAGCGCCTGATTTACTGGATCGTAACTTGATTTCTTGTCTTTCACCGTTTTTGCTCTAGAATCTTCGTTTTAGCTCCGTTTTACTTGATTCTTTTTGCATCGCCTTTGTAATTACTTAATCTACAAAATAAACTGAAAAAGCGATAATTTTGCTGACAAAGTTTTAATATTTATTGCTTTAGGGCCTGATTTAGGGGGTAAAAACGTGACTTTTTGCCCGATATCAATAAGTTCATTCGTGTGAAGACCCCTAGTGGGGGAGAGTTGATCATTCATGGCGATAAGCGAAGAAGACACGTACCATTATGCACTTATGCACGGGCGCGACGTTTTCTTAAGAGTGGTGGTATGGTTTTTCTTGCCCATGTAGTTGATACTCGTGATGAATCACCATCTATTCGTGAAATTCTGGTGGTTAATGAATTTGAAGACGTTTTTCCGGATGATTTACCGGGTATTCCGGTGGAAAGACAAGTTGAATTTCGCATTGTGTTGGTTCCGGGAGCTACCCCCATTGCTAAAACTCCTTATCGTTTAGCGCCGACGGAAATGCAAGAGTTGTTATATCTAACCCAAGAGTTGCTTGAAAAGGGTTTCATTTGACCGAGTGCTTCGCCTTGGGGCGCTCCAGTTTTGTTTGTGAAAAAGAAAGATGGTAGTATGCGGATGTGCATCGATTATCGGGAGTTGGACAAAGTGACGATCAAGAATCGTTATCCATTGCCTCAGATTGACGATTTTTTTGACCAACTCCAAGGTGCAACATATTTTTCTAAAATTGACTTACGGTCCGGCTATCACCAAGTGCGGGTCCGTGAGGAAGACATAGAGAAAACGGCTTTTTGAAAGCGTTACGGGCATTATGAGTTTGTGGTTATGCCATTTGGTCTTACGAATGCACCGGCGGCATTCATGGATCTTATGAACCTAGTGTGCCAACCGATGTTGGACAAGTCGGTAATTGTGTTCATTGACGACATACTTGTTTATTCTAAGAGTATGAAGGAACATGAGCACCATTTGCGTGAAGTGTTGAAGACGTTGCGGAAGGAGAAGTTGTATGAAAAATTCTCCAAATGTGAATTTTGGCTAAGGGAAGTGCAATTCCTTGGCCATATTGTGAATCGAGAAGGTATTCAAGTAGATCCGGGGAAGATAGAGACGGTGAAAAATTGGGGAAAACCGACTACACCTACGAAAATTCGAAGTTTTCTCGGATTGGCCGGTTATTATCGTCGGTTTATCCAAGACTTTTCTAAAATTTCTTCTCCATTGATGAAGTTAACGAGGAAGAATGTGAGGTTTAATTGGGAAAACGAGCAAGAAATTGATTTCCAATTGCTAAAGGAGAAATTGTGTCAAGCTCCGGTGTTGGTATTACCGGAGGGAATCGAAGATATGACGGTTTATTGTGATGCCTCATTAAATGGAATCGGGTGTGTTCTAATGCAAAGAGGTAAAGTCATCACTTACGCCTCTTGAAAATTAAAGGAACATGAAAAGAGATACCCGACTCATGATCTTGAATTGACGGCGGTGGTACATGCGTTGAAAATTTGGCGCCACTACTTGTATGGTGTCAAGTGTACGATTTATTCAGATCATAAGAGTTTGAAACATCTCTTTAATCAACGAGATTTGAATTATCATCAAAGTAGGTGGATGGATGTGGTAAAGGATTATGATTGTGAGATACTTTATCATCTGGGCAAGACGAATGTGGTCGTGGATGCATTAAGTAGAAAGAGTCAACATCCGGCGATACGAGTAGGATCGTTACGCATGATTATTACTAATGATTTTCTTGTAAAGCTTGGTGAGATTCAAATCGAAGCTTTTGTTAACAATAAACATGAAGAACGAATCGTGGGGCAAACGGAGTCCATTACCTTAGGCTCGCATGGTTTGTTGTCTTGTCAAGGTAGAGTGTAGGTACCTAGGATGGGCGATTACCGAAAGGTTCTACTTGATGAAGCACATAAGTCAAAGTATTCCATTCATCCGGGTGCAACAAAAATGTATTATGATTTGAAGAAAGAGTATTGGTGGCTCGGCATGAAACGTGATGTTGTTAAGTATGTTGAACAATGCTTCATGTGTTTGCAGGTTAAGGCCGAACACCAAAAGCCGTATGGTAAGTTACAACCATTAGAAGTCCCGAAATGGAAATGGGAGCACATTACCATGGACTTCATTACCAAGTTACCAAAGACGGCAAGAACCCAATATGATACGATTTGGGTGATAGTTGATCGATTGACGAAGAGTGCTTTGTTTCTTCCCATTCAGGAAACGATTTTGTCAGAGACTTTGACTAAGTTGTTTATCAAAGAGGTGATATCGAGGCATGGGGTTTCTATATCTATTGTTTCGGATCGAGATACTCGTTTCACGTCTCTGTTTTGGAATAAGTTTCATGAAGATATGGGCACTCAATTGAAAATGAGCACGCCGTATCATCCTCAAACGGACGGTCAAACCGAGCGTACAAATCAAACGTTGGAGGATATGTTAAGGGCGTGTGTTATTGATTTCGGCGGTAGTTGGGATGAGCACTCACCATTGGTGGAATTCTCGTACAATAATAGTTACCACACTAGTATTGGAATGCCACCTTATGAGATGCTTTATGGGCGTAGGTGTCGAACTCCTATTTGTTGGGGTGAAGTGGGTCAAAGAGAAATCGGGAGTACCGATTTGGTTTTAGAGACGAATAGTAAGATTGAGATGATTCGGGCTCGACTTAAGGCTGCGCAAGATAGACAAAAATCTTATGCCGATAAAGGAAGGCGACCGATTGAGTTTCAAGAAGGTGACATGGTGATGCTTAAGGTTTAGCCATGCAAAGGTGTTATTCGGTTTCGAAAATGACGAAAGTTAGCTCCTCGGTTTATTGGTCCTTTCAAGGTTTTGGCGCGTGTTGGTGAGGTTGCTTATAGACTAGAGTTACCCGAAGAGCTTGCGGGAATCCATAACACGTTTCATGTTTCCCATCTTCGTAAGTGTCTTACGAATGACTCGACTTGGGTGCCATTAGATGAGATTACTTTGAACAACAAGCTAGAGTATGTGGAAGAACCGATAGCTATTCTTGATGAAAAGGTTAAATTGTTACGTAACAAAGAGGTGAGGACTTTTAAAGTCCAATGGCGTCATCAAAAGGGTTCCGAGTTTACGTGGGAATCCGAAGAGTTTGTTTTGGTTTACCTTCCGGCTTGTCATGCGGCTTGGATCGCGAGGACGCGGTCCGATTCAAGTGGGGGAGAGTTGTAACATCCCGTTTTTCATCATACATGTCCGAGGTACGTAATTGATCTTTAGAATGTTCATACTTGGTTGTATAATTGTATAAAGATGTTTGTACGATGCGTGTATGAAGGGTACCAAGCATGCACGTGTTGCTTGTTCGAATGTCGAAGAAAACTGGATGTTGTTTGAGTTACAAGTTGTGTACGTACCTTTTCGACCCCAAATAAAGTTTGAGTTGATGTTTTAAAACCTTACCATTAGAAAGGAAATCTTATTACGTTTCTAACGAAATTTGATTCATCAAAAACGGAGTTACGGTCAAAAAGTTACGACCAAAACAAGTTCAAAAACCGAGAAAAAATGTGCCAGGTGCAAATTGCGGCTGCCAGGCGCAATTTGCGGCTGGCTGGAGGTCAAAAATCCATCCAGGACCCAAATGGGCGCCTTTGGGCGGCCGTTTTTGCGGCCTGGGCGTAAATTGCGACCAGCAAGCGCAATTTGCGGCTGGGGACGGATTTTTGATGATTTTCTTGATATTTTGAGTTTTAAATCAAGGGTAATTCCATCTTTTTGCGTATGGATTTGATTAGGACTCTAAATCTCAGCCACTTATCCATTTTTATTCATTTCTTTTCCATTTTCTTTCTCTATTTCCTCTCAAAACACAAAACCCATTTAGATTCAAGGTTAGATTTGAGAGTGAAGATTTGGGATTCGATCTTTGGAGCAAGAAGTAAAGTTTTTCCCCTCGTTCTTAGCTACGAGTGGATAGTATTGGTAAGTCTTAACTCCATGTTTTGAGTTTTAGTTAATCTATGGCTAGGGTTTGGTTATTTGAGACTTGTAAGACCCATTTGGGGATTTAATGGGTGAATTTGGGTTAATTTGATGTAAGGAAACCTAAATGGTGTTAATCTAGGGTTTGGTCATGGAAATTGAGATTTGTAAGTGTTAATTGTGTTGTTTGTCACTTATACACTTGTGAAATGATGAAAGGGTGTTAATGGGTTAAGTTTGACCAAAACTTGTAAGTCTAAGTGTTGAAATGGGTCAAATGGGTGATTGTTGACCTATTTGGGTGAGATGGGTATGAAATACCCATAAATTGTGTTAGTTGGTGTTAGTAGACTCTAATCACTAGCTTTTAGTGATTTATGATGAGTCATGGCCATTAATGGGCGGTTTTGGTGGATGTGAGTCATTTAATGCTTTTAGGCCATTAAATGCTCAAGTGTTAGGTGTTAGTGGTTAATTCCACTAGATTGTATGTTAATTAAATGCATAATGTGATAGGTGCATTACATTGAAGGTTGCGAGCTTGATTCCTAGTTCACCAAAGGCGATAAAGTGAGTGGAATAATTATATGCGTGCATATATAATGTATTTATTTATGTAGCATGAGTTGTGAAGTGTCGAGGTGTTAAGACACCACATCTCACGTGGCGAGTGAAGTGTCGACGTTTTAAGACACCACTCGGGGGTGAAGCATCGACGTGTTAAGATGCTACTCCAAGAGTTGTAATGGGTAAAGTGTCGACGTGTTAAGACACCGCCCGGGGTGAAGTATCGACGTGTTAAGATGCCACCCGTGGGGTTAGTGTACGACGTGTTAAGTACTCTAACGGTTGTTATGAACGACGATGGGAAATGCGAGTACCATCTCTTGTATTATTGGTTAACCATAGTTGTGTGTTGTAATGTAGCATATTATATCGTTCGGGTTATATGCTTTTGTTATGCTAGCTTGTGTGGTAGAAGGTTTAGCATTATACTTGTGATAGTATGATTATTTATATTGCTAGCATGTATGCGGTAAATGCGTAAGTGATTGCAAGTAAGTAGGTTGTATATGTAATCGTATAATTGTTGCACTCACTAAGCATTAGCTTACCCCTCTCGTTGTTTATCTTTTTAGATGCAGGTGCGGAGAAAGGGAAAGGGGTTGTTGGGCACTAGTTCCCTTGTTGGATGCTTGATGAAGCTTTTTGGAAGTCGACCTAGAGTTTTGGGTAGTTTAGCCTCAAACCATGCTCGGGTGTTGTTTGGATTAAAACTATCATGTTAATGGGTCGAACTTACTTTTATTTGCTTAATGGCCTTCGTGCCACTTTGTAAACATTAAACTTGTCGTATTGTTTAAATGAATTATTTTGGAACGGTTCACGTTATGTAACCGTTGAATTTGGGCGTTAATGGTTTATTATTTAAAAAAAATGTTGTCGTGTAGAACGCGGGTTGGGTTGTTTCAATACGGTATAGGTTTTAGAGTTTAGGGTTTAAATTTTAGAATTTATTGTTTAGGGTTTAGGTTATAGTGTTTAAGGTTTAGAGTTTAGGGTTTACGGTTTAGTGTGTAAGGTTAAGGGTTTGGTGGTTAAGGGTTTAAGGTTGATTTAGGGTTTATGGTTTAGGGTTTAGGGTTTAAGGTTTAGATATATGGATTAGGGTTTAGGGTATATGGTTTAGGGTTTAGTGTTTAGGGTTTATAGTTTAGGGTTTAGATTTTAGAATTTAAGGTTTAGGGTATAGGGTATAGGGTATAGGTGTAAGGGTTTAGAGTTTAGGGTTTAGGGTTAGGTGTGTAGGGTATAGCATTGATGGTTTAGGGTTTAAGGTTGGTTTAGGTTTTAGAGTTTAGGGTTTAGGGTTTAGAGTTTAGTGTATAGTGTTTATGATTTAGTGTTTAGGGTTTATGGTTTATAGGTTAGGGTTAAGGGTTTAGATTTTAGAATTTATGATTTAGAGTTTAGGTTATAGGGTTTAGGTTCTGGGGTCTAGGGTTTATTGATTAGCGTTTAAGGTTTAGAGTTTAGGGTTTACTATGTCTAAGGTTTAGATTTAGGTTTTAGGGTTTAGTGTTAGGGAGTGAGATATGTTGATGAAGCTAAAAGTTAAAGTACAATTTGGGTTATCTTTTGACCCATTTGATTCATGTTTTTACCCTTATGTTTCAATTGACCCATTAAACTAATTTAATATTAAAACTTCTCCAATCAACCCATATTAGATAAAAACATAACCCAATTGACTCAATCCCAATTAATTTGACAATATGGTCTAACTGTCACCCCTCTATCATGTCTAATTATTCATATCGATCCCAAAGAAAAAGAACAATTGGTATTACTACAAACTTAATACAATTATCACTTAATACATTTGTTTATAGTGCTTCAACTTCAAAATTTACATATTGATCAACGTTATTTTGTTGAATAATTAATCTACAGCAACTTCCCAAACATTTTGTCATGAACAATTTAAGAAATCGGTGAAAAAGAGGAATGATTGTATCAACTGTAACGGTGTTGAATTAAAAGTTAAAATTACCCAAAAAGGTGAGATATGATTCATAAACAGTGGTTAGCCTTCAATAATGTAGCAATTAAATTTAAAACATGGTAATTTCATTTGGTTCACTGTAATACAACAAGCTTATTGGTATTTAACGATTTATGATGAAGAATTGTGTTTGACCAAGTTTGAAGATGAATTAACACATACCAATAATACATCAACGCAACATAAATGGATTACAATGGCACCACACGTACGTTTTCCATCTTGCATCAAACACATTACGGATACTGATATGCATTTACTGGTATTTTACTTTGTCTACACACATCATATCTAATTACAATGTTTCGTTCAATATTATGTTAATGTTAATATTACTATACCTGTTTTTATCTCAGTTTTAGAAACTTGGAAAGTCCGGGTGATCACACTGGTCAAACCAACATTGATGTCCATTACCAGTATCGGAATAATCCTATCGCTAATGATGAAAATAATGAAAATGACAGCAGCTAAGGTTTAATTTACTTGGGACATCAGAGTGATCAAGAATTGGATCCTGAATCTGATATATAGTAAATGAATGAAGAAAAAAAACCTGCAGAGCCCATCAATGATCTCCACGACCGACAAGTTGTCTTTCATGTACCTGGCGAACATACATGGGTAAGCAGCCTTTTCAATTTCAATGAACAGTATTTGATGTATATATGAATTTAGTTTCTTTCTATCATGATGCTTAGGCATGTAACTATTAAACACATGTAACTTTTGGTAGCTTAGTATCCATTGAATAGTTTGACATGTAATTGAACTTTATGATATGCCAATCGATGAATGATGGTAATTTTGGTATGCTACAAATCTTATCATTAAACACGAGTTGCAACTAAACAACTAATGAAATGACCCGTTTATATACATTATAAACGATTCACAATAGTTGATTACATTGCGAGGTATTTGACCTCTATATGATACATTTTACAAACATTGCATTCGTTTTTAAAAGACAAAATTTCTTTACATCGAAAATTGACAGGCATGCATACCATTTCATAATACCCACTATCCAACTATAAATTGATTTAATAATAATCTTTGATGAACTCAATGACTCGAATGCAACGTTCTTCGAAATATGCTATGAAAGACTCCAAGTAATATCTTTAAAATGAGCAAATGCACAGCGGAAGATTTCTTTAACACCTGAGAATAAACATACTTTAAAGTGTCAACCAAAAGGTTGGTGAGTTCATTAGTTTATCATAATCATTTATTTTCATCATTTTAATAGACCACAAGAATTTCATTTCCAGTTCTCATAAATATACGTCCCATGCATAGAGACAAAAATAATCATTCATATGGTGAACACCTGGTAACCGACATTAACTAGATACATATAAGAATATCCCCTATCATTCCGGGATCCTCCTTCGGACATGATATAAATTTCGAAGTACTAAAGCATCCGGTACTTTGGATGGGGTTTGTTAGGCCCAATAGATCTATCTTTAGGATTCGCGTCAATTTGGGTGTCTGTTCCCTAATTCTTAGATTACCAGACTAAAAAGGGGCATATTCGGTTTAATAATCCAGCCATAGAATGTAGTTTCATTTACTTGTGTCTATTTCATAAAATAGTTATAAAAGCAGTGCATGTATTCTCAGTCCCAAAAATATATATTGTAAAAGCATTTAAAAAGGGATCAAATGAAACTCACGCATATAAATATTGTAAAACAGTTAATAAAGCATTTGCATGTATTCTCAGCCCAAAAATGTATATAAAAAGGGAATAATGAAACTCACCATACTGTATTTCGTAGTAAAAATACATATAACGTCATTGAACAAGTGCAAGGTTGGCCTCGGATTCACGAACCTATATTAATTATATATATTTATATGTTGGTCAATATTTGTATAGCAATTTAGGTCAGGTCATAGTGTAATCCTATCCTATAGCTCGAGTCTGACTCTACAGTATAGTAACATGTTATATTACTCATGCTCAATTAAGATTCTAGTAAAAGGTGACGTGTGAAACAACGTAACACAAATGGTTTTATAATCATAAAATAGTATTTAAGTTTTTTTTGTTTTTTTTTTAGAGAAAATCAACACAAAAAGTTAACTGAAAAGTTAACAAGAAAAGTCAAAGTTCAAAGTCAAAAGTCAAAGGTTAAAGTCAAAAATCAAAGGTCAAAGTAAAAATGAGGTCGCATGCAAATATATAATAACTTATACAAAAATGATTTTCGGTCAAACATGACTAAACGGGCCACTTCAGCTATTTTTAGAAAAAATTATCGGAACTCCGATTGATAAACGGCCAAAGATAAAAGTTACACATTACCAAAAAAAATTAAGCATAAATATTACAGAAGTAAACTAAACCTAGACAACTCGTAGTTGCCAACGCGTTTTCGGCATTTCAAAGTTAATTTTTCAGCTTTAATAAATTTACAAAAGTGACCGAGTAGCCTACTTTGGAGATTTTTACAAAATTCCTCAAAACTCGTATTGACAAACAGTCAAAGCCTGCAAATTCTCGTTACCATAAAGATATAACATGATTTTTGGCAAGAGTAAACACATAACAGGCCGACCATGACAACTGATACAAAACTGACATTTTTAAATAAAAAAGTTTCAGCTCTTTTTAGAATTTTAAAATGTGACCAAACCGTCAACTTTGATGATTTTTAGAAAAATCATCGAGACTCGAATTGACAAACGGCCAGAGTTGTTTGTTAGATCTTACAGCAAAGAATTCAGTGGTATTTTTTTTAATATATGAAACAACGCAGATCAGGGAGAATTTCTGTAGCGACCCCGACAAATCGTCAAGTGACGGCGTCGACTACGTGGGTCCCATTACCTGGTCATAAGTCTTTATGACAATGTTTGACCAAAATATGTCACCCTCATTTCAAAATAAAGATTGTTTTCAAAGTTTACAAGAATTGTTCAACCAAAAGTTAAGTTACAAGGTTATAAGTACATTTGAAATCTAGGCGACACGGTTTAAAGTAAAGTCAAAAGACGCTCCAAGTAATGCATGTATACTCGACATCCAATGCAAGTATCAAATAGTGAGCGGAAGCATGTATCACATATCGTGCAAGACCTGAGAAAGACATAGAAGAATCTGTCAACGAAAACGTTGGTGAAATCATAGGTTTAGTAAGTATTAAACGTTGTTTTTGAACCACAAGATTTTGTATTTCCATAACGTAGATTATCCAAATCATTTGCATTCCAAAAGTGTTGTTATACGCGAGCACTCAATTATCAAAACTTAACCAATGTTACCCCATCACACAGTGCTAGAACCCGCACTAAAACACAAAAATATATTTCATCCGCATAACGGTAGCGAACCGTCCGAATGAGGGTTTGTTAAACCCGTATGGCCACACAATATAAGTTCTCGCTTACACCCTGCAAGTGTAACTAATGATAATCGAATTGAGGCATTTTTGTTCTAACTCGCACGTGGAATGTTTGTTTTCACACTTGTGTTCAAAACATAAAAGTAAGTAGTACAAGATGTAACAAAGTATATGTTTTCTCAGCCCACGATTTAAAAGTATAAAAGTTGTTGAAAAGGTGGGACTATGATCTCACCTTGAGCGCAAGAGTTAATAAAGTACTTCAACAAGTAGACGCGTGCAAAGACAAAGCTAGTCTTGACCTAAACATATAGGTTGTATCAATAACGGTAAACACAAACGGTCAAAGATGTTCAATTAGTCCTATGGCTCGTTACGACTCGATTATGTAGCATGTGAATCAATTAGTCAAGTTTCATGCACGATACAAGTAACTAAGCATGTTAGAACGATCGTATAATTGTTTGGTTAAGTTTGACTAAAAGTCAAACTTGGTCAAAGTCAAGGTCAACGGGGTCGGGTCGGGTATCCGACAATTTTCCCATGATGAGAAATCATTTATGAGCAGAATGGCCAAGTTTCATGTTAATCGGAGTTACGGTTAAGCGGGAAACATTTTGTGAAAGGAAAAATAAAAACAAAAATGAGCTGGGCATATGCGCGGCGCGCAATGGGTTGCGCGGCGCGCACCCAAGTGTAAATTCTGGTCAGAACTTAACCATGAAGGCAAACATCTGGGATCTTTGATTCTGCGCGGCGCGCGGGTAAATGCGCGGCGCGCAATACCTGGGAATCATGCAGTTTGCAGAAAAATGGTCCAAGTCACGAACCAAAACATTTTCCAACCCAACTCTTGACCCGCAAACACTTATAATGCCTATCATATATCGTCGAAAAGGTATTTTGACGAGGAATACAACTAACTACCTTTCACAAGCAAAAACATCAATTACAATAACCGAAAACTCGTCAATTTATCAAGAAAGGTTTATTTTCAAGGTTTCAAGTTCGTAAAACGTATTTTATGATTCGGGAATCCAATTTACACATACGATATGCCGTTTCGAAGGTAATTGAGCATACATTGCATCTAAACACTTACTAACAACATTAACAAGCATTCAACGCATCAAAAGTTCATTTCAAAGTCTAACAAACCCTAACCAAAATTCACAAAAATCAATAATCGGGTTTTTGAAGTTTTCTTAATCAACCTACGCATCAAAACGAAGCTAGTGATACTAGTAACACAATTAAAACATGAACTTTAACAATCAAACAACATTTAATCTTCCAAAATGCAAGATTAAGCAAACCCATTTCAAATGTTCAAACTAGTTACTCAAAACAACAAATCGAGCAAGTAAATCATATATTCATGCTAGACACGAGCCATAGACACTAACTAACACCATTTCAAGTCAAAAACACGAATTTAGAGAAATCTAGAGTTTTAGAAATGTTACCCAAACGAGATGAAGTTGGTATCAAATTGTAGAGGATGAAGAGAGGATTCCAAATATGTAATTTGTTTTGTTGTAAGCCTCCTAGATCGAATTTAGATGATGAATGATTGAATTGGGTGTTTGTGTGTGTGTTCTTGCTAGAGAGAAAGAGAGAGAGATGGAGGTGATTGAATGGTGGTGATTGGGGTGGACTAGTTGACCTAGTCAACTAGTTTGCCCCGTGTCAATTTTAGTCCCTCGAGTTTAGAAGCGGGTGCGGGATTTAACCGATCGAATATTTTTAAAACGCAAGTTAACGAGAGGTGTTATAATTAAATGACGGAATTATTATGAACGTTAGTCAACGGAAACTACGAATTTAAATAACGAAAGGTATTATTTTAAAAAAAAAAGACGGGCGTTAAAATAATTTAACGGAAAAATGCGGGATGTTACATTATCCACACCTCAAAAGAAATTTCGTCCCGAAATTTAGTTGGAAATAATAATCGATACCTCTCACTCGAGACCGGAGATGTCAATGCTATGAATAAGTGAAGGTACGTCCTTGAGTGTTCTCATGAATTTGGATTTTTACGATCCCCGGTTTTAACTGGTTTTCCTATGAAGAGGAGTTTGTCATCAATAGCTGGTGCATCTAGAAGGATTGCAAGTTCCTGTTCCGCAGGACACGTTTCTAAGTTTGTTACACGAAATGTAAGGTAAACGGAAACTTAATTGATTCGGCAGTTCTAAATGGTAGGAAGCGGCTCCAATACGCCCCAAGGTTTCAAAAGGTTCAATATTGCGGATATAACCTTCCTCGATTTCCCGAAATGAATTACACCTTTCCAAAGTGCGGTTTCTCAATACTACGCGGTCACACACTGGGTTTGGTGGGGTCTTCATCTAAGTTCGGCATAACTCTTCTGGCGACAATGGGTTGTCTCGAGCCCTTCTCGGACTTGAACGATCTCAATTGTTGTTTCTTGATGGAGTTCAGATTTCGGTGGTTGATGCTTTGGTTAAATGAACAGGGGTATGACATTAGCGGTCATATAGGGTTTCGGAAAGTGCTGCGTTAATATACGAGTGATAGCTGTCGTTGTAAGAGGAACTACTGAAGGTGACAATACCAGTCTGTAACATGTCTTTCCAAGATTGAATCGTACATTTGCTCGGTTCGTCGGTTGTGGGAGATACGCGGTACATGTGTCTAAGCGGGTTTCCAAGGTTTCTTGTAACACTAGAAGTGAAACGAGTATTTCGATACAGGATAAATGACGAAGATACACCGTGTTGGTGTAGAATCTCTTAAGATATGTTTGAACAAGTCAGTTAGGGTTCGAAAAATGTTCGTTAGGACTATTCACCCTCGTGGCGAATACTAATGTAATATGAGGAATTTCTCTATCCATGGAGGAATTTTACAAGGAGTTTCTTTAAACGGAAATGCGAGCGATAAAGATAGGAGTGAAATGAGGACTTAGAATAGGATGAGCTTGCATCTCGAGGTTGCCATAACGCGCCTCTAGTTGTCGAGAATTGAAGTCTGGAAGAGAAACAAGATAGTACACGTAATTGTATAGTTCGGGGTTGAATAATAGTTGGCCGATTATCAGAAACACAAGGACGTTAAGTCAAAGAAGAGTGAAGTATCGTTGGATTGTGTGTTATCTTAAATTCCAGTAATATCAGACGGTAATGGTGAAATAACATAGGTATGTAGTGTGGTACGTGATGACGAGAAAGTTGATTGGATCCACAATTTAGTATTCGAATTCTTCGCGCAAAATAACCAATTTTAGTTACGTTGATTTTGAGTCGAGAGAGTATGCCTTTCGGCGTTCAAGTAGAAATATTTCCATGTTTGAGTTCCATCTAGTGCTATACGAATTTAGCTAGGAAGGTTGGTGTGAAGAATCACGCTCAAGGTTCGAACACGGAGAGGTTTAAAGTTTTCCCTTAGTGAGTTAACGAGTTTAAAAGTCGGGTAACACGAGAAAAGTCAGAAATGAATCTTCGGTAAAAATAGACGAGATCTAAGATTTTACGAATACAAGTCTGAGTTGGGAGAGTTTCCTGATTACATGTGGCTTGATTTCGAGATTGATTTGTAATGCCTTGACCATTAACATCATGGTCTAGAAAATTTGACTTCGTTTAACAGAAATTCTCACTCGGAGAATTTGGTATAGAGTTGCTCTTTTCTCAAAGTTCGAGCGTAAGATGATGATGTTGTTCGTTTGCCTTCTTTACTTGAATAAGTTAAGATGTCATCTATAAATATGATAACAGATTTGTCTAGATAAGTTGCATACGTGGTTTAGGAGGTTCATGAATACGGACGGAGTCCTAAATAAATCAAACGGTACTAAGAGGGATTTACAACTAACGTTGCGAGCTCGGAAAATGGCTTAGGAGACATCGTCTCCCTTAACCCCCAATTGATGATAACCGGAACGGAGGTCGATTTGGAACATACGGGATTCGTACAAATAATCATGAGGTCATGGATGCGAGGGAGAGGGTATCGGTTTCCAATCGAAAATTTCTTAGTTCACAATAATCTATACATAAATGTAGGGCAACAATTTCTCCTTAATGAATAGGTTTTGAGTTCCTTAGTTCTATTGGTGTCGAGTTCAATTTCTTAACGTATATCCTCCGATAATATTTATAGGCACACAATATTTTTCCGTTGATCGCTTAGATCACCTAAATAGTATCTAGGGGAAAAGATGGAATATAAAGAGCACGAGTCAAATCCTTGGTTATAAAACGTCTAACGGTACTCGAATCGAATAAGTATGAAATATACGGTTTGTTGTGAAGAAACGTACCCGTGACTAGTCCATCATCGTCTCGGGCATCCTAGGTGTCGATGTTGTAAGTTCAACGGCGCGCGTTGGTTTTTGCTTTATTCTTTGGGCATTCATTCCTAAAATGACCCGATTGGCCACATTTGTAGCAAATACTCGGCTTTGGAGCGTCGGGCCCCTTTTGAGTGACGGGAGCAG
Organism: Rutidosis leptorrhynchoides; assembly: GCF_046630445.1. Classification (NCBI taxonomy): domain Eukaryota; kingdom Viridiplantae; phylum Streptophyta; class Magnoliopsida; order Asterales; family Asteraceae; genus Rutidosis; species Rutidosis leptorrhynchoides. The sequence continues at coordinate 153,346,465 of NC_092333.1, forward strand.
TACTTCCACAATACTTGGCAATATGACCACTACCTTGGCACCGATGGCAAATTAGCTTGCCACATTCACCAAAATGATGCTTGTGGCATTTGTTGCAAAAAGGTCGTGTCCCGGCATAACTTTTCTTGCCGACGGGGGTGAGAGGTTCCTTGGAAAAGTTGTTGTTGTAGTTACTCGATTGGGGGGCTTCCCATTTTCTTTTGTTGTCACCCGACTCATCCTCGGCTTTAGGTGCCGGCACTTCAATCTCGTCTACCGTTTCGATCAATTGACGGGCCATATTCAGGGCCTCTTGGTGATTACTGGGTTTAGATGACATTACTCCTTGTTTGATGCTCTTGGGAAGACCATCCATGTAAAGTTCAACCCTTAGAGGTTCGGGGGTCACGAGGTTTGGGCACATCAAGGATAGCTCAGAAAATCGTTGATTATATGCCTTTAGGTCATTCCCGACCGCTTTTAAAGTTCTTAGTTCGTGTTCGAGCTTACGGGTCTCTTCGCGCGGGAAGTATTCGGTGATCATCTTTTTCTTTAAGTCGGCCCATGAGAGTGTGTGGGCTTCATCGATACCCACCGACAGCACATACGTATTCCACCATGTGAGGGCGATACCGGCAAAAGTGTGGGTGGAATATTTGACTTTGTCTTGGTCCCGACAACCGCTTATGCTAAAAACGGCTTCTGTTTGCTCAAACCATCGGGTGAGCACAACCGGTCCTCCGGTCCCATCGAAGGTGTGAGGTTTGCACCGCATGAAAGTTTTGTAGGAGCAACCCTCGTTTGAATTACCGGCTCCATGGTTATTGTGGTCGTGGTTGTTATTGATGTCGGAGGAGATACTAGCCATAGCCGCACCTATGGCGGTGGCTATCATGCGTTGAAAAGCTTGTTCGGAAGTTTCATTACGTGGTCCGCGACGGGGAGGCATTGTTCCTTCAAGACACAAGAATATCGTTGATTAGTATTCTCAATAATACTAATCATGATAGGGAATGATGATGTAGAGAAAATTTTCCTTGACTCGCCTTAAATTCTTTATGTCATAATGTCGGAATGTCCATATGAATCACCGTAATATAATCCCGGAAATTATATTACCCTGATTCTCATGTGCATTTAACATTACCTCATAAAGTCAAGGTGGCGCGTCAACAAAATTTATCAACGTAAGATCAAGATCGAATACGAGTTAGATATGATTGAAGAGTTCGAGTATAAATGCACAATTAGTCAAGTAATTCCTACTTCAGTCTATATGCCGGTTGTAGTCTAGATTCACCTATGTACCCTATGACTCTGGGTGGACACAAATGAACTCTAAATCCCTACAACCAAGGCTCTGATACCACTTGTAGCGACCCCGACAAATCGTCAAGTGACGGCGTCGACTACGTGGGTCCCATTACCTGGTCATAAGTCTTTATGACAATGTTTGACCAAAATATGTCACCCTCATTTCAAAATAAAGATTGTTTTCAAAGTTTACAAGAATTGTTCAACCAAAAGTTAAGTTACAAGGTTATAAGTACATTTGAAATCTAGGCGACACGGTTTAAAGTAAAGTCAAAAGACGCTCCAAGTAATGCATGTATACTCGACATCCAATGCAAGTATCAAATAGTGAGCGGAAGCATGTATCACATATCGTGCAAGACCTGAGAAAGACATAGAAGAATCTGTCAACGAAAACGTTGGTGAAATCATAGGTTTAGTAAGTATTAAACGTTGTTTTTGAACCACAAGATTTTGTATTTCCATAACGTAGATTATCCAAATCATTTGCATTCCAAAAGTGTTGTTATACGCGAGCACTCAATTATCAAAACTTAACCAACGTTACCCCATCACACAGTGCTAGAACCCGCACTAAAACACAAAAATATATTTCATCCGCATAACGGTAGCGAACCGTCCGAATGAGGGTTTGTTAAACCCGTATGGCCACACAATATAAGTTCTCGCTTACACCCTGCAAGTGTAACTAATGATAATCGAATTGAGGCATTTTTGTTCTAACTCGCACGTGGAATGTTTGTTTTCACACTTGTGTTCAAAACATAAAAGTAAGTAGTACAAGATGTAACAAAGTATATGTTTTCTCAGCCCACGATTTAAAAGTATAAAAGTTGTTGAAAAGGTGGGACTATGATCTCACCTTGAGCGCAAGAGTTAATAAAGTACTTCAACAAGTAGACGCGTGCAAAGACAAAGCTAGTCTTGACCTAAACATATAGGTTGTATCAATAACGGTAAACACAAACGGTCAAAGATGTTCAATTAGTCCTATGGCTCGTTACGACTCGATTATGTAGCATGTGAATCAATTAGTCAAGTTTCATGCACGATACAAGTAACTAAGCATGTTAGAACGATCGTATAATTGTTTGGTTAAGTTTGACTAAAAGTCAAACTTGGTCAAAGTCAAGGTCAACGGGGTCGGGTCGGGTATCCGACAATTTTCCCATGATGAGAAATCATTTATGAGCAGAATGGCCAAGTTTCATGTTAATCGGAGTTACGGTTAAGCGGGAAACATTTTGTGAAAGGAAAAATAAAAACAAAAATGAGCTGGGCATATGCGCGGCGCGCAATGGGTTGCGCGGCGCGCACCCAAGTGTAAATTCTGGTCAGAACTTAACCACGAAGGCAAACATCTGGGATCTCTGATTCTGCACGGCGCGCGGGTAAATGCGCGGCGCGCAATACCTGGGAATCATGCAGTTTGCAGAAAAATGGTCCAAGTCACGAACCAAAACATTTTCCAACCCAACTCTTGACCCGCAAACACTTATAATGCCTATCATATATCGTTGAAAAGGTATTTTGACGAGGAATACAACTAACTACCTTTCACAAGCAAAAACATCAATTACAATAACCGAAAACTCGTCAATTTATCAAGAAAGGTTTATTTTCAAGGTTTCAAGTTCGTAAAACGTATTTTATGATTCGGGAATCCAATTTACACATACGATATGCCGTTTCGAAGGTAATTGAGCATACATTGCATCTAAACACTTACTAACAACATTAACAAGCATTCAACGCATCAAAAGTTCATTTCAAAGTCTAACAAACCCTAACCAAAATTCACAAAAATCAATAATCGGGTTTTTGAAGTTTTCTTAATCAACCTACGCATCAAAACGAAGCTAGTGATACTAGTAACACAATTAAAACATGAACTTTAACAATCAAACAACATTTAATCTTCCAAAATGCAAGATTAAGCAAACCCATTTCAAATGTTCAAACTAGTTACTCAAAACAACAAATCGAGCAAGTAAATCATATATTCATGCTAGACACGAGCCATAGACACTAACTAACACCATTTCAAGTCAAAAACACGAATTTAGAGAAATCTAGAGTTTTAGAAATGTTACCCAAACGAGGTGAAGTTGGTATCAAATTGTAGAGGATGAAGAGAGGATTCCAAATATGTAATTTGTTTTGTTGTAAGCCTCCTAGATCGAATTTAGATGATGAATGATTGAATTGGGTGTTTGTGTGTGTGTTCTTGCTAGAGAGAAAGAGAGAGAGATGGAGGTGATTGAATGGTGGTGATTGGGGTGGACTAGTTGACCTAGTCAACAAGTTTGTCCCGTGTCAATTTTAGTCCCTCGAGTTTAGAAGCGGGTGCGGGATTTAACCGATCGAATATTTTTAAAACGCAAGTTAACGAGAGGTGTTATAATTAAATGACGGAATTATTATGAACGTTAGTCAACGGAAACTACGAATTTAAATAACGAAAGGTATTATTTTAAAAAAAAAAGACGGGCGTTAAAATAATTTAACGGAAAAATGCGGGATGTTACAATTTCAGTTCCCGTTTCGACATTTCATCAAAATTTGCAAAACTTCTTTTGTCCATAACTTGACAACCGTTCAACGAAACGAGACGTGCTTTATATGAAAATTCATCTACTCGACGAGTAGAATCCAAATAACCACTTTTTATAACCCATAAAATTAGTTCACTAATTATCATCAGCAATTTTAATTACGAAATTAATTATGCAATTTGTTTATTTCATAACTTTCTAACCGTTACTTGGATTCAAGTGATTCTTAAACCAAAATTCAACTATTTTTTGCTAGCTTTCCAACGACATGCATATCTTATACCTTATCTCAATCGTATATGTAACTAATTCAGGAATCAACATAACCTATCTAATGGCAATATCAAAAGTACAAGCATGCATAATCCTATATACTCGAGCACTAGTCAGGGATACACTATTAGTATGTAAAAATTAAATTATGAGTACTCACATATCAATATTGAGATTCAATATTGCAGGAAAGGTACGTAAACGCAACGGAGATGATAAACACTATATTGACCTCACGAGCATACCCCTGAACCATACTCAATCACCTCCATAGCTATAACCCATAATTTCCTTAATCCTATCCCACTCGAAAAAAACAACTTCGAAATCACTCGGACAGCACTCCGTCCTAATATTTTATGTATACTAATAATATCTTGAGATAATACGGAGTAAATATATATATGTAAATCGATTGAGAGAGTTTAGAGAAAACTATTTTCAAGTTTCTATGAAATAATGAAACCTATTGAATTCTATTTATAATAGATTTTTGAATTATTAAAGTATGAATTATTAAAGTGAATTATTAAAGTATGAATTATTAAAGTGAATTATTAAAGTATAAATTATTAAAGTGAATTATTAAAGTATGAATTATTAAAGTGAATTATTAAAGTATGAATTATTAAAGTTAAAGTAAAGTAAAAATAAAGTAAAGGTAAAGTTTAAGTATAGTAAAAGTATAAAACTATGTACGTATAATACGCGTATAAATATATATAATATTAATTTAAATCGTTATATATATTTAATAAAATAAAATATAAATATCGTTATCTTTATCATACTAGTTAAGTAATGAGTTGTCAAAAGTGGTTCTAGATATTTATAAAAGTTATATACGTTTTAATAATAAAGTTCTTTTTAAACTGAAAACGTTTTTGTACGTTTGAAACTAAATAGATCAATCGAGTCTTTATGAGATTCAATCTTCCACTATCCTTTGTCTAGTTCTCAATGATTGACAATTTGTTCTTATTTATAAATCACTTTACCATTTTCCGAATATTGTTAAAACGGAAAGATTTCTCAAATCAACGTGGGCCTTTCAACAGAGACTTGTAATCATAATTCAATATATCTGATAATTCAATCATTTGATCTTATCTTCTAATTCTATTGATAAACATTTTGAAACAGATACAATCATATAAAGTATTTAATCTAATATTTTGTTTACGTTTCAAGTTATAATATATATACACATATACATATATAATCATATTCGTTTAATGGTTCGTGAATCGTTGGAACTTGGTCGAGGTTGAATGAATGTATGAACATAGTTTAAAATTCTTGAAATTTAACTTAACAAATATTGCTTATCGTGTCAGAATCATATAAAGATTAAAGTTTAAATTTGGTTGGAAATTTCCGGGTTGTCACAGTACCTACCCGTTAAAGAAATTTCGTCCCGAAATTTGAGTGAAAAGGTCGTGAATGATAATAAGTATGTTTTCATGATGCATACGGGCTGAAAATTAGAGTTTTATCATCAGCGAATAATTTGGATAAACAATCCATTTATATGAAGAGTACGAATGAAACTAACATAGAAGAGTGAAATGAGTAAGTGTAGATTCATCTTATCATTTGACGTAGATATGATTGATTCCCAGATTTTAAGGGATTTGAAGAAAATCTTCTTAATAAGATTTGACTCTCCGGTAATCAAGGGAATTAGGATCCGCTTTAAATGCGATCATCCATTTTAATTGTTCTGTCGGAGATTTTCTTATAAATTCACCTCCTTCATTTCCTTACAACTCACACCATCTGTTGATGCATTTTATGCAAGTCCCTAGACATCTACCCACGTCCATTGCAGGTACAACAGTTTACAGGCCACCATGATTGCTCGTTATTATCCTATCCGTGTTTGTATATGGTTACAGGAACTGCAGGAACGAGATTTAGATGTTTGACTATGTTAGACTTAGTCAGACGTACTAGTGAAGCCTCACTAGTATGGCTGACAGGCTCATACGCATGGTTGATGCTGAGCTAAGTCACAATTACAACCTAAATGATAAGGCACGAGTGAGTGATCACCCGTACGGTTGATGAAGCCAACTCGTATGTGTGATGGATGAATCGTACGGATGAGTCAACAGCAGGGGTATATAAAGTCTTATGTTCTTCATTTTAGGTTAAGCCTCTCATTTGTTACACACACTCAGATCTGGTGAGCTCCTTCAATTCTCTCTCAACCCAAATCACCCAGGTGGTGAATAATAGCTCTAGGTGTTGATCTAATCACACTTGATTTAGTTGTGGTATGACTAAATTAATCCCAAAAAGCTTAACCTATTCACTAGAGGGTTTGATTCACTTATTCCGTCATTGTGTGAGTTAAATCTGTTGATTTCTAAGTTCCTAGTCATGTTTCATCACCTTCTATTCTTTCCCCCTCAACTCATATTTTAAAGTATTCATCAATATGCTCCATCCAGTTCTGATTCTCGATATACTTCTAACTTTCATATCGGTCATTCTTCTTTTTCATCTACCACCGGAAGAATCTATTTACTTCTACTATACTCTTGGGTTTATAGTGTTTTTAGTTCTCCCGTGTCTTTATATTGCTATATGCATCGATATATATGGTTTATAATTTCTGGTTTGTCGTTGGGCTTTATATGTTCCCTTATATTTCAAAGTCTCTGTTTCTATCTTCTATAATCATTGTCATCCACAGTTAATGCTCTCTTTTATTTGCTGCAATTTATACCCCAATTTCTATTTCGGAGTTTTGTCCTTTCGTTTCTTCTTCTTGCGATTAAGCACCGCTTGTAATGGTCTAGAATTTGTAGATATGAATTTTGAAATGAACATTGTTAATGTTCTAGGAAGGGAATTGTAATGGCACGATCTTGACTTGTCAAATTACCAGAATACCTCAGAAAAAGCCGAATCATCAAGAAATATTTTCTTGATATTTTAGAGGTTAAATAGAATACAAGAGTCGTATAACATGGCACATGATGATGTTATGATCTGTGAATCATCACGTTTCATTTAGAAACTCAGCATGAATTACTGTAATATAATCACGTTGATCAAGTGTCATTATATTATACTAACTCATGCTTCAGTTTCCAACACTACTTCAAAAACATTCATATTTTAAACTCAAAGGTTTACAGAGTATATTAACTAAACAGTTTCCTTTTTGATGTAATACAGATAGCGCAAAGAGATAAATGATTCCAGATAAGAATAGTTATGGAAATATCTTCAGAAATATGGGGGATATTTATAATTAAAGATATGATGATATTTTATAATTTCTAATATCAGAGGATGATGAAGAATATTGTCCGCGGGGGTTTGATATTGCTCTAAACATACAAATTATTCGACGCAATATCACTTATATTTCATAGGTTTTCACCATCTACAAAGACATTCAATGAGCATTTCACGAGAAAAACGATAAAAGTAGACAAGAGCTTGCTATTCGAAGAAACGACGATAAAATGATAGTTTTAACCAAATTTATATCAAGAAACGTTTATCCGAATGAAAGTACAAGATAATTGAAGAAAAGAGTTCAAATGGAAAGTGCCAAGTCAATTTAACGTCAACACGGGATCAACATAGAACAAACAAAAAAGAAAAATAAAGAAAACTGCCATTATCTCTTACTCGAATCGTGTAGATCTACACGAAACGCGTAGTAATTTAGCCTTACGCGAATCGTGTGACCTCTACACGAAACGCGTAATGTTAGGCCGAGTTTAATCATGGATCAGAAATGGGGCGGCTGCTTTTGAGATTAAAAACTATTCTTTTTCTTAGTGCTACAGCAAATAGGATGGCTTTTGACTCAACTACTACTTCTATTTCAATGATAAATAAGGAGATACATAACAGATATTAAGGAGACAATTATTATACACACATACAAATTATTGTCATTTATTTTTAGCACTCTGTATCATTTTCATTTTAATCTCAAGGTTCAATATTTAGGATAGTTTCAAATATTAAGGGGGTATTGTTCGTGATTAAGGGTGTTATTGTACGCGTGAAAGGGGTGTTATTATTGTAATTTTCTACCGTTTGAAGTTAATGAAAGTGAAGATATTTTAGTAAGTTTACTCTGTTAAAATTATCGTTGTTATTATGTTTGCATATCCATATTTTTATGTTTACCCTAGCGTAATGAATAGCTAAATTTTCATAGTGTTTGCTTAGATGTAGAGCCCCTAGTGAAATGGATTGTTATCAATTGTAAAAGTTAAAATGTAACTTTAGTATTTTTAATATTGAGCCTAGTTAAAAGAACCATTTTTATGTAATTAGGTATTTAACCCTTGCCACTTAATTTATTAAATTTAAAATAACGAAAGTTGTTTTTATTTACATAAATTAAGCTTCAACATTAAAAATGATCTAGACGAATTTATGGATAAGTTATTAACACCAATTTAGAAATAAACTTCGGTGGTTTGGGTAATATCAATAATTATATGACAGTGAAATTGTAAAAAGGGAAACCGTTACGATTTGGGTATTGGCGAAAGTCAAAACTAGGCTAGGTCTCAATTTAAATACTTAAGGAATAGTAGCTATCTAAAAAGAATCCGATGAAAATTAGATTTTATTTAGTTAGTCTTAACCTTATATTTATTCGAAAGAAAAATATAAAGTTTATTACTAAAACATTTTAAATAGGGCGTAAACTCAAAACAATCCATGGACCTAGGGGTGACACATTTAAGTAAACACTCCCATTTATCCCATTATTATTTCTTGTAAACGTATTATTATTATTATTTACGAATTATTATTATAAAATATAAAAGATTACATAAAAATACTTAAAATTCGTACCAGACTGTTTGTCACATCGTATAAGTCATACGCGAATCGTGTATGGTATACGCGAAACGCGTATGCCTGTAAATCAAACTGTACGATCAGAATCACACAATTCGCGTAGGTTTTAAATTATACGCGATACGCGTATAAATACGCGAAACGCGTAAGGTAATAACGCGGCTACAGTACCAGTTAGGGTAAAATTAGGGTTTTAATTATTTAATTATTTATATTTAGGTTATTACTATATAATTAATATTAGTTATTATAAAATACCTTAATACATGTTTTAACCTTATAATTAGTGTTAATTAAAAGTTTATAACTTATAATTAGTTTGTAATTAGTTAAATTACTATTCCTAATAATTTATATTAATATAATTAAAACTTGTCATTTAGTTAATTTAAATAAGTTTATATTATAATTACTCAAAACAAAATTCTAAACATATAGTTTTATTAAAAATTACTATTTTACTAATTACCATCTAGTAATATAATTAATGCATCATAATTAGCATAATTTCATTTAGTTCCTTTTTAAGTTATTTATTGTAATCTTGTAATTTTATTTATGAAGTAAATTAGTTAAGTTATTTTCTGTTACTGTTATATTATAAATTCCTAATCCAAAACCCCCTTTAATTAAGTTTGACATCAAAGACTATTAAAAACCATTAAACACTCCATCTCCCTGTGGAACGAATCGGATTTACCAACAAACTAAACTACATGAATAGGACTAGTTGCCTATATATGTGTGAAATCAACCTGAATTCAATAAAATACCACATATACAATAAATCAATTCGTGTAACAAAACAACTCAAATCCGTTCATAAATAAAGGTTACGATCCAGCACATCAACTTTTTGGCGCCGCTGCCGGGGAGTTGGCAGTTAAATAAATAGATAATTTTTTTAATTCGTAGTAGTAGTTGGATTTGTACGTGGACCGGGTTGTTGGATCACCAATTTTATTGGTCAATAGAAGGATCCTGCCCCTCTGCTGCATCTTTTGGCTATTCGAAACGTGGACAAAATCAGAAGGAAAATCTGTTTGTTTAAGGGTTTTTATCATTGTTTTTATGTTATTCGATACTCTCGAGGAAATTCATTTCCAAGAAAGTTCAAAGTTTTTGAATAAATCCTTTAATTCTTTGTACAATTTCCCAAATTGTATGATCCGTTCAATCCTAAACTCGTTAAACTTAATCCGGAACCTCAAAGAATTAATAAAGGACAAAAACAACAAAAAGAAATAGGAAGTACTAGTAATTTTAAAAAAACCGAAAAACACTAAAAAAGAGAAACAAATAGGTAACCCTAGATAAACCTTTAGTGAAGTGATCTCATAATAGAAATTAATGTATGAACTTACGTTCCTCTAACGCTGAATTAACTCCTTCACATCCTGAACCCGAAAGAAAATTCCACGAACGCTTAAGAGCTCAAGAAGTAGAATCTCTTGCTAAAAATTTAGAGTCACTTTTCTTAGAATCCGACTCTGAACCAATAATTCAACCAATCATAGAGCCGATTATTAAAGAAGAAGAAGAAATGGCTGATTCAAATCAAACGATGGAAGCATTAATGAAGGCCACAAGAAAAGGTCAAGGCCACGCAATCATCCAACCCACGATGAGTGATGGCTTTGAAATAAAAGGTCAATTTTTACACATGGTAACTAATACATGTCAATTCGGTGGAGCCCCAAATGAGGATGCTAACGAGCATCTTCGTAAGTTTGTAAGCATTTGCAAGCTTTTCAAAATCAAAGATGTCACCGATGAAGTTGCATGTTTAAAAATCTTTCCATGGTCCTTAAAAGATGATGCAAGAGATTGGCTAGACTCATTACCAGAAGGTTATATTGAAAACTGGAATGATATGATGGATAAATTTTTGTCAGAATTCTTTCCTGCTTCAAAAGCAGCAGAATTACAAAGTGACATAAATCACTTTAAACAAAAGCCTAATGAAACTCTTTATGAAGCTTGGACCCGATTCAATAAAATGCTTCAAATATGTCCTCAACACGGGTTGAATACATTCCAAAAGGTCCAAATATTCTATAAAGGAGTCAATGTGGCAACTAGAAAAGATATAGATGTTGCAGCCGGAGGTTCGATCATGAAGAAAACACCTGAAGACGCTCACACAATCATTGCTGATTTAGCTTCCCATTCCCATAATTGGCATCAAGAAATAGAATTCTCTAGATCATCAAATGTTGCTAGTATTGAAAGCAATGATGAAATTGTTTCTTTAAAAGTTCAAATAGCAAATCAAGCACGGCAAATCGAGAAAGAAACCAAGGAAATGCATGCTATCAGAGTAGGATGTGAACTGTGCCAAGGTCCCCATCTTACTAGAGATTGTGATCAAAGTACAATGGAAGAGCAAGCAAATTTCTTTGGTTACTTACGAAAAGGTGAAATGAACTTCAGTGATTTTCCAGCTATAGAAGCAAACAACCGAAAATATCCTCCTATAAACAGCTATCAAGTAGGAGGACCTTCAGGATCAAATAATAATAACTATCAAAATAATAATAACTATCAAGGAGGAAATCCAGGTTACCAAAATAACCGGAATTTCCCAAATCAAAATCAAAGAAATCCGCCACCAGGCTATAATAACCGAAATCAACCACAACGAAATTATCAAAATAATTTCCAACACAATCAGCCACAACCACTAGCACTTATGCAACCACAACCATTAGTAATTATGCAACCTCAACCTGAGAGGAAATCTGGTTTAGAAGATCTCTTAAGAGATTTTATGGTTAAGCACGAGCAAAATGCAGAGCTCCAAACTCAGCAAATCCGAAATCAACAAGCCACAATACAAAACTTAGAAAGGAATGTTGGAAGGATATCACAGTTACTATCAGAGAGACCACCAGGTACTCTCCCCTCAAATACTCAAGTGAATCCCAATAACCCCCAAACAAGGAACGAGCATGTAAATGCTATAACTACTAGAAGTGGTTTAACTACTAAACCGGAGACTCTTAAGTCCCCGGAAGTTCCTTTATGTCCTTCTGTTTTACAAATTCCGGTTGATGAAAATGAGCAAGTTGACAAAGAACAAGAGAAAGATGATCCACCTGAGATCATACCAAAGAAAAGTGAAGAACCAACAGTAAAGGTGCATAAGGAACCTATTCCATACCCAAAAGCATTAAAAAGGGACAGACTCGCAAGGCGATATGAGAAATTTGCGGAGATGATTAAGCAAATTAGCATTAACATGCCACTCGCGGAGGTTCTTAGGGATATGCCCAATTACGGGAAGTTTTTAAAGGATCTCATATCCTCGAAGGGTAAATACCACGACGTTTCTGCCACATTCCTCCATGAGGAATGTTCGGCCATCTTAAAGAAACAAAATGTACCTCCAAAATTAGGAGACCCTGGTAGTTTTATCATACCATGTATGATGGGTGATTCGGTGGTTTACGATGCACTAGCCGACCTAGGTGCAAGTGTTAACTTAATGCCTTACTCGTTATATTTAAAACTTGACTTAGGAGACTTAAAACCAACCCGAATGGGTATTCGATTAGCAAACCAATCATTTGATACTCCCATAGGTATAGCCGAGGATATACTTGTAAAAGTTGGCTCACTTATCTTTCCCGTCGACTTTGTTATTCTAGAAATGCAAGAGGACACAAAAGTTCCTATCATTTTAGGACGTCCTTTTCTAAACACTGCAGATACTATCATTAATGTCTAAAAAGAACAATTGAGTCTAGGTGTGGGAAACGAGAGAATAATTTGTCACATTGACAAAGCCATGAAAAGACCCACTTCTACCGATGACTCTTGTTTTCAAATTGATGTTATAGATCTTTGTGTCGAGAACGAATTGAAGGAGCTACTTGAAATTGATATCCCGGGGTTAGCCCCGGTAAGTGAGAATGAATACTTCAATATTGATAAAGATTTTGATGAGTTGATGAAGGTGGTCAAGGATGACGAGACCATAATAGAAGAAATTCCCATGGAAGAGGAATCGTTTGAGGAAATCAAAAATGAAGATAGATTTCGTATAAAAAATTTCTTAGAAGAACCACCCGTACTAGAGCTTAAAGAGCTACCCAAACACTTGGAGTATGCTTATCTCGAAGGTACATCTCAATTACCGGTAATTATTGCTTCACATCTTTCAGATAATGAGAAGGATAAGCTAATTTCTGTATTAAAAACCCATAAAAAGGCTATAGCCTGGAAAACAACTGACATTCCGGGAATAAACCCGTCTTATTGTACACATAAAATTCTCCTTGAGAATGACTACAAACCCGTAGTACAAAGACAACGCAGGCTAAATCCCAACATGAAAGAGGTTGTTAAAAAGGAGGTCATCAAGCTTCTTGACGCCGGGTTAATCTACCCCATCTCCGATAGTCCATGGGTTAGTCCAGTACAAGTAGTACCCAAAAAGGGGGGTACAACCGTTATATTAAATGAAAAGGACGAACTCGTCCCAACTAGAACAGTTACCAGCTGGAGAGTCTGTATTGATTACAGACGTCTAAATGATGCCACTAGAAAGGATCATTTCCCATTACCTTTTATTGATCAAATGCTTGAACGATTAGCGGGAAAAGAATATTATTGCTTTTTAGACGGTTTCTCCGGTTACTTCCAAATTCCAATTGATCCAACGACCAAGAACTAATACGTAGTTTAACGCATTGAGTTTAGATGTACGTAATTCATATCAAAACTGGGGAGCGAGATCAGAAGATCAGTACACTGCTTTATCTCGGCAATTAGGGGACATTAGGCATACCCAGCTAGATCAATATAATATGCTGTCCAACATCCGATATGATCAGAGGGGAATGGGAAATCAATTAGAGTAGGCGCACCAACTGAAATGTCCCGTTCTTATTGATTAAAAACGTTCCATATTAATTGATTTCGTTGCGAGGTTTTGACCTCTATATGAGACGTTTTTCAAAGACTGCATTCATTTTAAAACAAACCATAACCTTTATTTCATCAATAAAGGTTTAAAAAAAACTTTACGTAGATTATCAAATAATGATAATCTAAAATATCTTGTTTACACACGACCAATACATAATGGTTTACAATACAAATATGTTACAATAAAATAAGTTTCTTGAATGCAGTTTTTACACAATATCATACAAGCATGGACTCCAAATCTCGTCCTTATTTAAGTATGCGACAGCGGAAGCTCTTAATAATCACCTGAGAATAAACATGCTTAAAACGTCAACAAAAATGTTGGTGAGTTATAGGTTTAACCTATATATATCAAATCATAATAATAGACCACAAGATTTCATATTTCAATACACATCCCATACATAGAGATAAAAATCATTCATATGGTGAACACCTGGTAACCGACATTAACAAGATGCATATATAAGAATATCCCCATCATTCCGGGACACCCTTCGGATATGATATAAATTTCAAAGTACTAAAGCATCCGGTACTTTGGATGGGGTTTGTTAGGCCCAATAGATCTATCTTTAAGATTCGCGTCAATTAGGGTGTCTGTTCCCTAATTCTTAGATTACCAGACTTAATAAAAAGGGGCATATTCGATTTCGATAATTCAACCATAGAATGTAGTTTCACGTACTTGTGTCTATTTTGTAAATCATTTATAAAACCTGCATGTATTCTCATCCCAAAAATATTAGATTTTAAAAGTGGGACTATAACTCACTTTCACAGATTTTTACTTCGTCGAGAAGTAAGACTTGGCCACTGGTTGATTCACGAACCTATAACAATATATACATATATATCAAAGTATGTTCAAAATATATTTACAACACTTTTAATATATTTTGATGTTTTAAGTTTATTAAGTCAGCTGTCCTCGTTAGTAACCTACAACTAGTTGTCCACAGTTAGATGTACAGAAATAAATCGATAAATATTATCTTGAATCAATCCACGACCCAGTGTATACGTATCTCAGTATTGATCACAACTCAAACTATATATATTTTGGAATCAACCTCAACCCTGTATAGCTAACTCCAACATTCACATATAGAGTGTCTATGGTTGTTCCGAAATATATATAGATGTGTCGACATGATAGGTCGAAACATTGTATACGTGTCTATGGTATCTCAAGATTACATAATATACAATACAAGTTGATTAACTTATGGTTGGAATAGATTTGTTACCAATTTTCACGTAGCTAAAATGAGAAAAATTATCCAATCTTGTTTTACCCATAACTTCTTCATTTTAAATCCGTTTTGAGTGAATCAAATTGCTATGGTTTCATATTGAACTCTATTTTATGAATCTAAACAGAAAAAGTATAGGTTTATAGTCGGAAAAATAAGTTACAAGTCATTTTTGTAAAGGTAGTCATTTCAGTCGAAAGAACGACGTCTAGATGACCATTTTAGAAAACATACTTCCACTTTGAGTTTAACCATAATTTTTGGATATAGTTTCATGTTCATAATGAAAATCATTTTCTCAGAATAACAACTTTTAAATCAAAGTTTATCATAGTTTTTAATTAACTAACTCAAAACAGCCCGCGGTGTTACTATGACGGCGTAAATCCGGTTTTACGGTGTTTTTCGTGTTTCCAGGTTTTAAATCATTAAGTTAGCATATCATATAGATATAGAACATGTGTTTAGTTGATTTTAAAAGTCAAGTTAGAAGGATTAACTTTTGTTTGCGAACAAGTTTAGAATTAACTAAACTATGTTCTAGTGATTACAAGTTTAAACCTTCGAATAAGATAGCTTTATATGTATGAATCGAATGATGTTATGAACATCATTACTACCTTAAGTTCCTTGGATAAACCTACTGGAAAAGAGAAAAATGGATCTAGCTTCAACGGATCCTTGGATGGCTCGAAGTTCTTGAAGCAGAATCATGACACGAAAACAAGTTCAAGTAAGATCATCACTTGAAATAAGATTGTTATAGTTATAGAAATTGAACCAAAGTTTGAATATGATTATTACCTTGTATTAGAATGATAACCTACTGTAAGAAACAAAGATTTCTTGAAGTTGGATGATCACCTTACAAGATTGGAAGTGAGCTAGCAAACTTGAAAGTATTCTTGATTTTATGTAACTAGAACTTGTAGAATTTATGAAGAACACTTAGAACTTGAAGATAGAACTTGAGAGAGATCAATTAGATGAAGAAAATTGAAGAATGAAAGTGTTTGTAGGTGTTTTTGGTCGTTGGTGTATGGATTAGATATAAAGGATATGTAATTTTGTTTTCATGTAAATAAGTCATGAATGATTACTCATATTTTTGTAATTTTATGAGATATTTCATGCTAGTTGCCAAATGATGGTTCCCACATGTGTTTGGTGACTCACATGGGCTGCTAAGAGCTGATCATTGGAGTGTATATACCAATAGTACATACATCTAAAAGCTGTGTATTGTACGAGTACGAATACGGGTGCATACGAGTAGAATTGTTGATGAAACTGAACGAGGATGTAATTGTAAGCATTTTTGTTATGTAGAAGTATTTTTATAAGTGTATTGAAGTCTTTCAAAAGTGTATAAATACATATTAAAACACTACATGTATATACATTTTAACTGAGTCGTTAAGTCATCGTTAGTCGTTACATGTAAGTGTTGTTTTGAAACCTTTAGGTTAACGATCTTGTTAAATGTTGTTAACCCAATGTTTATAATATCAAATGAGATTTTAAATTATTATATTATCATGATATTATCATGTATGAATATCTCTTAATATGATATATATACATTAAATGTCTTTACAACGATAATCGTTACATATATGTCTCGTTTAAAAATCATTAAGTTAGTAGTCTTGTTTTTACATATGTAGTTCATTGTTAATATACTTTATGATATGTTTACTTATCATAGTATCATGTTAACTATATATATATATATATATATATATATATATATATATATATATATATATATATATATATATATCCATATATATGTCATCATATAGTTTTTACAAGTTTTAACGTTCGTGAATCACCTGTCAATTTGGGTGGTCAATTGTCTATATGAAACATATTTCAATTAATCAAGTCTTAACAAGTTTGATTGCTTAACATGTTGGAAACATTTAATCATGTAAATATCAATCTCAATTAATATATATATAAACATGGAAAAGTTCGGGTCACTACAGTACCTACCCGTTAAATAAATTTCGTCCCGAAATTTTAAGCTGTTGAAGGTGTTGACGAATCTTCTGGAAATAGATGCGGGTATTTCTTCTTCATCTGATCTTCACGCTCCCAGGTGAACTCGGGTCCTCTACGAGCATTCCATCGAACCTTAACAATTGGTATCTTGTTTTGCTTAAGTCTTTTAACCTTACGATCCATTATTTCGACGGGTTCTTCGATGAATTGAAGTCTTTCGTTGATTTGGATTTCATCTAACGGAATAGTGAGATCTTCTTTAGCAAAACATTTCTTCAAATTCGAGACGTGGAAAGTGTTATGTACAGCCGCGAGTTATTGAGGTAACTCAAGTCGGTAAGCTACTGGTCCGACACGATCAATAATCTTGAATGGTCCAATATACCTTGGATTTAATTTCCCTCGTTTACCAAATCGAACAACGCCTTTTCAAGGTGCAACTTTAAGCATGACCATATCTCCAATTTCAAATTCTATATCTTTTCTTTTAATGTCAGCGTAGCTCTTTTGTCGACTTTGGGCGGTTTTCAACCGTTGTTGAATTTGGATGATCTTCTCGGTAGTTTCTTGTATAATCTCCGGACCCGTAATCTGTCTATCCCCCACTTCACTCCAACAAATTGGAGACCTGCACTTTCTACCATAAAGTGCTTCAAACGACGCCATCTCAATGCTTGAATGGTAGCTGTTGTTGTAGGAAAATTCTGCTAACGGTAGATGTCGATCCCAACTGTTTCCGAAATCAATAACACATGCTCGTAGCATGTCTTCAAGCGTTTGTATCGTCCTTTCGCTCTGCCCATCAGTTTGTGGATGATAGGCAGTACTCATGTCTAGACGAGTTCCTAATGCTTGCTGTAATGTCTGCCAGAATCTTGAAATAAATCTACCATCCCTATCAGAGATAATAGAGATTGGTATTCCATGTCTGGAGACGGCTTCCTTCAAATACAGTCGTGCTAACTTCTCCATCTTGTCATCTTCTCTTATTGGCAGGAAGTGTGCTGATTTGGTGAGACGATCAACTATTACCCAAATAGTATCAAAACCACTTGCATTCCTTGGCAATTTAGTGATGAAATCCATGGTAATGTTTTCCCATTTCCATTCCAGGATTTCGGGTTGTTGAAGTAGACCCGATGGTTTCTGATGCTCAGCTTTGACCTTAGAACACGTCAAACATTCTCCTACGTATTTAGCAACATCGGCTTTCATACCCGGCCACCAAAAATGATTCTTGAGATCCTTGTACATCTTTCCCGTTCCAGGATGTATTGAGTATCTGGTTTTATGAGCTTCTCTAAGTACCATTTCTCTCATATCTCCAAATTTTGGTACCCAAATCCTTTCAGCCCTATACCGGGTTCCGTCTTCCCGAATATTAAGATGCTTCTCCGATCCTTTGGGTATTTCATCCTTTAAATTTCCCTTTTTTAAAACTCCTTGTTGCGCCTCCTTTATTTTAGTAGTAAGGTTATTATGAATCATTATATTCATAGATTTTACTCGAATGGGTTCTCTGTCCTTCCTGCTCAAGGCATCGGCTACCACATCTGCCTTCCCCAGGTGGTAATGAATCTCAAAGTCGTAATCATTCAATAATTCAATCCACCTACGCTGTCTCATATTCAGTTGTTTCTGATTAAATATGTGTTGAAGACTTTTGTGGTCGGTATATATAATACTTTTGACCCCATATAAGTAGTGCCTCCAAGTCTTTAATGCAAAAACAACCGCGCCTAATTCCAAATCATGCGTCGTATAATTTTGTTCGTGAATCTTCAATTGTCTAGACGCATAAGCAATCACCTTCGTTCGTTGCATTAATACACAACTGAGACCTTGCTTTGATGCGTCACAATAAATCACAAAATCATCATTCCCTTCAGGCAATGACAATATAGGTGCCGTAGTTAGCTTTTTCTTCAATAACTGAAACGCTTTCTCTTGTTCATCATTCCATTCAAATTTCTTCCCTTTATGCGTTAATGCAGTCAAGGGTTTTGCTATTCTGGAAAAGTCTTGGATGAACCTTCTGTAGTAACCAGCTAGTCCTAAAAACTGGCGTATGTGTTTCGGAGTTTTCGGGGTTTTCCACTTTTCAACAGTTTCTATCTTTGCCGGATCCACCTTAATACCTTCTTTGTTCACTATGTGACCGAGGAATTGAACTTCTTCCAACCAAAATGCACACTTTGAAAACTTAGCGTACAATTCTTCCTTCCTCAATACTTCTAACACCTTTCTCAAATGTTCACCGTGTTCTTGGTCATTCTTTGAGTAAATAAGTATGTCATCAATGAAGACAATGACAAACTTGTCAAGGTATGGTCCACACACTCGGTTCATAAGGTCCATGAACACAGCTGGTGCATTAGTTAAACCAAACGGCATGACCATAAACTCGTAATGACCGTAACGTGTTCTGAAAGCAGTATTTGGAATATCATCTTCTTTCACCCGCATTTGATGATACCCGGAACGTAAGTCAATCTTTGAATAAACAGATGAGCCTTGTAGTTGATCAAATAAGTCGTCGATTCTCGGTAGTGGGTAGCGGTTCTTGATGGTAAGTTTGTTCAACTCTCGATAGTCGATACACAACCTGAATATACCATCTTTCTTCTTGACAAACAAAACAGGAGCTCCCCACGGTGATATGCTTGGTCGAATGAAACCACGCTCTAAAAGTTCTTGTAATTGGCTTTGCAGTTCTTTCATCTCGCTGGGTGCGAGTCTGTAAGGAGCACGAGCTATTGGTGCAGCTCCTGGTATAAGATCTATTTGAAATTCAACGGATCGATGTGGGGGTAATCCCGGTAATTCTTTCGAAAATACATCGGGAAATTCTTTTGCAATGGGAACATCAATGATGCTCTTTTCTTCAGTTTGTACTTTCTCGACGTGTGCTAGAACAGCATAGCAACCTTTTCTTATTAGTTTTTGTGCCTTCAAATTACTAATAAGATGTAGCTTTGTGTTGCCCTTTTCTCCGTACACCATTAAGGGTTTTCCTTTTTCTCGTATAATGCGAATTGCATTTTTGTAACAAACGATCTCTGCTTTCACTTCTTTCAACCAGTCCATACCGATTATCACATCAAAACTCCCTAACTCTACTGGTATTAAATCAATCTTAAATGTTTCGCTAACCAGTTTAATTTCTCGATTCCGACATATATTATCTGCTGAAATTAATTTACCATTTGCTAATTCGAGTAAAAATTTACTATCCAAAGGCGTCAATGGACAACTTAATTTAGCACAAAAATCTCTACTCATATAGCTTCTATCCGCACCCGAATCAAATAAAACGTAAGCAGATTTATTGTCAATAAGAAACGTACCCGTAACAAGCTCCGGGTCTTCCTGTGCCTCTGCCGCATTAATATTGAAAACTCTTCCGCGGCCTTGTCCATTCGTGTTCTCCTGGTTCGGGCAATTTCTAATAATGTGGCCCGGTTTTCCACATTTATAACAAACTACATTGGCATAACTTGCTCCGACACTACTTGCTCCACCATTACTCGTTCCGACACCATTTGTTCCTTTCGTTCTATTAACCCCTGGTCCGTAGACCTCACACTTCGCCGCGCTATTGTAACGACCCGGAAATTTCCGACCAAATTTAAACCTAATCTTGATATGTTTCCGAAACGATAAGCAAAAACCCTAATGTTGAGTCTCGAAAGCTTTGAAATCTATGTTCATATATTCAAATTACCCATAACTGGTCCCGACGATTCACGAGCATTGTTGTAAGTAGATATATATATATTTGAGACAATTATTATATTTTTTTTTTATACGCCAACGCATATTATATAATGTATTTATATTAAAATATATAAATAATAAATATATGTTACCATAAAATATACATGGTATAATTATAATATATAACCTTAATATAATGAATGTAATTATAAATATGATTATTACATCAATATTAATATTTAGTGATAGTATTATTATTTTATTAGCATTGTTTTCAAAAGATAATATATGGGTATGAAAATTTATACATAAATTGATAT
Organism: Rutidosis leptorrhynchoides; assembly: GCF_046630445.1. NCBI lineage: Eukaryota > Viridiplantae > Streptophyta > Magnoliopsida > Asterales > Asteraceae > Rutidosis > Rutidosis leptorrhynchoides. The sequence goes on from NC_092333.1 coordinate 153,367,669, forward strand.
GATATTATTGTTACTAAAATTATTGTTAATATAATTATTATTATAAACAGTAGTAAAATTTTAAGTTTATTATTATGATTAATATTACTATTATTATTAGTATTAGTCATTTTGACTATTGTAATATTATGATTTTCATCATTTTTATAGTTAACATCATTTTTATTATTGAATATTATTATTATTATTTGTATTATTATTAATTATTAATATCAATTGATATATTTAGTATTAATATTAATATTTATTATATATAAAATCAAAACACAGATACATATAAAATCTGTTTAGCATCGTATTCACTACTATTTGATTTGTCGGATTGATTGAAATCATTAACAGTGATAATTACATTACTGGACAAATTTGTTAGTGATTCGCATCCATTGTTTTTCCTGTTTTTGTCTTTGTCGATTACATTCATAACCGAGACCACATTTTTTTTATTTATATAAACGAGCAAGAAGAATGGAGTCACATAATTTTTCCTTCCACAATCAAATTCGGTTACCACAATTAACAGTAATTCAAATCCATTAAATCATCAATAAAATTTCGCTATTTCGGATCGAAGAACACAATAATAAGATAAATAAAAAAATATATATATATATATATATATATATATTTTGATGTATCTGAAATTGATACTGATCCACGAACAATTGGGTTGTGATTATCAACAAACCTTATGAATAAATTCATACCCAACTCGATCTTCGTTTCAAAAAATCAAATTGAAGTTTAAACTTGTACAAGTTACTCTTGCTCATCGATATCTTTTATAAGTCGAACCTCACCTTGTTGAAGACTCCTGCTCTTTTAATTCGCAAGATCTGCAGCTATCTTCTCCATTACTGATTAAACAGTAAGATTACGAGACCAATCGGTGATGAGGTACAAAGAGGGGATGATGATAAGCGAAGGAGATGCAGGATCGATATTTTTTTTTTTTTTTTTTTCCTCCTGTTGGCGAAACTGCAGACGCCACTTCCCCTTTAAACCCTCGTTTTTATTTATTTAACACTATCAGTTGATTGTTTGGGCTAATAATGAAGTTGGGCCGGAGTTTTAAAGAATGGGCCAAAGTTCATATGTTTCTGTCTGGGCCTAGGGTTAGTGAAGAGGCTGTGGAAGGGTTAAATAAAACACAAACCGCGGTATAACAGATAAACAAATACGGACTAATGGTTGGGATGTGATGTTGCTGAGCAAGGGGTCGCGGGTTCAATCCCTGACAGTAGCAGTTTTTATATTTTAAAGCCTGTCCCCTTTTTAAAGGTAGTATCATTATTTTTATTAGTATTACTATTAATGTTATTATTATTATTATTATTATTATTATTAAGTGTTTGTATTATTAATATTACTAATATTAAAATTTTAATTCTTAATAAGATTGACTTTATTATTAAAACTATCACTTTTATAAAAAAATTATTATTATCATTATTTTTATGACAAATAAATATTATGCATATAAACACATATTTCTTTTACGATACATATAATAAATTATTAATATAATACTAATTATATATGTGTGTATATATATGACTATAAACATTAATTGTTTTAAAATGTATATACAGAATAAATATAAATAACATCTAATTTAAGATATGATAAATAAAATGTATATATATATATTCTAATTGCAATCTAGTATAAAGTTTATATAACTACAACACTAAATATATATGTTATATAATTAATAGATGAATTACTTGAATACAATTTTGTGTGTTAATATATGTATATACAAATGATTTAGGTTCGTGAATCCGAGGCCAACCCTACAATTGTTCAATGATGTTAAATGTATTTTTACTACAAAATACAGTATGGTGAGTATATAGTCCCCTTTTAAACTTTAAATATTTTTGGGCTGAGAATACATGCGCTGTTTTTATAAATGATTTACGTTATGGACACAAGTGACTAAAATTACGTTCTACATGGGTTTGAATCAAAAATCCCCTAGCTTGGTAACTTTAACTATTGGTTTATGAACTGGTAGGCGCGAATCCTAAAGATAGATCTATCGGGTTTTACACCCCCACCCAGATGTTGTTCTAGTAAACTAGAAGAACGGGTGTTTAGTACTTCGAGGTTAACGGAACGCACTTGATTCGGTGTACATATTATTATAACTCAGGGGTACACACTCTTGTTAAGGCTAGTTACCGGGTGCCCACTGCTTAGAATACTTTTCATACACTTGCGAGTGTATTATGTTTATAAACTTTAAATCTTGTGGTCCATAGTTATAACGCTGCTAGTATTAAACCTATATATCTCACCAACTTTATGTTGACTTTTTAAAGCATGTTATTCTCAGGTACAAATTAAGACTTCCGCTGTGCAATAGCTCATATTAAGGACATTACTTGGTTTTGATCATCGCGATGGGACCAACTGTTGAAGATTCCGTCCGGGAGAATTAGTCGCGGACGTTTCAGTTGGTATCAGAGCGTTGGTCTTAGTGAACCAGGTCTTGCATTAGTGTGTCTGATTAGTAGTTGTTAGGATACATTAATGAGTCTGGACTTTGACCGTGTCTACATGTCAAAAGTTTTACTTATCATTTCTAGTCGGAAACCACTTGCTTATCATCCTTAGGGATTTGCCTGCTTATCATTCTTTAGTCTAGACACGTCTTACTGCATTTAGTGCATCGATAGTGTATAGACAAAATTCATATCTTAGAGTATCTGCTACCGTAGAATTGCCTGAGACATACCGTAAATTGCTCCGTGGTCTACATAATCTTTAGTATTATATATATACTCTATGAAGTTAGAATATCATCCTCAATTCGAAAATTATTTCACATCAAAGATCTCCTCCATCCACCAAATTGCCTCTTGGCGATAAACCTAAAACACTTACCGGCGAACTTGTTCGAGAAACCATTTTCTCTTTTCTTTTCCGAGTATCTCGTCATAATTACATACTATCCCATATTTCGAATCTTACTCACCCGCTCGTTGCAATCGTCAATCATCCCGACATAATATAAGAAGTTAACAAACTACGTGCTCAAGTAATGGTTTTGGAGAATCTGGTACGAAGGTTACCAACACCAGCGGCAGCACCGGCGGCACAACCAGTACCTCCAGTAACATCAACATCACAATCTTCATTACCAGCACCATCAGCAGCATCACCATCATCAACGTCAATGGTATCCTTATCACCCTCAAACCACCACCACATCGTAAATCTCAACGTCACAAATTACACCTCGAGTATAATCACCGTTCTACGTATCGCTCTATCCACTTTATTTTCGTTCTACATATCGTTCTACATCGATTATCTTCGATTTACGTATCATTCTATCTCACTACCTTCGTTCAATATGACGACTGAGTAATCTCTAATGCTTTAGAGATTATGTAATCTAGTATTAACGATAAATCAAATGAGTTTAATATTCCATTGACTCATTAAATCCATAATTACATCCGATGAAAGTATATATGCAAGTATATTTTCATAAAGATTGTAAATAAAAATTCTTTTGCACAAACTGTTAATGATGAAAATATTTTAACAGGTGGGTAGTACCCGAGGAATATTTAGAATTCACATTAATAAGTTACACTGTACATTCTTCGAATCTGATGCAACAATTATTTACTATCCTATTTACAACTATCGATATACGTATCCGTTCACCACAGAATAACCATTTCTATTCAAATTTCATATTTGGATTTTGACCTATCAGAATCCAACAAGTGGCATAACGAAGAAAGCATTGGACAAAATAAAATTTGTTAGAAACAAACGGATTAACTAATTGAAATTTGGTTAGGATTCCACGCTAACTGTTCCGGCTAACTGTTCCCAGCTAACTGATTAACATTTAATTTATCGCAATTTAATTTCCGCAATTTACATTCTCGCAATTTTATTTATCGTCATTTAATTTCTGTTATTTACTTTTACGCACTTTAAATAACGGGACACGTATACAAGGTTTCGACCTATCATATTGACCCATCTATATATATATTTCGGAACGACCATAGACACTCTATAGTTGGCTATACAGGGTTGAGGTGGATTCCAAAATATATATATACTTTGAGTTGTGATCGACACCGAGACCGGTACACGGGTCACGATACGTATTATTTAATTCGAATATTATATATTAAATTATATATGAATCATTGCATCATCGGACTATTGGACTGCCAACTTTGGACAATTAAAATGAATTAAATTAAAATATTGACTATAATATATGAAACTAAATAATTCTTCAAGCTTGCCACTTGATTTCATCCTAAACCTCATTTGTACTTCGACAATTATACTCCTCATTCAAATCTTTCATGATTCTTGAAAACATCTCGAACAAGAAGTTGAACCAGCCGCACCTCGTCTATGGAAGAAAGATTCATGCATACAGTTATGCACCTGAAAAATTTTCGAAAACCGAAGTTATAGTTAAAACCTATCCGCGTCGAATTCCTTATTATTCATTAGCAAAAACAATCATACGATTCCTTTTCAAGTAGCAAATTTTGTCACAACTCCATTTCGACTTCCTAGAAAGACTGCTCTTATTATAACCTCGATATTTATACATTGTCCTTTTGCCGTCGTTACCGGAGAACCTTTTATATTCCACGACATCATCAGCAGATGTACCAGCAGATCGTTATCCCTTTGGCGGAATCCGCAATCGGTATTTTGAAAATCTCGCAGAACTTCTTCCATCATACCTATAACGACTATCCCTGAGAATTTCATACTCCGAATGTGAAGTTTCTGATAACACCCTGAACTATGAAGTAGTTCTTGAGATACTGATGAAGCAGCAAAAACTGTAAACGACTTTAACAAGTCAAGAGTTGACGATGAAGTACAGTGTGTTGGTAAAGCTCAGAAAAAGGGAAGGGTTGAAACTGGAAAACGGATTGAGCAAAGTATGAAGGAGATCGTAAACAAATCGTGAAAATTTAACCTGACTTCAAAGAATCCAAACGATCCAGTGCCTGATGAAACCGTCAATAAGAACCCTACTCCTTATTCTAAACTTTTTCAGATGATATTCATCATCATTATCTTATCTTAGATATTATAAGATATCTTCATATCTTCCGTTATACATATTCTCCATATTTCTGGAGATATTTTCACAACTATTCTTATCTGGGATCATTTATCTCTCCGTAACGTTTGCGTTACAACATAAAAGAAACTGTGCTAGTTTCTAAATTCTGAAATCTTCGAAATAGGAATGTTCTGGAGCAGTGTTGGGAACTGATACATGAATTAGTATAATATAATGAAACTTGATCAACTTCATTATATTACAGTAAGTCATGTTGAGTTTCTAATGGAATGTGATGATTCACAGTACCGTCATTATATACCATGTTACACGGCTCTTACATTCTATCCAATCCCCAACCATAATAGAAACATATCATCTTGATAGTTCTATCTTTTCAAGGATATTCTGGTAATTTGACAAATCAAAAATCGTGCCGTTACCATTTCTTTCTTAAAGCATTAGCTATGTTCATTTCGAATTTCATATCTACTAAATCCGAACCATTGCTCGCTTGACTCAAGGACGGAACTAAGGAAACGAAGGGAGTAGATTTATAGTAAAATATCCGACAGAGCAATCGAGACAGATAATCGCATTAAATTAAAGAGGATCCTAATTTCCTATAAACTTTGAAGAATCAAATCCTATAGATTTCCAAGATTTTCTTTAAATCCCTTAAGTTCCGGAAATCAATAGTAGCCACGTCATTGATTAAAAAGATTCCATATTTACTCATTTCACTTTTTCGTGATAGCTTCGCTCGCACGCTTCACATGATCGAAACGTTTTATCTATACCTATCAAACTCTATTATGACCTCATATTCATCATGAAAACATCCTCATTACTATCTATAATGATCTCTATCAAATTTCGAGGACGAAATTTCTTTAACGGGTGGGTACTGTAACGACCCGGAAATTTCCGACCAAATTTAAACCTAATCTTGATATGTTTCCGAAACGATAAGCAAAAACCCTAATGTTGAGTCTCGAAAGCTTTGAAATCTATGTTCATATATTCAAATTACCCATAACTGGTCCCGACGATTCACGAGCATTGTTGTAAGTAGATATATATATATTTGAGACAATTATTATATTTTTTTTTTATACGCCAACGCATATTATATAATGTATTTATATTAAAATATATAAATAATAAATATATGTTACCATAAAATATACATGGTATAATTATAATATATAACCTTAATATAATGAATGTAATTATAAATATGATTATTACATCAATATTAATATTTAGTGATAGTATTATTATTTTATTAGCATTGTTTTCAAAAGATAATATATGGGTATGAAAATTTATACATAAATTGATATGATATTATTGTTACTAAAATTATTGTTAATATAATTATTATTATAAACAGTAGTAAAATTTTAAGTTTATTATTATGATTAATATTACTATTATTATTAGTATTAGTCATTTTGACTATTGTAATATTATGATTTTCATCATTTTTATAGTTAACATCATTTTTATTATTGAATATTATTATTATTATTTGTATTATTATTAATTATTAATATCAATTGATATATTTAGTATTAATATTAATATTTATTATATATAAAATCAAAACACAGATACATATAAAATCTGTTTAGCATCGTATTCACTACTATTTGATTTGTCGGATTGATTGAAATCATTAACAGTGATAATTACATTACTGGACAAATTTGTTAGTGATTCGCATCCATTGTTTTTCCTGTTTTTGTCTTTGTCGATTACATTCATAACCGAGACCACATTTTTTTTATTTATATAAACGAGCAAGAAGAATGGAGTCACATAATTTTTCCTTCCACAATCAAATTCGGTTACCACAATTAACAGTAATTCAAATCCATTAAATCATCAATAAAATTTCGCTATTTCGGATCGAAGAACACAATAATAAGATAAATAAAAAAATATATATATATATATATATATATATATTTTGATGTATCTGAAATTGATACTGATCCACGAACAATTGGGTTGTGATTATCAACAAACCTTATGAATAAATTCATACCCAACTCGATCTTCGTTTCAAAAAATCAAATTGAAGTTTAAACTTGTACAAGTTACTCTTGCTCATCGATATCTTTTATAAGTCGAACCTCACCTTGTTGAAGACTCCTGCTCTTTTAATTCGCAAGATCTGCAGCTATCTTCTCCATTACTGATTAAACAGTAAGATTACGAGACCAATCGGTGATGAGGTACAAAGAGGGGATGATGATAAGCGAAGGAGATGCAGGATCGATATTTTTTTTTTTTTTTTTTTTTTCCTCCTGTTGGCGAAACTGCAGACGCCACTTCCCCTTTAAACCCTCGTTTTTATTTATTTAACACTATCAGTTGATTGTTTGGGCTAATAATGAAGTTGGGCCGGAGTTTTAAAGAATGGGCCAAAGTTCATATGTTTCTGTCTGGGCCTAGGGTTAGTGAAGAGGCTGTGGAAGGGTTAAATAAAACACAAACCGCGGTATAACAGATAAACAAATACGGACTAATGGTTGGGATGTGATGTTGCTGAGCAAGGGGTCGCGGGTTCAATCCCTGACAGTAGCAGTTTTTATATTTTAAAGCCTGTCCCCTTTTTAAAGGTAGTATCATTATTTTTATTAGTATTACTATTAATGTTATTATTATTATTATTATTATTATTATTAAGTGTTTGTATTATTAATATTACTAATATTAAAATTTTAATTCTTAATAAGATTGACTTTATTATTAAAACTATCACTTTTATAAAAAAATTATTATTATCATTATTTTTATGACAAATAAATATTATGCATATAAACACATATTTCTTTTACGATACATATAATAAATTATTAATATAATACTAATTATATATGTGTGTATATATATGACTATAAACATTAATTGTTTTAAAATGTATATACAGAATAAATATAAATAACATCTAATTTAAGATATGATAAATAAAATGTATATATATATATTCTAATTGCAATCTAGTATAAAGTTTATATAACTACAACACTAAATATATATGTTATATAATTAATAGATGAATTACTTGAATACAATTTTGTGTGTTAATATATGTATATACAAATGATTTAGGTTCGTGAATCCGAGGCCAACCCTACAATTGTTCAATGATGTTAAATGTATTTTTACTACAAAATACAGTATGGTGAGTATATAGTCCCCTTTTAAACTTTAAATATTTTTGGGCTGAGAATACATGCGCTGTTTTTATAAATGATTTACGTTATGGACACAAGTGACTAAAATTACGTTCTACATGGGTTTGAATCAAAAATCCCCTAGCTTGGTAACTTTAACTATTGGTTTATGAACTGGTAGGCGCGAATCCTAAAGATAGATCTATCGGGTTTTACACCCCCACCCAGATGTTGTTCTAGTAAACTAGAAGAACGGGTGTTTAGTACTTCGAGGTTAACGGAACGCACTTGATTCGGTGTACATATTATTATAACTCAGGGGTACACACTCTTGTTAAGGCTAGTTACCGGGTGCCCACTGCTTAGAATACTTTTCATACACTTGTGAGTGTATTATGTTTATAAACTTTAAATCTTGTGGTCCATAGTTATAACGCTGCTAGTATTAAACCTATATATCTCACCAACTTTATGTTGACTTTTTAAAGCATGTTATTCTCAGGTACAAATTAAGACTTCCGCTGTGCAATAGCTCATATTAAGGACATTACTTGGTTTTGATCATCGCGATGGGACCAACTGTTGAAGATTCCGTCCGGGAGAATTAGTCGCGGACGTTTCAGCTATGACCATTTCTTTTACACTTGTTGCAAAATTTGGTGCAGAACCCCGAGTGATACTTTTCACACCTTTGGCATAGCTGCTTCTGATTGTTGTTGTTGTTGCGGTTATTATTGTTGTTGGGATGATTGTTGTAGTTGCTGCTGCTGTTGTTGTTGTTGTTGTTGTTGTTGTTGTTGTTGGGCTGTTTGTTGTAGTTGCGATTGATGTTGCGATTGTTGGGATAATTGTTGTGATTATTGTTGTAATTGCTGTTGTTGTTGTATTGGTGATTCTTATCACCGTTTTCCTCCCACTTTCTTTTGACTTGCTTCACATTGGCCTCTTCAGCAGTCTGTTCTTTAATTCTTTCTTCAATCTGGTTCACTAGTTTGTGAGCCATTCTACATGCCTGTTGTATGGAGGCGGGCTCGTGTGAACTTATATCTTCTTGGATTCTTTCCGGTAATCCTTTCACAAACGCGTCGATATTCTCTTCCTCATCTTCGAATGCTCCCGGACACAATAGGCACAATTCTGTGAATCGTCTTTCGTACGTGGTAATATCAAATCCTTGGGTTCGTAACCCTCTAAGTTCTGTCTTGAGCTTATTGACCTCGGTTCTGGGACGGTATTTCTCGTTCATCAAGTGCTTGAATGCTGACCACGGTAGTGCGTACGCATCGTCTTGTCCCACTTGCTCTAGATAGGTATTCCACCATGTTAACGCAGAACCTGTGAAGGTATGCGTAGCGTACTTCACTTTGTCCTCTTCAGTACACTTACTTATGGCAAACACCGATTCGACCTTTCGGTCCACCATTTCAATCCGATCGGTCCTTCGGTTCCATCAAATTCCAAAGGTTTGCAGGCAGTGAATTCTTTGTAGGTGCATCCTACACGATTTCCTGTACTGCTAGATCCAAGGTTATTGTTGGTATGTAGTGCAGCCTGTACTGCGGCTATGTTTGAAGCTAGAAAAGTACGGAATTCCTCTTCATTCATATTCACGGTGTGTCGAGTAGTCGGTGCCATTTCCTTCAAAATAGTCAAATGGAACAAGTTAATCATACAGAATATTAAGAGTAGTTAATAGTATTTCGTAGCATAATATGAACTCATTTATAAAAGCTTTTTCTTCATATTAGCTTTTTATAAGTTTAAATTCGGGTAGTACCTACCCGTTAAGTTCATACTTAGTAGCTATAATACAATTCAACTAGTACAATTCTATATAAAAAACTGATTATAATAATATTTCGCGTTCAAACTTTTAAACAATATTTTACAAACTTACAATACCGCTTATTTTAATATAGCATGAAATATAGCACACAATAAATTTGATACAAGATGGTTGTGAAGATAATTCTAGCTAGTACACAAGTCATTCAGCAAAGGCAATAAAGACACGTAATTCATACGTCCAGAAACAAGTCATGCATTCTGGTTTTACTAGGATTACTTCCCATCCTTGGTCTTGTGGAACATAACCGTTATGGCCGTTGTTAAGACAGCGTGTTGTAACATCGTCAAAGGGATGAGGGTTACGTAATGTCCAACAGTCCCGTAACAATTTAAAAACCTCATTTCTTACCCCAATTACCGACTCCGTTACTTGTGGAAACGTTTTGTTTAATAGTTGTAGCCCGATGTTCTTGTTCTCACTTTGGTGAGAAGCGAACATTACTAATCCGTAAGCATAACATGCTTCTTTATGTTGCATGTTAGCCGCTTTTTCTAAATCACGAAGTCCAATATTCGGATATATTGAGTCAAAATGTAAAGACCTCGACCTTATCCTCCCGGATGAAGTCTTCAACAGTTGATTCCATTGCATTGATCGACTCCAAGTAATGTCCTTATCATGAGCAAATGCACAGCGGAAGACTTAATTCGTACCTAAGAATAACATGCTTTAAAAAGTCAACATAAAGTTGGTGAGATATATAGGTTTGATGCTAGCAGCGTAATAACTATGGACCACAAGATTTCATATTTATAAACATAATACACTCGCAAGTGTAGGAAAAGCATTCCAAGCAGTGGGCACCCGGTAACTAGCCTTAACAAGAGTGTGTACCCCTGAGTTATAATAATATGTGCACTGAATCAAGTGCGTTCCGTTAACCTCGAAGTACTAAACACCCGTTCTTCTAGTTTAGTATTGACTAGAACAACATCTGGGTGGGGGTGTAAAACCCGATAGATCTATCTTTAGGATTCACGCCTACCAGTTCATAAACCAATAGTTAAAGTTACCAAGCTAGGGGATTTTTGATTCAAACCCATGTAGAACGTAATTTTAGTCACTTGTGTCCATAACGTAAATCATTTACAAAAACAGCGCATGTATTCTCAGCCCAAAAATATTTAAAGTTTAAAAGAGGACTATATACTCACCTAATGTATTTTGTAGTAAAAATACATATAACATCATTGAACACGTATAAGGTTGGCCTTCGATTCACGAACCTATATTATTCATATATATTAACACATGTTCTTGCAATCAAGCAATTATATATATATATATATATTATTAATGTTGTAGTTTTTATATTAATAATTTTTATATGTCAATTTATATATAATAAATAAATGACATTATTAGTATAGCTAGGTGTTATATTATTTATACTTTTATATAACCACCTATCGTTTGCAAGAATTTACTAATTATGATAATACTAGATTAATGATAATAATAATAATAATAATGATAGTAATATTAGTAATTAAAAAAAATCATATTAATAATACTAATAATAAACATAAAAGTTGTAATATTTTTTTTTTTTAACAAAAATATTAGTTTTGAATATAATTCCAAAAATTTAATAATACTTAGTACTAATCATTTGTAATTCTAAATATATGTGATAATAACAATAATAATAACCAATTTTAATAATAGTAATAAAATTAATAATAAGAATTATATTTATAACAATAATAATAATAATATTAATTGTTTTAATAATAATAATATTAATAATAGTAATAAAAATGAAAGTATAAAGTATATACCCTTTCTTAAAGCCTTTCCAAAAAGATTTGCCCACGACAAGGCTCGAACCCGAGACCTCCTGTTTTCGCACAAAGACCCTTAACCATTGATCCGCCTTATGTTTTTACTAAGATATCTACAACCCGTTTATACTTAACATGTATTTTCTGTTTATCTTTTCTGTTTTAACTCGTTTTCATAACCGAAATATGCCATAATAGTATTGAATTCCTTGTGATACTAACTAGTGTTTTGGCCCAACCGATTAACACATAAACGGCCCAACATAAGTCCAAAGATTTACGGCCCTTAACTGAATAATGATGAGCCCTAATAGGATTTCTTCACAAGTCCACATTTTAAAAAAAATGTCCGATTATATGGAGAAACAAAAAGGAAACGTCCCTGTCTTCCACAACTGTCGGCCATGAAACCTAATTGGAATCCTAAGCGTGAGTCTCTGTATCCTTTTCTTTTTAAACGATAGCAACAGCAACAATAGATGACAAAGGTTAATATCAGTTATAAATATCGATCAAGAAACAGATATCGTGGCAGCAGCAGCAGTAGCGTATGGAAACAGAAGGTTGTCTCGATGGTTGTTGAGGTTATTGATTGTGAGTTTGAAACAGAAAGAAAGTAGGTGGTTTTCTTCGAAGGTTGTTTAATGGTGGCGGTTCAAATAAATCTTGTTGATTGTTGGTTTGGCTCGAGCATAAGTAGCGAAACACAGACGCAATAATTTAAAGATGGTTTCTTGTTAGAGCGAAAGAGTGAGATAATAGTTCTGAGCAGGATAACGGCATTCGAACATGTTGATTTGTGATGGTAACCGAAGAATAGAAGAAAGAAACCAAGTGGTGATGTTTGGGTTTGGTATCTTCACAAAAGAATAAGGTTCACAAGGGTGAATTTGTGGATCGAAGGAGAAGGTGATTGAGGTTGTAAAAGGAAGCTGTAAACGAGGGTTGGTTATATACTGCCAATTAGTATCATATACAAAAGAAAATTATTGACTTTATAGCCAAATTTTTGTCGACAAGAAACTATACAGATAAATAAACAATTAATAAGAAAACAAGAGCAGATAAAGGTTGCTATCAGAATCAGATTCGTTCCTATGGTGAATTCGTTGATATATTCGATTTTTTTGATAAAGGTAATCAATCAATAACAGTTAGATAACGATTGAGAGAAAATAAAACGGAAATAGATTACATATAAAATTGTATATAATTTGTATTCTTATTAATTTATCAATATATGTAATTACATATAATCTTATATTTGTGTTTTATATCTATATGTATTTATATATTATTGGTCTCCTATATCTGTTAATTATATCAATATATATTTGATATTCAAGTTTATAATATATATAATCAATGTTTATTCTAATAAAAAGGGATTTATAATACTTACTATTAGTTTTAGAAATTGAATTACTAATAATAATATTAATATAGGAGTAGTTATAAAAATATAATGATATTAGTAAAAAAAATACCTTCAATGATACAACAATTTTTCTTAATAACATTAATAATAATACTAATTGTAATAATAACAATAATAATATAACCATTTATACTTATCTAATTTCTTATGTTTATATATACATATAATACCTTTAAACTTATTATTAATAAGAACGAAAGTAATAATATATAATAATTATTTTTAAACTAATAAATGAATTGAATATATTTATATGTTATTTTATTACTCAACACATTATATATACACTTATATTTATATTTATTTACATTTATTTACACACAATGGTTCGTGAATCGTCAGTCTTGGTCAAAAGGGTAATTGATTATTCAAATAGAGATTTCAACTTTTTAGACTCAAAATTTACAGATTTTGCTTATCGTGTCGGACACATATAAAGTATAAGGTTTAAATTTGGTCGGAAATTTCCGGGTCGTTACAGTACCCACTCGTTAAAGAAATTTTGTCCCCGAAATTTGGTAGAGGTTGTCATAATAACAATAGGAATATTTTTATGACGATTATGAGGTAATAATAGAGTTTTATCATTATTGAAAGATGTAGATAAAACGATTCGATCATGTGAAGCGTACGAGTGAAGCTATCACAAAAGAAAGTGAAATGAGTAATATGATATCGTTTTAACTGATGACGTGGTTATGACTGATTTCCGAAATTCACGAGATTTAAAGAAAATCTTTCGTAATAATATTTGATTCTTCGGCGATCAACATCTTCTTTGATTTAATGCGGCAATCTATTTCGATTTCTTTGTCGGATATTTCACTATAAATTCACCCCTTAATCCATATTCGTTAGTATGCTCCATCCCGTTCTGATTGTTGTTATACTTCTAATTCTCCCGTGTCTTTACGTTGCAATATGTATTGATATACACGGTTTGTAGTTTCTGGGTGGTTATTGAGTTTTATATTTTTCCGTTCTCGAGTTAAGCGAGCAATGGTCTGGAGTTCGTAGGTATAAAATTTGGAATGAACATAGCTAATGCTCTTAGAAAGAAATGGTAATAGCTCGATTTTGATTTGTCAAATTACCAGAATATTCAGGAAGATAGAATTATCAAGATGATATGTTCTTGATATGTTTGGAGATTGGATAGAATGTAAGAGCCGTGTAACATGGCACATGATGATGGTACTGTGAATCATCACATTCCATTAGAAACTTAACATGACTTACTGTAATATAATGAAGTTGATCAAGTTTCATTATATTATACTAATTCATGTATCAGTTCCCAACACTACGTCAGAACATTCCTATTTTAAACTTGAAGGTTTCAGAATTTTAGAAACTAACACAGTTTCTTTTATGTTATAACGCAGATAGTGTAGAAAGATAATTAATATCGGACGAGAATACTTTGAAGATATTTTCAATGAAAGATACGATAATATCTTGAAATTTCAAATATCGCAGGATGATGATGAAGAATATCATCTGGAAAGGTTTAGAATAATGAGTAGGGTTCTTACTAACGGTTTCAGCAGACACTGAATCATTTGGTTCCTTTGAAGTCAAACTTTTGACTGTTAAAGTCGTTTACAGTTTTTGCTGCTTCATCAGCATTTCGAGAATTAGTTCGCAGTTCAGGGTGTTTTTCAGAAACTTCACATTCGGAGTATGAAATTCTTAGAGATAGATGTCATAGGTATAACTGGAGAAGTTCTGCGAGATTTTCAAAATACTGATTGCTGATTTCGCCAAAGGGATGAAGATCTGCTGGTACATCTGCTGATAATATCGTGAAATATAAAAGGTTCTCCGGTAATGATGGCGAAAGAACAACGTGTATATATCAAGGTTGTAATAAGAGTATTCTTACTGAGACGTCGAAGTGGAGCTGTGACAAAATTGGTTACTTGAAAAGGAATTTGACGCGGATATGTTTTAATTATAACTTTGGTTTCGAAAGTTTTTCAGGTGCATAACTGTATGCATAAATCTTTCTTCTGTAGACGAGGTGCGGCTGGTTCAACTTGTCGATCGAGGTGTTTTCAAGAATCATGAAAAGTTGCGGATGCGAATTGTAGTCGTCGAGATACAAATGAGGTTAAAAATAGAATCAAGTGGCAAACTTGAAGAATTGTTTAGTTTCATATATATATATATAATCAGCATTTTAACTCATTTTAATTGTCCAAAATTAACAGTCCAACAGTCCAATAGTTCAACATATTCATATATAATTTATTATATAATATTAATACGTATCGTGACCCGTGTACCGGTCTCGGTGTCGATCACAACTCAAAGTATATATATATTTTGGAATCAACTCCGACCCTGTATAGCCAACTCCCACCTTCGCATATAGAGTGTCTGCGGTTGTTCCGAAATATATATATAGATGGGTTAATATGATAAGTCGAAACCTTGCATACGTGTCCCGTTATTTATAGTGCGTAAAAGTAAATAACAGAAATTAAATGACGATAAATAAAATTGCGAGAATGTAAATTGCGATAAATTAGATGTTAATCAGTTAGCTGGGAACAGTTAGCCGGAACAGTTAGCGTGGAATCCTTAATAGATTTCAATTAGTTTTATCGTGTGTTTCTAACAATTTTTAATTTATTCAATGTTTCTTCTTTATGCCACTTGTTGGATTCAGATAGGTAAAAATCCAAATATGAAATTTAAATGGAAATGGTTAATCTGAGGTGAACGGATACGTATATCGGTAGTTGTAAGTAGGATAATAAATGATCATTGAATCAGATTCGAAGAATGTACAGTGTAACTTGTTAATGTGAATTCTAAATATTCCTCGGGTACTACCCACCCGTTAAAATATTTTCATCGTTAACAGTTTGTACGAAAAAAAAAAAAAAATTTTAATTACGATCTTTATGAAAATATACTTGCATATATATTTTCTTCAGATGTAATTATGGATTTAATGAGTCAATAAAATATTATACTCATTTGATTTATCGTTAATACTGGATTACATGATCTCTAAAACATTAGAGATTTCATAGTCACCATGTCGAACGAAGATATATGAGGTAGAACGTTACGTAAAGCGAAGGTAATCGATGTAAAACGATGTATAGAACGAGGATTATACTTGAAGTACAGATGATTATATTGAGGCGTGTGATGTTGATATTCGAGGTACAGATCGTGATGTTGAGATTTACGACGTGATTGTGGTTGGGATGTTAAGGGTACTGTCGGCGTAGATGATGGTAGTATGGATTATGCTGCTGGTGCTGCTGCTGGTGTTTGAAATCTCCGCACCAGATTCTCCAAAGCCATTACTAGAGCATGTAGTTCGTTAACTTCTTTTATTATATCGGGATGATTGACGATTGAAACAAGCGGGTGAGTAAGATTCGAAATATAGGATATTATATAATCATGACGGGATATTCTAGAGATGAGAGGGTAAATAGTTTCTCGAACAGATTCGCCGGTAAGTGCTTTCAAGTTCATTGTCAAGAGGGCAATTTGGTGAATGAGAAGGATCTTTGATGTGAAATAATTTTCGAATAGAGGATGATATTCTAACTTCGTAGAATATATATATAATACTAAAGATTATGTAGACCACGGAGCAATTTACGGTATGTCTCAGGCAATTCTACGGTAGCAGATGCTCTAAGATATAAATTTTGTCTATACACTATCGATGCACTAAACGCAGTAAGACGTGTCTAGACTAAAGAATACTAAGCAGGCAATTCCTAAGGATGATAAGCACATAATTTCCGACTAAATATGATAAGCAAAACTTTTGACATATAGACACGGTCAAAGTCCAGACTCATTAATGTATTCTAACAACTACTAGTCAGACACACTAATGCAAGACCTGGTTCACTAAGACCAACGCTCTGATACCACCTGTAAAGACCTCGACCTTATCCTCCCGGACGAAGTCTTCAACAGTTGATTCCATTGCATTGATCGACTCCAAGTAATGTCCTTATCATGAGCAAATGCACAGCGGAAGACTTAATTCGTACCTAAGAATAACATGCTTTAAAAAGTCAACATAAAGTTGGTGAGATATATAGGTTTGATGCTAGCAGCGTAATAACTATGGACCACAAGATTTCATATTTATAAACATAATACACTCGCAAGTGTATGAAAAGCATTCCAAGCAGTGGGCACCCGGTAACTAGCCTTAACAAGAGTGTGTACCCCTGAGTTATAATAATATGTGCACTGAATCAAGTGCGTTCCGTTAACCTCGAAGTACTAAACACCCGTTCTTCTAGTTTAGTATTGACTAGAACAACATCTGGGTGGGGGTGTAAAACCCGATAGATCTATCTTTAGGATTCACGCCTACCAGTTCATAAACCAATAGTTAAAGTTACCAAGCTAGGGGATTTTTGATTCAAACCCATGTAGAACGTAATTTTAGTCACTTGTGTCCATAACGTAAATCATTTACAAAAACAGCGCATGTATTCTCAGCCCAAAAATATTTAAAGTTTAAAAGAGGACTATATACTCACCTAATGTATTTTGTAGTAAAAATACATATAACATCATTGAACACGTATAAGGTTGGCCTTCGATTCACGAACCTATATTATTCATATATATTAACACATGTTCTTGCAATCAAGCAATTATATATATATATATATTATTAATGTTGTAGTTTTTATATTAATAATTTTTATATGTCAATTTATATATAATAAATAAATGACATTATTAGTATAGCTAGGTGTTATATTATTTATACTTTTATATAACCACCTATCGTTTGCAAGAATTTACTAATTATGATAATACCAGATTAATGATAATAATAATAATAATAATGATAGTAATATTAGTAATTAAAAAAAAATCATATTAATAATACTAATAATAAACATAAAAGTTGTAATATTTTTTTTTTTAACAAAAATATTAGTTTTGAATATAATTCCAAAAATTTAATAATACTTAGTACTAATCATTTGTAATTCTAAATATATGTGATAATAACAATAATAATAACCAATTTTAATAATAGTAATAAAATTAATAATAAGAATTATATTTATAACAATAATAATAATAATATTAATTGTTTTAATAATAATAATATTAATAATAGTAATAAAAATGAAAGTATAAAGTATATACCCTTTCTTAAAGCCTTTCCAAAAAGATTTGCCCACGACAAGGCTCGAACCCGAGACCTCCTGTTTTCGCACAAAGACCCTTAACCATTGATCCGCCTTATGTTTTTACTGAGATATCTACAACCCGTTTATACTTAACATGTATTTTCTGTTTATCTTTTCTGTTTTAACTCGTTTTCATAACCGAAATATGCCATAATAGTATTGAATTCCTTGTGATACTAACTAGTGTTTTGGCCCAACCGATTAACACATAAACGGCCCAACATAAGTCCAAAGATTTACGGCCCTTAACTGAATAATGATGAGCCCTAATAGGATTTCTTCACAAGTCCACATTTTAAAAAAAATGTCCGATTATATGGAGAAACAAAAAGGAAACGTCCCTGTCTTCCACAACTGTCGGCCATGAAACCTAATTGGAATCCTAAGCGTGAGTCTCTGTATCCTTTTCTTTTTAAACGATAGCAACAGCAACAATAGATGACAAAGGTTAATATCAGTTATAAATATCGATCAAGAAACAGATATCGTGGCAGCAGCAGCAGTAGCGTATGGAAACAGAAGGTTGTCTCGATGGTTGTTGAGGTTGTTGATTGTGAGTTTGAAACAGAAAGAAAGTAGGTGGTTTTCTTCGAAGGTTGTTTAATGGTGGCGGTTCAAATAAATCTTGTTGATTGTTGGTTTGGCTCGAGCATAAGTAGCGAAACACAGACGCAATAATTTAAAGATGGTTTCTGGTTAGAGCGAAAGAGTGAGATAATAGTTCTGAGCAGGATAACGGCATTCGAACATGTTGATTTGTGATGGTAACCGAAGAATAGAAGAAAGAAACCAAGTGGTGATGTTTGGGTTTGGTATCTTCACAAAAGAATAAGGTTCACAAGGGTGAATTTGTGGATCGAAGGAGAAGGTGATTGAGGTTGTAAAAGGAAGCTGTAAACGAGGGTTGGTTATATACTGCCAATTAGTATCATATACAAAAGAAAATTATTGACTTTATAGCCAAATTTTTGTCGACAAGAAACTATACAGATAAATAAACAATTAATAAGAAAACAAGAGCAGATAAAGGTTGCTATCAGAATCAGATTCGTTCCTATGGTGAATTCGTTGATATATTCGATTTTTTTGATAAAGGTAATCAATCAATAACAGTTAGATAACGATTGAGAGAAAATAAAACGGAAATAGATTACATATAAAATTGTATATAATTTGTATTCTTATTAATTTATCAATATATGTAATTACATATAATCTTATATTTGTGTTTTATATCTATATGTATTTATATATTATTGGTCTCCTATATCTGTTAATTATATCAATATATATTTGATATTCAAGTTTATAATATATATAATCAATGTTTATTCTAATAAAAAGGGATTTATAATACTTACTATTAGTTTTAGAAATTGAATTACTAATAATAATATTAATATAGGAGTAGTTATAAAAATATAATGATATTAGTAAAAAAAATACCTTCAATGATACAACAATTTTTCTTAATAACATTAATAATAATACTAATTGTAATAATAACAATAATAATATAACCATTTATACTTATCTAATTTCTTATGTTTATATATACATATAATACCTTTAAACTTATTATTAATAAGAACGAAAGTAATAATATATAATAATTATTTTTAAACTAATAAATGAATTGAATATATTTATATGTTATTTTATTACTCAACACATTATATATACACTTATATTTATATTTATTTACATTTATTTACACACAATGGTTCGTGAATCGTCAGTCTTGGTCAAAAGGGTAATTGATTATTCAAATAGAGATTTCAACTTTTTAGACTCAAAATTTACAGATTTTGCTTATCGTGTCGGACACATATAAAGTATAAGGTTTAAATTTGGTCGGAAATTTCCGGGTCGTTACACAAAATAATTTCTTAACCCATTGCGTAAAATAGCATTTGGGTTCCCCGCAATATATGCGTCAAAGTAAACACATCGTAACTTATGGATTTCTCAATGTGATATCCCCCATCTTTCGAACGAAAGCCTTTTATAAACCAAGGCATTCTTGGAACGTTCTTCAAATGTCTTACAAACTGATCTCACCTTAAATAGTTGTACCGAAGAATTCTGACCGACTCTAGACAAGATTTCATCAATCATGTCTCCGGGTAGGTCTCTTAAAATATTGGGTTGTCTATCCATTTTGTGTTTTTATACTGTAAAATAGACAAGAGTTAGATTCATAAAAAAAATACTTATTAATACAAGCAATTTTTACATATATCATAAAGCATAAGCACACTATATTACATATATTACACCACACGAATACAACTATCTTATTCCGACTCGCTTGTTTCTTCTTCTTCGGTTTTGGTTCGTTTTGCCAAGTTTCTAGGGATATATGATGTTCCCCTAATACGAGCCGTCGTTTTCCACATTGGTTTAAAAAAACCTGGTGGTTTAGAGGTTCCCGGGTCATTGTTACAACTTAAGGACTTCGGGGGTTGACGATACATATAAAGTTCATCGGGGTTGGAATTAGATTTCTCTATTTTTATGCCCTTTACCTTATTATTTTCTTTTGCCTTTTTAAATTCAGTTGGGGTAATTTCTATAACATCATCGAAATTCTCGTCGGAATCCGATTCATCGGAGAATTGGTAATCCTCCCAATATTTTGCTTCCTTGGCGGAAACACCATTGACCATAATTAACCTTGGTCGGTTGGTTGAGGATTTTCTTTTACTTAACCGTTTTATTATTTCCCCCACCGGTTCTATTTCTTCATCCGGTTCCGATTCTTCTTCCGGTTCCGATTCTTCTTCCGGTTCCGACTCTTCTTCCGGTTCCTCTTCGGGAACTTGTGAATCAGTCCACGAATCATTCCAATTTACATTTGACTCTTCATTATTATTAGGTGAGTTAATGGGACTTGTTCTAGAGGTAGACATCTATCACATAATATCAAATGCGTTAAGAGATTAATATATCACATAATATTCACATGTTAAAAATATATAGTTTCCAACAAAATTTGTTAAGCAATCATTTTTCAAGTAAACACGGTCGAAGTCCAGACTCACTAATGCATCCTAACAAACTCGATAAGACACACTAATGCAAAATTCTGGTTCTCTAAGACCAACGCTCTGATACCAACTGAAATGTCCCGTTCTTATTGATTAAAAACGTTCCATATTAATTGATTTCGTTGCGAGGTTTTGACCTCTATATGAGACGTTTTTCAAAGACTGCATTCATTTTAAAACAAACCATAACCTTTATTTCATCAATAAAGGTTTAAAAAAAACTTTACGTAGATTATCAAATAATGATAATCTAAAATATCTTGTTTACACACGACCATTACATAATGGTTTACAATACAAATATGTTACAACAAAATAAGTTTCTTGAATGCAGTTTTTACACAATATCATACAAGCATGGACTCCAAATCTCGTCCTTATTTAAGTATGCGACAGCGGAAGCTCTTAATAATCACCTGAGAATAAACATGCTTAAAACGTCAACAAAAATGTTGGTGAGTTATAGGTTTAACCTATATATATCAAATCATAATAATAGACCACAAGATTTCATATTTCAATACACATCCCATACATAGAGATAAAAATCATTCATATGGTGAACACCTGGTAACCGACATTAACAAGATGCATATATAAGAATATCCCCATCATTCCGGGACACCCTTCGGATATGATATAAATTTCGAAGTACTAAAGCATCCGGTACTTTGGATGGGGTTTGTTAGGCCCAATAGATCTATCTTTAAGATTCGCGTCAATTAGGGTGTCTGTTCCCTAATTCTTAGATTACCAGACTTAATAAAAAAGGGCATATTCGATTTCGATAATTCAACCATAGAATGTAGTTTCACGTACTTGTGTCTATTTTGTAAATCATTTATAAAACCTGCATGTATTCTCATCCCAAAAATATTAGATTTTAAAAGTGGGACTATAACTCACTTTCACAGATTTTTACTTCGTCGGGAAGTAAGACTTGGCCACTGGTTGATTCACGAACCTATAACAATATATACATATATATCAAAGTATGTTCAAAATATATTTACAACACTTTTAATATATTTTGATGTTTTAAGTTTATTAAGTCAGCTGTCCTCGTTAGTAACCTACAACTAGTTGTCCACAGTTAGATGTACAGAAATAAATCGATAAATATTATCTTGAATCAATCCACGACCCAGTGTATACGTATCTCAGTATTGATCACAACTCAAACTATATATATTTTGGAATCAACCTCAACCCTGTATAGCTAACTCCAACATTCACATATAGAGTGTCTATGGTTGTTCCGAAATATATATAGATGTGTCGACATGATAGGTCGAAACATTGTATACGTGTCTATGGTATCTCAAGATTACATAATATACAATACAAGTTGATTAACTTATGGTTGGAATAGATTTGTTACCAATTTTCACGTAGCTAAAATGAGAAAAATTATCCAATATTGTTTTACCCATAACTTCTTCATTTTAAATCCGTTTTGAGTGAATCAAATTGCTATGGTTTCATATTGAACTCTATTTTATGAATCTAAACAGAAAAAGTATAGGTTTATAGTCGGAAAAATAAGTTACAAGTCATTTTTGTAAAGGTAGTCATTTCAGTCGAAAGAACGACGTCTAGATGACCATTTTAGAAAACATACTTCCACTTTGAGTTTAACCATAATTTTTGGATATAGTTTCATGTTCATAATAAAAATCATTTTCTCAGAATAACAACTTTTAAATCAAAGTTTATCATAGTTTTTAATTAACTAACTCAAAACAGCCCGCGGTGTTACTATGACGGCGTAAATCCGGTTTTACGGTGTTTTTCGTGTTTTCAGGTTTTAAATCATTAAGTTAGCATATCATATAGATATAGAACATGTGTTTAGTTGATTTTAAAAGTCAAGTTAGAAAGATTAACTTTTGTTTGCGAACAAGTTTAGAATTAACTAAACTATGTTCTAGTGATTACAAGTTTAAACCTTCGAATAAGATAGCTTTATATGTATGAATCGAATGATGTTATGAACATCATTACTACCTTAAGTTCCTTGGATAAACCTACTGGAAAAGAGAAAAATGGATCTAGCTTCAACGGATCCTTGGATGGCTCGAAGTTCTTGAAGCAGAATCATGACACGAAAACAAGTTCAAGTAAGATCATCACTTGAAATAAGATTGTTATAGTTATAGAAATTGAACCAAAGTTTGAATATGATTATTACCTTGTATTAGAATGATAACCAACTGTAAGAAACAAAGATTTCTTGAAGTTGGATGATCACCTTACAAGATTGGAAGTGAGCTAGCAAACTTGAAAGTATTCTTGATTTTATGTAACTAGAACTTGTAGAATTTATGAAGAGCACTTAGAACTTGAAGATAGAACTTGAGAGAGATCAATTAGATGAAGAAAATTGAAGAATTAAAGTGTTTGTAGGTGTTTTTGGTCGTTGGTGTATGGATTAGATATAAAGGATATGTAATTTTGTTTTCATGTAAATAAGTCATGAATGATTACTCATATTTTTGTAATTTTATGAGATATTTCATGCTAGTTGCCAAATGATGGTTCCCACATGTGTTTGGTGACTCACATGGGCTGCTAAGAGCTGATCATTGGAGTGTATATACCAATAGTACATACATCTAAAAGCTGTGTATTGTACGAGTACGAATACGGGTGCATACGAGTAGAATTGTTGATGAAACTGAACGAGGATGTAATTGTAAGCATTTTTGTTAAGTAGAAGTATTTTGATAAGTGTATTGAAGTCTTTCAAAAGTGTTTAAATATATATTAAAACACTACATGTATATACATTTTAACTGAGTCGTTAAGTCATCGTTAGTCGTTACATGTAAGTGTTGTTTTGAAACCTTTAGGTTAACGATCTTGTTAAATGTTGTTAACCCAATGTTTATAATATCAAATGAGATTTTAAATTATTATATTATCATGATATTATCATGTATGAATATCTCTTAATATGATATATATACATTAAATGTCTTTACAACGATAATCGTTACATATATGTCTCGTTTAAAAATCATTAAGTTAGTAGTCTTGTTTTTACATATGTAGTTCATTGTTAATATACTTAATGATATGTTTACTTATCATAGTATCATGTTAACTATATATATATATATATATATATATATATATATATATATATATATATATATATATATATATATATATATATATATATATATATATCCATATATATGTCATCATATAGTTTTTACAAGTTTTAACGTTCGTGAATCACTGGTCAATTTGGGTGGTCAATTGTCTATATGAAACATATTTCAATTAATCAAGTCTTAACAAGTTTGATTACTTAACATGTTGGAAACATTTAATCATGTAAATATCAATCTCAATTAATATATATATAAACATGGAAAAGTTCGGGTCACTACACCAACAGGCATATCTATACGCGTCTAACCCGCAAGCTTACGCACCCTCAGCCTTTCCATCATATCCCCCATGGCAGACACCCAATGACCCTCTATGTAGTGACCCGAACTTTTCCATGTTTATATATATTAATTGAGATTGATATTTACATGATTAAATGTTTCCAACATGTTAAGCAATCAAACTTGTTAAGACTTGATTAATTGAAATATGTTTCATATAGACAATTGACCACCCAAGTTGACCGGTGATTCACGAACGTTAAAACTTGTAAAAACTATATGATGACATATATATGGATATATATATAGTTAACATGATACTATGATAAGTAAACATATCATTAAGTATATTAACAATGAACTACATATGTAAAAACAAGACTACTAACTTAATGATTTTTAAACGAGACATATATGTAACGATTATCGTTGTAAAGACATTTAATGTATATATATATCATATTAAGAGATATTCATACATGATAATATCATGATAATATAATAATTTAAAATCTCATTTCATATTATAAACATTGGGTTAACAACATTTAACAAGATCGTTAACCTAAAGGTTTCAAAACAACACTTACATGTAACGACTAACGATGACTTAACGACTCGGTTAAAATGTATATACATGTAGTGTTTTAATATGTATTTATACACTTTTTAAAGACTTCAATACACTTATCAAAATACTTCTACTTAACAAAAATGCTTACAATTACATCCTCATTCAGTTTCTTCAACAATTCTACTCGTATGCACCCGTATTCGTACTCGTACAATACACAGCTTTTAGATGTATGTACTATTGGTATATACACTCTAATGATCAGCTCTTAGCAGCCCATGTGAGTCACCTAACACATGTGGGAACCATCATTTGGCAACTAGCATGAAATATCTCATAAAATTACAAAAATATGAGTAATCATTCATGACTTATTTACATGAAAACAAAATTACATATCCTTTATATCTAATCCATACACCAATGACCAAAAACACCTACAAACACTTTAATTCTTCAATTTTCTTCATCTAATTGATCTCTCTCAAGTTCTATCTTCAAGTTCTAAGTGTTCTTCATAAATTCCAAAAGTTCTAGTTTCATAAAATCAAGAATACTTTCAAGTTTGCTAGCTCACTTCCAATCTTGTAAGGTGATCATCCAACCTCAAGAAATCTTTGTTTCTTACAGTAGGTTATCATTCTAATACAAGGTAATAATCATATTCAAACTTTGGTTCAATTTCTATAACTATAACAATCTTATTTCAAGTGATGATCTTACTTGAACTTGTTTTCGTGTCATGATTCTGCTTCAAGAACTTCGAGCCATCCAAGGATCCATTGAAGCTAGATCCAATTTTCTCTTTTCCAGTAGGTTTATCCAAGGAACTTAAGGTAGTAATGATGTTCATAACATCATTCAATTCATACATATAAAGCTATCTTATTCGAAGGTTTAAACTTGTAATCACTAGAACATAGTTTAGTTAATTCTAAACTTGTTCGCAAACAAAAGTTAATCCTTCTAACTTGACTTTTAAAATCAACTAAACACATGTTCTATATCTATATGATATGCTAACTTAATGATTTAAAACCTGGAAACACGAAAAACACCGTAAAACCGGATTTACGCCGTCGTAGTAACACCGCGGGATGTTTTGGGTTAGTTAATTAAAAACTATGATAAACTTTGATTTAAAAGTTGTTATTCTGGGAAAATTATTTTTATTATGAACATGAAACTATATCCAAAAATTATGGTTAAACTCAAAGTGGAAGTATGTTTTCTAAAATGGTCATCTAGACGTCGTTCTTTCGACTGAAATGACTACCTTTACAAAAACGACTTGTAACTTATTTTTCTGACTATAAACCTATATTTTTTCTGTTTAGATTCATAAAATAGAGTTCAATATGAAACCATAGCAATTTGATTCACTCAAAACGGATTTAAAATGAAGAAGTTATGGGTAAAACAAGATTGGATAATTTTTCTCATTTTAGCTACGTGAAAATTGGTAACAAATCTATTCCAACCATAACTTAATCAACTTGTATTGTATATTATGTAATCTTGAGATACCATAGACACGTATACAATGTTTCGACCTATCATGTCGACACATCTATATATATTTCGGAACAACCATAGACACTCTATATGTGAATGTTGGAGTTAGCTATACAGGGTTGAGGTTGATTCCAAAATATATATAGTTTGAGTTGTGATCAATACTGAGATACGTATACACTGGGTCGTGGATTGATTCAAGATAATATTTATCAATTTATTTCTGTACATCTAACTGTGGACAACTAGTTGTAGGTTACTAACGAGGACAGCTGACTTAATAAACTTAAAACATTAAAATATATTAAAAGTGTTGTAAATATATTTTGAACATACTTTGATATACATGTATATATTGTTATAGGTTCGTGAATCAACCAGTGGCCAAGTCTTACTTCCCGACGAAGTAAAAATCTGTGAAAGTGAGTTATAGTCCCACTTTTAAAATCTAATATTTTTGGGATGAGAATACATGCAGGTTTTATAAATGATTTACAAAATAGACACAAGTACGTGAAACTACATTCTATGGTTGAATTATCGAAATCGAATATGCCCCTTTTTATTAAGTCTGGTAATCTAAGAATTAGGGAATAGACACCCTAATTGACGCGAATCCTAAAGATAGATCTATTGGGCCTAACAAACCCCATCCAAAGTACCGGATGCTTTAGTACTTCGAAATTTATATCATATCCGAAGGGTGTCCCGGAATGATGGCGATATTATTATATATGCATCTTGTTAATGTCGGTTACCAGGTGTTCACCATATGAATGATTTTTATCTCTATGTATGGGATGTGTATTGAAATATGAAATCTTGTGGTCTATTATTATGATTTGATATATATAGGTTAAACCTATAACTCACCAACATTTTTGTTGACGTTTTAAGCATGTTTATTCTCAGGTGATTATTAAGAGCTTCCGCTGTCGCATACTTAAATAAGGACGAGATTTGGAGTCCATGCTTGTATAATATTGTGTAAAAACTGCATTCAAGAAACTTATTTTGTTGTAACATATTTGTATTGTAAACCATTATGTAATGGTCGTGTGTAAACAGGATATTTTAGATTATCATTATTTGATAATCTACGTAAAGCTTTTTAAAACCTTTATCTATGAAATAAAGGTTATGGTTTGTTTTAAAAATGAATGCAGTCTTTGAAAAACGTCTCATATAGAGGTCAAAACCTCGCAACGAAATCAATTAATATGGAACGTTTTTAATCAATAAGAACGGGACATTTCAGTTGGTATCCGAGCGTTGGTCTTAGAGAACCAGAATTTTGCATTAGTGTGTCTTATCTAGTTTGTTAGGATGCATTAGTGAGTCTGGACTTCGACCGTGTTTACTTGAAAAATGATTGCTTACCAAATTTTGTTGGAAACTATATATTTTTAACATGTGAATATTATGTGATATATTAATCTCTTAACGCGTTTGATATTATGTGATAGATGTCTACCTCTAGAACAAGTCTCATTGACTCACCTAATAATAATGAAGAGTCAAATGTAAATTGGAATGATTCGTGGACTGATTCACAAGTTCCCGAAGAGGAACCGGAAGAAGAGTCGGGACCGGAAGAAGAATCGGAACCGGATGAAGAAATAGAACCGGTGGGGGAAATAATAAAACGGTTAAGTAAAAGAAAATCCTCAACCAACCGACCAAGGTTAATTATGGTCAATGGTGTTTCCGCCAAGGAAGCAAAATATTGGGAGGATTACCAATTCTCCGATGAATCGGATTCCGACGAGAATTTCGATGATGTTATAGAAATTACCCCAACTGAATTTAAAAAGGCAAAAGAAAATAATAAGGGAAAGGGCATAAAAATAGAGAAATCTAATTCCAACCCCGATGAACTTTATATGTATCGTCAACCCCCGAAGTCCTTAAGTTGTAACAATGACCCGGGAACCTCTAAACCACCAGGTTTTTCTAAACCAATGTGGATCACGACGGCTCGTATTAGGGGAACATCATATATCCCTAGAAACTTGGCAAAACGAACCAAAACCGAAGAAGAAGAAACAAGCGAGTCGGAATAAGATAGTTGTATTCGTGTGGTGTAATATATGTAATATAGTGTGCTTATGCTTTATGATATATGTAAAAATTGCTTGTATTAATAAGTATTTTTTTTATGAATCTAACTCTTGTCTATTTTACAGTATAAAAACACAAAATGGATAGACAACCCAATATTTTAAGAGACCTATCCGGAGACATGATTGATGAAATCTTGTCTAGAGTCGGTCAGAATTCTTCGGCACAACTATTTAAGGCGAGATCAGTTTGTAAGACATTCGAAGAACGTTCCAAGAATGCCTTGGTTTATAAAAGGCTTTCGTTCGAAAGATGGGGGATATCACATTGGGAAATCCATAAGTTACGATGTGTTTACTTTGACGCATATATTGCGGGGAACCCAAATGCTATTTTACGCAATGGGTTAAGAAATTATTTTGACTCAATATATCCGAATATTGGACTTCGTGATTTAGAAAAAGCGGCTAACATGCAACATAAAGAAGCATGTTATGCTTACGGATTAGTAATGTTCGCTTCTCACCAAAGTGAGAATAAGAACATCGGGATACAACTATTAAACAAAACGTTCCCACAAGTGACGGAGTCGGTAATTGGGGTAAGAAATGAGGTTTTTAGATTGTTACGGGACTGTTGGACATTACATAACCCTCGTCCCTTTGACGACGTTACAACACGCTGTCTTATCAACGGCCATAACGGTTATGTTCCACAAGACCAAGGATGGGAAGTAATCCTAGTAAAACCAGAATGCATGACTTGTTTCTGGACGTATGAATTACGTGTCTTTATTGCCTTTGCTGAACGACTTGTGTACTAGCTAGAATTATCTTCACAACCATCTTGTATCAAATTTATTGTGTGCTATATTTCATGCTATATGTAAAATAAGCGGTATTGTAAGTTTGTAAAATATTGTGTAAAAGTTTGAACGCGAAATATTATTATAATCAGTTTTTCATATAGAATTGTAGTAGTTGAATTGTATATTAGCTACTAAGTATGAACTTAACGGGTAGGTACTACCCGAATTTAAACTTATAAAACGCTAATATGAAGAAAAAGCTTTTATAAATGAGTTCATATTATGCTACGAAATACTATTAACTACTCTTAATATTCTGTATGATTAACTTGTTCCATTTAACTATTTTGAAGGAAATGGCACCGACTACTCGACACACCGTGAATATGAATGAAGAGGAATTCCGTACTTTTCTAGCTTCAAACATAGCCGCAGTACAGGCTGCGCTACATACCAACAATAACCTTGGATCTAGCAGTACAGGAAATCGTGTAGGATGCACCTACAAAGAATTCACTGCCTGCAAACCTTTGGAATTTGATGGAACCGAAGGACCGATCGGATTGAAACGGTGGACCGAGAAGGTCGAATCGGTATTTTCCATAAGTAAGTATACTGAAGAGGACAAAGTAAAGTACGCTACGCATACCTTCACAGGTTCTGCGTTAACATGGTGGAATACCTATCTAGAGCAAGTGGGACAAGGCGATGCGTACGCACTACCGTGGTCAGTATTCAAGCACTTGATGAACGAGAAGTACCGTCCCAGAACCGAGGTCAATAAGCTCAAGACAGAACTTAGAGGGTTACGAACCCAAGGATTTGATATTACCACGTACGAAAGACGATTCACAGAATTGTGCCTATTATGTCCGGGAGCATTCGAAGATGAGGAAGAGAAGATCGACGCGTTTGTGAAAGGATTACCAGAAAGAATCCAAGAAGATATAAGTTCACACGAGCCCGCCTCCATACAACAGGCATGTAGAATGGCTCACAAACTCGTGAACCAGATTGAAGAAAGAATTAAAGAACAGACTGCTGAAGAGGCCAATGTGAAGCAAGTCAAAAGAAAGTGGGAGGAAAAACGGTGATAAGAATCACCAATACAACAACAACAGCAATTACAACAATAATCTCAACAATTATCCCAATAATCGCAACATCAATCGCAACTACAACAAACGGCCCAACAACAACAACAACAACAACAACAACAACAGCAACTACAACAATCATCCCAACAACAATAATAACCGCAACAACAACAACAACAATCAGAAGCAGCTATGCCAAAGGTGTGAAAAGAATCACTCGGGGTTCTGCACCAAATTTTGCAACAAGTGTAAAAGAAATGGTCATAGCGCGGCGAAGTGTGAGGTCTACGGACCAGGGGTTAATAGAACGAAAGGAACAAATGGTGTCGGAATGAGTAATGGCGGAGCAAGTAGTGTCGGAGCAAGTTATGCCAATGTAGTTTGTTATAAATGTGGAAAACCGGGCCACATTATTAGAAATTGCCCGAACCAGGAGAACACGAATGGACAAGGCCGTGGAAGAGTTTTCAATATTAATGCGGCAGAGGCACAGGAAGACCCGGAGCTTGTTACGGGTACGTTTCTTATTGACAATAAATCTGCTTACGTTTTATTTGATTCGGGTGCGGATAGAAGCTATATGAGTAGAGATTTTTGTGCTAAATTAAGTTGTCCATTGACACCTTTGGATAGTAAATTTTTACTCGAATTAGCAAATGGTAAATTAATTTCAGCAGATAATATATGTCGGAATCGAGAAATTAAACTGGTTAGCGAAACATTTAAGATTGATTTGATACCAGTAGAGTTAGGGAGTTTTGATGTGATAATCGGTATGGACTGGTTGAAAGAAGTGAAAGCGGAGATCGTTTGTTACAAAAATGCAATTCGCATTATACGAGAAAAAGGAAAACCCTTAATGGTGTACGGAGAAAAGGGCAACACGAAGCTACATCTTATTAGTAATTTGAAGGCACAAAAACTAATAAGAAAAGGTTGCTATGCTGTTCTAGCACACGTCGAGAAAGTAAAAACTGAAGAAAAGAGCATCAATGATGTTCCTGTCGCAAAAGAATTTCCTGATGTATTTCCGAAAGAATTACCGGGATTACCCCCACATCGATCCGTTGAATTTCAAATAGATCTTGTACCAGGAGCTGCACCAATAGCTCGTGCTCCTTACAGACTAGCACCCAGCGAGATGAAAGAACTACAAAGCCAATTACAAGAACTTTTAGAGCGTGGTTTCATTCGACCAAGCACATCACCGTGGGGAGCTCCTGTTTTGTTTGTCAAGAAGAAAGATGGTACATTCAGGTTGTGTATCGACTACCTAGAGTTGAACAAACTTACCATCAAGAACCGCTACCCACTACCGAGAATCGATGACTTATTTGATCAACTACAAGGCTCGTCTGTTTATTCAAAGATTGACTTACGTTCCGGGTATCATCAAATGCGGGTGAAAGAAGATGATATTCCAAAGACTGCTTTCAGAACACGTTACGGTCATTACGAGTTTATGGTCATGCCGTTTGGTTTAACTAATGCACCAGCTGTGTTCATGGACCTTATGAACCGAGTGTGTGGACCATACCTTGACAAGTTTGTCATTGTTTTCATTGATGACATACTTATTTACTCAAAGAATGACCAAGAACACGGTGAACATTTGAGAAAGGTGTTAGAAGTATTGAGGAAGAAAGAATTGTACGCTAAGTTTTCAAAGTGTGCATTTTGGTTGGAAGAAGTTCAATTCCTCGGTCACATAGTGAACAAAGAAGGTATTAAGGTGGATCCGGCAAAGATAGAAACTGTTGAAAAGTGGGAAACCCCGAAAACTCCAAAACACATACGCCAGTTTTTAGGACTAGCTGGTTACTACAGAAGGTTCATCCAAGACTTTTCCAGAATAGCAAAACCCTTGACTGCATTAACGCATAAAGGGAAGAAATTTGAATGGAATGATGAACAAGAGAAAGCATTTCAGTTATTGAAGAAAAAGCTAACTACGGCACCTATATTGTCATTGCCTGAAGGGAATGATGATTTTGTGATTTATTGTGATGCATCAAAGCAAGGTCTCGGTTGTGTATTAATGCAACGAACGAAGGTGATTGCTTATGCGTCTAGACAAGTGAAGATTCACGAACAAAATTATACGACGCATGATTTGGAATTAGGCGCGGTTATTTTTGCATTAAAGACTTGGAGGCACTACTTATATGGGGTCAAAAGTATTATATATACCGACCACAAAAGTCTTCAACACATATTTATTCAGAAACAACTGAATATGAGGCAGCGTAGGTGGATTGAATTATTGAATGATTACGACTTTGAGATTCGTCACCACCCGGGGAAGGCAAATGTGGTAGCCGATGCCTTGAGCAGGAAGGACAGAGAACCCATTCGAGTAAAATCTATGAATATAATGATTCATAATAACATTACTACTCAAATAAAGGAGGCGCAACAAGGAGTTTTAAAAGAGGGAAATTTAAAGGATGAAATACCCAAAGGATCGGAGAAGCATCTTAATATTCGGGAAGACGGAACCCGGTATAGGGCTGAAAGGATTTGGGTACCAAAATTTGGAGATATGAGAGAAATGGTACTTAGAGAAGCTCATAAAACCAGATACTCAATACATCCTGGAACGGGGTAGATGTACAAGGATCTCAAGAAACATTTTTGGTGGCCGGGTATGAAAGCCGATGTTGCTAAATACGTAGGAGAATGTTTGACGTGTTCTAAGGTCAAAGCTGAGCATCTAAAACTATCAGGTCTACTTCAACAACCCGAAATCCCGGAATGGAAATGGGAAAACATTACCATGGATTTCATCACAAAATTGCCAAGGACTGCAAGTGGTTTTGATACTATTTGGGTAATAGTTGATCGTCTCACCAAATCAGCACACTTCCTGCCAATAAGAGAAGATGACAAGATGGAGAAGTTAGCACGACTGTATTTGAAGGAAGTCGTCTCCAGACATGGAATACCAATCTCTATTATCTGTAGTGACCCGAACTTTTCCATGTTTATATATATTAATTGAGATTGATATTTACATCATTAAATGTTTCCAACATGTTAAGCAATCAAACTTGTTAAGACTTGATTAATTGAAATAGGTTTCATATAGACAATTGACCACCCAAGTTGACCGGTGATTCACGAACGTTAAAACTTGTAAAAACTATATGATGACATATATATGGTTATATATATAGTTAACATGATATTATGATATGTAAACATATCATTAAGTATATTAACAATGAACTACATATGTAAAAACAAGACTACTAACTTAATGATTTTGAAACGAGACATATATGTAACGATTATCATTGTAACGACATTTAATGTATATATATCATATTAAGAGATATTCGTACACCATAATATCATGATAATATAATAATTTAAAATCTATTTTGATATTATAAACATTGGGTTAACAACATTTAACAAGATCGTTAACCTAAAGGTTTCAAAACAACATTTACATGTAACGACTAACGATGACTTAACGACTCAGTTAAAATGTATATACATGTAGTGTTTTAATATGTATTCATACACTTTTGAAAGACTTCAAGACACTTATCAAAATACTTCTACTTAAAAAAATGCTTACAATTACATCCTCGTTCAGTTTCATCAACAATTCTACTCGTATGCACCCGTATTCGTACTCGTACAATACACAGCTTTTAGATGTATGTACTATTGGTATATACACTCCAATGATCAGCTCTTAGCAGCCCATGTGAGTCACCTAACACATGTGGGAACCATCATTTGGCAACTAGCATGAAATATCTCATAAAATTACAAAAATATGAGTAATCATTCATGACTTATTTACATGAAAACAAAATTACATATCCTTTATATCTAATCCATACACCAACGACCAAAAACACCTACAAACACTTTCATTCTTCAATTTTATTCATCTAATTGATCTCTCTCAAGTTCTATCTTCAAGTTCTAAGTGTTCTTCATAAATTCCAAAAGTTCTAGTTTCATAAAATCAAGAATACTTTCAAGTTTGCTAGCTCACTTCCAATCTTGTAAGGTGATCATCCAACCTCAAGAAATCTTTGTTTCTTACAGTAGGTTATCATTCTAATACAAGGTAATAATCATATTCAAATTTTGGTTCAATTTCTATAACTATAACAATCTTATTTCAAGTGATGATCTTACTTGAACTTGTTTTCGTGTCATGATTTTGCTTCAAGAACTTTGAGCCATCCAAGGATCCATTGAAGCTAGATCCATTTTTCTCTTTTCCAGTAGGTTCATCCAAGGAACTTAAGGTAGTAATGATGTTCATAACATCATTCGATTCGTACATATAAAACTATCTTATTCGAAGGTTTAAACTTGTAATCACTAGAACATAGTTTAGTTAATTCTAAACTTGTTCGCAAACAAAAGTTAATCCTTCTAACTTGACTTTTAAAATCAACTAAACACTTGTTCTATATCTATATGATATGCTAACTTAATGATTTAAAACCTGGAAACACGAAAAACACCGTAAAACCGGATTTACGCCGTCGTAGTAACACCGCGGGCTGTTTTGGGTTAGTTAATTAAAAACTATGATAAACTTTGATTTAAATGTTGTTATTCTGAGAAAATGATTTTTATTATGAACATGAAACTATATCCAAAAATTATGGTTAAACTCAAAGTGGAAGTATGTTTTCTAAAATGGTCATCTAGACGTCGTTCTTTCGACTGAAATGACTACCTTTACAAAAACAACTTGTAACTTATTTTTACGACTATAAACCTATACTTTTCTGTTTAGATTCATAAAATAGAGTTCAATATGAAACCATAGCAATTTGATTCACTCAAAACGGATTTAAAATGAAGAAGTTATGGGTAAAACAAGATTGGATAATTTTTCTCATTTTAGCTACGTGAAAATTGGTAACAAATCTATTCCAACCATAACTTAATCAACTTGTATTGTATATTATGTAATCTTGAGATACCATAGACACGTATACAATGTTTCGACCTATCATGTTGACACATCTATATATATTTCGGAACAACCATAGACACTCTATATGTGAATGTTGGAGTTAGCTATACAGGGTTGAGGTTGATTCCAAAATATATATAGTTTGAGTTGTGATCAATACTGAGATACGTATACACTGGGTCGTGGATTGATTCAAGATAATATTTATCGATTTATTTCTGTACATCTAACTGTGGACAACTAGTTGTAGGTTACTAACGAGGACAGCTGACTTAATAAACCTAAAACATCAAAATATATTAAAAGTGTTGTAAATATATTTTGAACATACTTTGATATATATATGTATATATTGTTATAGGTTCGTGAATCAACCAGTGGCCAAGTCTTACTTCCCGACGAAGTAAAAATCTGTGAATGTGAGTTATAGTCCCACTTTTAAAATCTAATATTTTTGGGATGAGAATACATGCAGGTTTTATAAATGATTTACAAAATAGACACAAGTACGTGAAACTACATTCTATGGTTGAATTATCGAAATCGAATATGCCCCTTTTTAATTAAGTCTGGTAATCTAAGAATTAGGGAACAGACACCCTAATTGACGCGAATCCTAAAGATAGATCTATTGGGCCTAACAAACCCCATCCAAAGTACCGGATGCTTTAGTACTTCGAAATTTATATCATATCCGAAGGGTGTACCGGAATGATGGGGATATTCTTATATATGCATCTTGTTAATGTCGGTTACCAGGTTTTCACCATATGAATGATTTTTATCTCTATGTATGGGATGTGTATTGAAATATGAAATCTTGTGGTCTATTATTATGATTTGATATATATAGGTTAAACCTATAACTCACCAACATTTTTGTTGACGTTTTAAGCATGTTTATTCTCAGGTGATTATTAAGAGCTTCCGCTATCGCATACTTAAATAAGGACGAGATTTAGAGTCCATGTTTGTATGATATTGTGTAAAAACTGCATTCAAGAAACTTATTTTGTTGTAAAATATTTGTATTGTAAACCATTATGTAATGGTCGTGTGTAAACAGGATATTTTAGATTATCATTATTTGATAATCTACGTAAAGCTTTTTAAACCTTTATTGATGAAATAAAGGTTATGGTTTGTTTTAAAATGAATGCAGTCTTTGAAAAACGTCTCATATAGAGGTCAAAACCTCGCAACGAAATCAATTAATATGGAACGTTTTTAATCAATAAGAACGGGACATTTCAGTTGGTATCCGAGCGTTGGTCTTAGAGAACCAGAAAATTTGCATTAGTGTGTCTTATCGAGTTTGTTAGGATGCATTAGTGAGTCTGGACTTCGACCGTGTTTTCTTTAAAAATGATTGCTTAACATTTTTGTTGGAAACTATATATTTTTAACATATGAATATTATGTGATATATTAATCTCTTATCGTGTTTGATATTATGTGATAGATGTCTACCTCTAGAACAAGTCCCATTGACTCACCTAATAATAATGAAGAGTCAAATGTAAATTGGAATGATTCGTGGACTGATTCACAAGTTCCCGAAGAGGAACCGGAAGAAGAGTCGGAACCGGAAGAAGAATCGGAACCGGAAGAAGAATCGGAACCGGAAGAAGAAATAGAACCAGTGGGGGAAATAATAAAACGGTTAAGTAAAAAAGAATCCTCAACCAACCGACCAAGGTTAATTATGGTCAATGGTGTTTCCGCCAAGGAAGCAAAATATTGGGAGGATTACCAATTCTCCGTTGAATCGGATTCCGACGAGAATTCCGATGATGTTATAGAAATTACCCCAACTGAATTTAAAAAGGCAAAAGAAAATAATAAGGGAAAGGGCATAAAAATAGAGAAATCTAATTCCAACCCCGATGAACTTTATATGTATCATCAACCCCCGAAGTCCTTAAGTTGTAACAATGACCCGGGAACCTCTAAACCACCAGGTTTTTCTAAACCAATGTGGAAAATTACGGCTCGTATTAGGGGAACATCATATATCCCTAGAAACTTGGCAAAATGAACCAAAACCGAAGAAGAAGAAACGAGCGAGTCGGAATAAGATAGTTGTATTCGTGTGGTGTAATATATGTAATATAGTGTGCTTATGCTTTATGATATATGTAAAAATTGCTTGTATTAATAAGTATTTTTTTATGAATCTAACTCTTGTCTATTTTACAGTTTAAAAACACAAAATGGATAGACAACCCAATATTTTAAGAGACCTACCCGGAGACATGATTGATGAAATCTTGTCTAGAGTCGGTCAGAATTCCTCGGCACAACTATTTAAGACGAGATCAGTTTGTAAGACATTCGAAGAACGTTCCAAGAATGTCTTGGTTTATAAGAGACTTTCGTTTGAAAGATGGGGGATATCACATTGGGAAACCCATAAGTTACGATGTGTTTACTTTGACGCATATATTGCGGGGAACCCAAATGCTATTTTACGCAACGGGTTAAGAAATTATTTTGACTCAATATATCCGAATATTGGACTTCGTGATTTAGAAAAAGCGGCTAACATGCAACATAAAGAAGCATGTTATGCTTACGGATTAGTAATGTTCGCTTCTCACCAAAGTGAGAACAAGAACATCGGGCTACAACTATTAAACAAAACGTTTCCACAAGTGACGGAGTCGGTAATTGGGGTAAGAAATGAGGTTTTTAGATTGTTACGGGACTGTTGGACATTACGTAACCCTCGTCCCTTTGACGACGTTACAACACGCTGTCTTATCAACGGCCATAACGGTTATGTTCCACAAGACCAAGGATGGGAAGTAATCCTAGTAAAACCAGAATGCATGACTTGTTTCTGGACGTATGAATTACGTGTCTTTATTGCCTTTGCTGAACAACTTGTGTACTAGCTAGAATTATCTTCACAACCATCTTGTATCAAATTTATTGTGTGCTATATTTCATGCTATATGTAAAATAAGTGGTATTGTAAGTTTGTAAAATATTGTGTAAAAGTTTGAACGCGAAATATTATTATAATCAGTTTTTCATATAGAATTGTAGTAGTTGAATTGTATATTAGCTACTAAGTATGAACTTAACGGGTAGGTACTACCCGAATTTAAACTTATAAAACGCTAATATGAAGAAAAAGCTTTTATAAATGAGTTCATATTATGCTACGAAATACTATTAACTACTCTTAATATTCTGTATGATTAACTTGTTCCATTTAACTATTTTGAAGGAAATGGCACCGACTACTCGACACACCGTGAATATGAATGAAGAGGAATTCCGTACTTTTCTTGCTTCAAACATAGCCGCAGTACAGGCTGCTCTACATACCAACAATAACCTTGGATCTAGCAGTACAGGAAATCGTGTAGGATGCACCTACAAAGAATTCACTGCCTGCAAACCTTTGGAATTTGATGGAACCGAAGGACCGATCGGATTGAAACGGTGGACCGAGAAGGTTGAATCGGTGTTTGCCATAAGTAAGTGTACTGAAGAGGACAAAGTGAAGTACGCTACGCATACCTTCACAGGTTCTGCGTTAACATGGTGGAATACCTATCTAGAGCAAGTGGGACAAGACGATGCGTACGCACTACCGTGGTCAGCATTCAAGCACTTGATGAACGAGAAGTACCGTCCCAGAACCGAGGTCAATAAGCTCAAGACAGAACTTAGAGGGTTACGAACCCAAGGATTTGATATTACCACGTACGAAAGACGATTAACAGAATTGTGCCTATTGTGTCCGGGAGCATTCGAAGATGAGGAAGAGAAGATCGACGCGTTCGTGAAAGGATTACCGGAAAGAATCCAAGAAGATATAAGTTCACACGAGCCCGCCTCCAAACAACAGGCATGTAGAATGGCTCACAAACTAGTGAACCAGATTGAAGAAAGAATTAAAGAACAGACTGCTGAAGAGGCCAATGTGAAGCAAGTCAAAAGAAAGTGGGAGGAAAACGGTGATAAGAATCACTAATACAACAACAACAGCAATTATAACAATAATCGCAACAACTATCCTAACAATCGCAACATCAATCGCAACTACAACAAACGGCCCAACAACAACAACAACAACAACAACAACAACAACAGCAACCACAACAATCATCTTAACCACAATAATTACCGCAACAACAACAACAATCAGAAGCAGCTATGCCAAAGGTGTGAAAAGTATCACTCGGGGTTCTGCACCAAATTTTGCAACAAGTGTAAAAGAAATGGTCATAGCGCGGCGAAGTGTGATGTCTACGGACCAGGGGTTAACAAAACGAAAGGAACAAATGGTGTCGGAACGAGTAATGGCGGAGCAAGTAGTGTCGGAGCAAGTTATGCCAATGTAGTTTGTTATAAATGTGGAAAACCGGGCCACATTATTAGAAATTGCTCGAACCAGGAGACCACGAATGGACAAGGCCGCGGAAGAGTTTTCAATATTAATGCGGCAGAGGCACAAGAAGACCCGGAGCTTGTTACGGGTACGTTTCTTATTGACAAAAATCTGCTTACGTTTTATTTGATTCGGGTGCGGATAGAAGCTATATGAGTAGAGATTTTTGTGCTAAATTAAGTTGTCCATTGACGCCTTTGGATAGTAAATTTTTACTCGAATTAGCAAATGGTAAATTAATTTCAGCAGATAATATATGTCGGAATCGAGAAATTAAACTGGTTAGCGAAACATTTAAGATTGATTTGATACCAGTAGAGTTAGGGAGTTTTGATGTGATAATCGGTATGGACTGGTTGAAAGAAGTGAAAGCAGAGATCGTTTGTTACAAAAATGCAATTCGCATTATACGAGAAAAAGGAAAACCCTTAATGGTGTACGGAGAAAAGGGCAACACGAAGCTACATCTTATTAGTAATTTGAAGGCACAAAAACTAATAAGAAAAGGTTGCTATGCTGTTCTAGCACACGTCGAGAAAGTACAAACTGAAGAAAAGAGCATCAATGATGTTCCCATTGCAAAAGAATTTCCCGATGTATTTCCGAAAGAATTACCAGGATTACCCCCACATCGATCCGTTGAATTTCAAATAGATCTTGTACCAGGAGCTGCACCAATAGCACGTGCTCCTTACAGACTTGCACCCAGCGAGATGAAAGAACTGCAAAGCCAATTACAAGAACTTTTAGAGCGTGGTTTCATTCGACCAAGCACATCACCGTGGGGAGCTCCTGTTTTGTTTGTCAAGAAGAAAGATGGTACATTCAGGTTGTGTATCGACTACCGAGAGTTGAACAAACTTACCATCAAGAACCGCTACCCACTACCGAGAATCGACGACTTATTTGATCAACTACAAGGCTCGTCTGTTTATTCAAAGATTGACTTACGTTCCGGGTATCATCAAATGCGGGTGAAAGAAGATGATATTCCAAAGACTGCTTTCAGAACACGTTACGGTCATTACGAGTTTATGGTCATGCCGTTTGGTTTAACTAATGCACCAGCTGTGTTCATGGACCTTATGAACCGAGTGTGTGGACCATACCTTGACAAGTTTGTCATTGTTTTCATTGATGACATACTTATTTACTCAAAGAATGACCAAGAACACGGTGAACATTTGAGAAAGGTGTTAGAAGTATTGAGGAAGGAAAAACTGTACGCTAAGTTTTCAAAGTGTGCATTTTGGTTAGAAGAAGTTCAATTCCTCGGTCACATAGTGAACAAAGAAGGTATTAAGGTAGATCCGGCAAAGATAGAAACTGTTGAAAAGTGGGAAACCCCGAAAACTCCGAAACACATACGCCAGTTTTTAGGACTAGCTGGTTACTACAGAAGGTTCATCCAAGACTTTTCCAGAATAGCAAAACCCTTGACTGCATTAACGCATAAAGGGAAGAAATTTGAATGGAATGATGAACAAGAGAAAGCGTTTCAGTTATTGAAGAAAAAGCTAACTACGGCACCTATATTGTCATTGCCTGAAGGGAATGATGATTTTGTGATTTATTGTGACGCATCAAAGCAAGGTCTCGGTTGTGTATTAATGCAACGAACG
This sequence comes from Rutidosis leptorrhynchoides, assembly GCF_046630445.1. Lineage (NCBI taxonomy): Eukaryota > Viridiplantae > Streptophyta > Magnoliopsida > Asterales > Asteraceae > Rutidosis > Rutidosis leptorrhynchoides. Next base: position 153,409,696 of record NC_092333.1, read on the forward strand.
AAGGTGATTGCTTATGCGTCTAGACAATTGAAGATTCATGAACAAAATTATACGACGCATGATTTGGAATTAGGCGCGGTTGTGTTTGCATTAAAGACTTGGAGGCACTACTTATATGGGGTCAAAAGTATTATATATACTGACCACAAAAGTCTTCAACACATATTTAATCAGAAACAACTGAATATGAGGCAGCGTAGGTGGATTGAATTATTGAATGATTACGACTTTGAGATTCGTTACCACCCGGGGAAGGCAAATGTGGTAGCCGATGCCTTGAGCAGGAAGGACAGAGAACCCATTCGAGTAAAATCTATGAATATAATGATTCATAATAACCTTACTACTCAAATAAAGGAGGCGCAACAAGGAGTTTTAAAAGAGGGAAATTTAAAGGATGAAATACCCAAAGGATCGGAGAAGCATCTTAATATTCGGGAAGACGAAACCCGGTATAGGGCTGAAAGGATTTGGGTACCAAAATTTGGAGATATGAGAGAAATGGTACTTAGAGAAGCTCATAAAACCAGATACTCAATACATCCTGGAACGGGGAAGATGTACAAGGATCTCAAGAAACATTTTTGGTGGCCGGGTATGAAAGCCGATATTGCTAAATACGTAGGAGAATGTTTGACGTGTTCTAAGGTCAAAGCTGAGCATCAGAAACCATCAGGTCTACTTCAACAACCCGAAATCCCGGAATGGAAATGGGAAAACATTACCATGGATTTCATCACTAAATTGCCAAGGACTGCAAGTGGTTTTGATACTATTTGGGTAATAGTTGATCGTCTCACCAAATCAGCACACTTCTTGCCAATAAGAGAAGATGACAAGATGGAGAAGTTAGCACGACTGTATTTGAAGGAAGTCATCTCCAGACATGGAATACCAATCTCTATTATCTCTGGTAGGGATGGCAGATTTATTTCAAGATTCTGGCAGACATTACAGCAAGCATTAGGAACTCGTCTAGACATGAGTACTGCCTATCATCCACAAACTGATGGGCAGAGCGAAAGGACGATACAAACGCTTGAAGACATGCTACGAGCATGTGTTTTTGATTTCGGAAACAGTTGGGATCGATATCTACCATTAGCAGAATTTTCCTACAACAACAGCTACCATTCAAGCATTGAGATGGCGCCGTTTGAAGCACTTTATGGTAGAAAGTGCAGGTCTCCGATTTGTTGGAGTGAAGTGGGGGATAGACAGATTACGGGTCCGGAGATTATACAAGAAACTACCGAGAAGATCATCCAAATTCAACAACGGTTGAAAACCGCCCAAAGTCGACAAAAGAGCTACGCTGACATTAAAAGAAAAGATATAGAATTTGAAATTGGAGAGATGGTCATGCTTAAAGTTGCACCTTGGAAAGGCGTTGTTCGATTTGGTAAATGAGGGAAATTAAATCCAAGGTATATTGGACCATTCAAGATTATTGATCGTGTCGGACCAGTAGCTTACCGACTTGAGTTACCTCAACAACTCGCAGCTGTACATAACACTTTCCACGTCTTGAATTTGAAGAAATTTTTGCTAAAGAAGATCTCACTATTCCGTTAGATGAAATCCAAATCAACGAAAAACTTCAATTCATCGAAGAACCCGTCGAAATAATGGATCGTGAGGTTAAAAGACTTAAGCAAAACAAGATACCAATTGTTAAGGTTCGATGGAATGCTCGTAGAGGACCCGAGTTCACCTGGGAGCGTGAAGATCAGATGAAGAAGAAATACCCGCATCTATTTCCAGAAGATTCGTCAACACCTTCAACAGCTTAAAATTTCGGGACGAAATTTATTTAACGGGTAGGTACTGTAGTGACCCGAATTTTTCCATGTTTATATATATTAATTGAGATTGATATTTACATGATTAAATGTTTCCAACATGTTAAGCAATTAAACTTGTTAAGACTTGATTAATTGAAATAGGTTTCATATAGACAATTGACCACCCAAGTTGACCGGTGATTCACGAACGTTAAAACTTGTAAAAACTATATGATGACATATATATGGTTATATATATAGTTAACATGATATTATGATATGTAAACATATCATTAAGTATATTAACAATGAACTACATATGTAAAAACAAGACTACTAACTTAATGATTTTGAAACGAGACATATATGTAACGATTATCATTGTAACGACATTTAATGTATATATATCATATTAAGAGATATTCGTACATCATAATATCATGATAATATAATAATTTAAAATCTATTTTGATATTATAAACATTGGGTTAACAACATTTAACAAGATCGTTAACCTAAAGGTTTCAAAACAACATTTACATGTAACGACTAACGATGACTTAACGACTCAGTTAAAATGTATATACATGTAGTGTTTTAATATGTATTCATACACTTTTGAAAGACTTCAAGACACTTATCAAAATACTTCTACTTAACAAAAATGCTTACAATTACATCCTCGTTCAGTTTCATCAACAATTCTACTCGTATGCACCCGTATTCGTACTCGTACAATACACAGCTTTTAGATGTATGTACTATTGGTATATACACTCCAATGATCAGCTCTTAGCAGCCCATGTGAGTCACCTAACACATGTGGGAACCATCATTTGGCAACTAGCATGAAATATCTCATAAAATTACAAAAATATGAGTAATCATTCATGACTTATTTACATGAAAACAAAATTACATATCCTTTATATCTAATCCATACACCAACGACCAAAAACACCTACAAACACTTTCATTCTTCAATTTTATTCATCTAATTGATCTCTCTCAAGTTCTATCTTCAAGTTCTAAGTGTTCTTCATAAATTCCAAAAGTTCTAGTTTCATAAAATCAAGAATACTTTCAAGTTTGCTAGCTCACTTCCAATCTTGTAAGGTGATCATCCAACCTCAAGAAATCTTTGTTTCTTACAGTAGGTTATCATTCTAATACAAGGTAATAATCATATTCAAACTTTGGTTCAATTTCTATAACTATAACAATCTTATTTCAAGTGATGATCTTACTTGAACTTGTTTTCGTGTCATGATTTTGCTTCAAGAACTTTGAGCCATCCAAGGATCCATTGAAGCTAGATCCATTTTTCTCTTTTCCAGTAGGTTCATCCAAGGAACTTAAGGTAGTAATGATGTTCATAACATCATTCGATTCATACATATAAAACTATCTTATTCGAAGGTTTAAACTTGTAATCACTAGAACATAGTTTAGTTAATTCTAAACTTGTTCGCAAACAAAAGTTAATCCTTCTAACTTGACTTTTAAAATCAACTAAACACATGTTCTATATCTATATGATATGCTAACTTAATGATTTAAAACCTGGAAACACGAAAAACACCGTAAAACCGGATTTACGCCGTCGTAGTAACACCGCGGGCTGTTTTGGGTTAGTTAATTAAAAACTATGATAAACTTTGATTTAAATGTTGTTATTCTGAGAAAATGATTTTTATTATGAACATGAAACTATATCCAAAAATTATGGTTAAACTCAAAGTGGAAGTATGTTTTCTAAAATGGTCATCTAGACGTCGTTCTTTCGACTGAAATGACTACCTTTACAAAAACGACTTGTAACTTATTTTTCCGACTATAAACCTATACTTTTCTGTTTAGATTCATAAAATAGAGTTCAATATGAAACCATATCAATTTGATTCACTCAAAACGGATTTAAAATGAAGAAGTTATGGGTAAAACAAGATTGGATAATTTTTCTCATTTTAGCTACGTGAAAATTGGTAACAAATCTATTCCAACCATAACTTAATCAACTTGTATTGTATATTATGTAATCTTGAGATACCATAGACATGTATACAATGTTTCGACCTATCATGTCGACACATCTATATATATTTCGGAACAACCATAGACACTCTATATGTGAATGTTGGAGTTAGCTATACAGGGTTGAGGTTGATTCCAAAATATATATAGTTTGAGTTGTGATCAATACTGAGATACGTATACACTGGGTCGTGGATTGATTCAAGATAATATTTATCGATTTATTTCTGTACATCTAACTGTGGACAACTAGTTATAGGTTACTAACGAGGACAGCTGACTTAATAAACTTAAAACATCAAAATATATTAAAAGTGTTGTAAATATATTTTGAACATACTTTGATATATATATGTATATATTGTTATAGGTTCGTGAATCAACCAGTGGCCAAGTCTTACTTCCCGACGAAGTAAAAATCTGTGAATGTGAGTTATAGTCCCACTTTTAAAATCTATTATTTTTGGGATGAGAATACATGCAGGTTTTATAAATGATTTACAAAATAGACACAAGTACGTGAAACTACATTCTATGGTTGAATTATCGAAATCTAATATGCCCCTTTTTAATTAAGTCTGGTAATCTAAGAATTAGGGAACAGACACCCTAATTGACTCGAATCCTAAAGATAGATCTATTGGGCCTAACAAACCTCATCCAAAGTACCGGATGCTTTAGTACTTCGAAATTTATATCATATCCGAAGGGTGTCCCGGAATGATGGGGATATTCTTATATATGCATCTTGTTAATGTCGGTTACCAGGTTTTCACCATATGAATGATTTTTATCTCTATGTATGGGATGTGTATTGAAATATGAAATCTTGTGGTCTATAATTATGATTTGATATATATAGGTTAAACCTATAACTCACCAACATTTTTGTTGACGTTTTAAGCATGTTTATTCTCAGGTGATTATTAAGAGCTTCCGCTGTCGCATACTTAAATAAGGACGAGATTTGGAGTCCATGTTTGTATGATATTGTGTAAAAACTGCATTCAAGAAACTTATTTTGTTGTAACATATTTGTATTGTAAACCATTATGTAATGGTCGTGTGTAAACAGGATATTTTAGATTATCATTATTTGATAATCTACGTAAAGCTTTTTAAACCTTTATTGATGAAATAAAGGTTATGGTTTGTTTTAAAATGAATGCAGTCTTTGAAAAACGTCTCATATAGAGGTCAAAACCTCGCAATGAAATCAATTAATATGGAACGTTTTTAATCAATAAGAACGGGACATTTCATTATCTCTGATAGGGATGGCAGATTTATTTCAAGATTCTGGCAGACATTACAGCAAGCATTAGGAACTCGTCTAGACATGAGTACTGCCTATCATCCACAAACTGATGGACAGAGCGAAAGGACGATACAAATGCTTGAAGACATGCTACGAGCATGTGTTATTGATTTCGGAAACAGTTGGGATCGACATCTACCGTTAGCAGAATTTTCCTACAACAACAACTACCATTCAAGCATTGAGATGGCGCCGTTTGAAGCACTTTATGGTAGAAAGTGCAGGTCTCCGATTTGTTGGAGTGAAGTGGGGGATAGACAGATTACGGGTCCGGAGATTATACAAGAAACTACCGAGAAGATCATCCAAATTCAACAACGGTTGAAAACCACCCAAAGTCGACAAAAGAGCTACGCTGACATTAAAAGAAAAGATATAGAATTTGAAATTGGAGAGATGGTCATGCTTAAAGTTGCACCTTGGAAAGGCGTTGTTCGATTTGGTAAACGAGGGAAATTAAATCCAAGGTATATTGGACCATTCAAGATTATTAATCGTGTCGGACCAGTAGCTTACCGACTAGAGTTACCTCAACAACTCGCGGCTGTACATAACACTTTCCACGTCTCGAATTTGAAGAAATGTTTTGCTAAAGAAGATCTCACTATTCCGTTAGATGAAATCCAAATCAACGAAAAACTTCAATTCATCGAAGAACCCGTCGAAATAATGGATCGTGAGGTTAAAAGACTTAAGCAAAACAAGATACCAATTGTTAAGGTTCGATGGAATGCTCGTAGAGGACCCGAGTTCATCTGGGAACGTGAAGATCAGATGAAGAAGAAATACCCGCATCTATTTCCAGAAGATTCGTCAACACCTTCAACAGCTTAAAATTTCGGGACGAAATTTATTTAACGGGTAGGTACTGTAGTGGCCCGAACTTTTCCATGTTTATATATATTAATTGAGATTGATATTTACATGATTAAATGTTTCCAACATGTTAAGCAATCAAACTTGTTAAGACTTGATTAATTGAAATATGTTTCATATAGACAATTGACCACCCAAGTTGACCGGTGATTCACGAACGTTAAAACTTGTAAAAACTATATGATGACATATATATGGATATATATATAGTTAACATGATACTATGATAAGTAAACATATCATTAAGTATATTAACAATGAACTACATATGTAAAAACAAGACTACTAACTTAATGATTTTTAAACGAGACATATATGTAACGATTATCGTTGTAAAGACATTTAATGTATATATATATATCATATTAAGAGATATTCATACATGATAATATCATGATAATATAATAATTTAAAATCTCATTTCATATTATAAACATTGGGTTAACAACATTTAACAAGATCGTTAACCTAAAGGTTTCAAAACAACACTTACATGTAACGACTAACGATGACTTAACGACTCGGTTAAAATGTATATACATGTAGTGTTTTAATATGTATTTATACACTTTTTAAAGACTTCAATACACTTATCAAAATACTTCTACTTAACAAAAATGCTTACAATTACATCCTCGTTCAGTTTCATCAACAATTCTACTCGTATGCACCCGTATTCGTACTCGTACAATACACAGCTTTTAGATGTATGTACTATTGGTATATACACTCCAATGATCAGCTCTTAGCAGCCCATGTGAGTCACCTAACACATGTGGGAACCATCATTTGGCAACTAGCATGAAATATCTCATAAAATTACAAAAATATGAGTAATCATTCATGACTTATTTACATGAAAACAAAATTACATATCCTTTATATCTAATCCATACACCAACGACCAAAAACACCTACAAACACTTTCATTCTTCAATTTTCTTCATCTAATTGATCTCTCTCAAGTTCTATCTTCAAGTTCTAAGTGTTCTCCATAAATTCCAAAAGTTCTAGTTTCATAAAATCAAGAATACTTTCTAGTTTGCTAGCTCACTTCCAATCTTGTAAGGTGATCATCCAACCTCAAGAAATCTTTGTTTCTTACAGTAGGTTATCATTCTAATACAAGGTAATAATCATATTCAAACTTTGGTTCAATTTCTATAACTATAACAATCTTATTTCAAGTGATGATCTTACTTGAACTTGTTTTCGTGTCATGATTCTGCTTCAAGAACTTCGAGCCATCCAAGGATCCATTGAAGCTAGATCCAATTTTCTCTTTTCCAGTAGGTTTATCCAAGGAACTTAAGGTATTAATGATGTTCATAACATCATTCAATTCATACATATAAAGCTATCTTATTCGAAGGTTTAAACTTGTAATCACTAGAACATAGTTTAGTTAATTCTAAACTTGTTCGCAAACAAAAGTTAATCCTTCTAACTTGACTTTTAAAATCAACTAAACACATGTTCTATATCTATATGATATGCTAACTTAATGATTTAAAACCTGGAAACACGAAAAACACCGTAAAACCGGATTTACGCCGTCGTAGTAACACCGCGGGCTGTTTTGGGTTAATTAATTAAAAACTATGATAAACTTTGATTTAAAAGTTGTTATTCTGGGAAAATGATTTTTATTATGAACATGAAACTATATCCAAAAATTATGGTTAAACTCAAAGTGGAAGTATGTTTTCTAAAATGGTCATCTAGACGTCGTTCTTTCGACTGAAATGACTACCTTTACAAAAATGACTTGTAACTTATTTTTCCGACTATAAACCTATAATTTTTCTGTTTAGATTCATAAAATAGAGTTCAATATGAAACCATAGCAATTTGATTCACTCAAAACGGATTTAAAATGAAGAAGTTATGGGTAAAACAAGATTGGATAATTTTTCTCATTTTAGCTACGTGAAAATTGGTAACAAATCTATTCCAACCATAACTTAATCAACTTGTATTGTATATTATGTAATCTTGAGATACCATAGACACGTATACAATGTTTCGACCTATCATGTCGACACATCTATATATATTTCGGAACAACCATAGACACTCTATATGTGAATGTTGGAGTTAGCTATACAGGGTTGAGGTTGATTCCAAAATATATATAGTTTGAGTTGTGATCAATACTGAGATACGTATACACTGGGTCGTGGATTGATTCAAGATAATATTTATCGATTTATTTCTGTACATCTAACTGTGGACAACTAGTTGTAGGTTACTAACGAGGACAGCTGACTTAATAAACTTAAAACATCAAAATATATTAAAAGTGTTGTAAATATATTTTGAACATACTTTGATATACATGTATATATTGTTATAGGTTCGTGAATCAACCAGTGGCCAAGTCTTACTTCCCGACGAAGTAAAAATCTGTGAAAGTGAGTTATAGTCCCACTTTTAAAATCTAATATTTTTGGGATGAGAATACATGCAGGTTTTATAAATGATTTACAAAATAGACACAAGTACGTGAAACTACATTCTATGGTTGAATTATCGAAATCGAATAAGCCCCTTTTTATTAAGTCTGGTAATCTAAGAATTAGGGAACAGACACCCTAATTGACGCGAATCCTAAAGATAGATCTATTGGGCCTAACAAACCCCATCCAAAGTACCGGATGCTTTAGTACTTCGAAATTTATATCATATCCGAAGGGTGTCCCGGAATGATGGGGATATTCTTATATATGCATCTTGTTAATGTCGGTTACCAGGTGTTCACCATATGAATGATTTTTATCTCTATGTATGGGATGTGTATTGAAATATGAAATCTTGTGGTCTATTATTATGATTTGATATATATAGGTTAAACCTATAACTCACCAACATTTTTGTTGACGTTTTAAGCATGTTTATTCTCAGGTGATTATTAAGAGCTTCCGCTGTCGCATACTTAAATAAGGACGAGATTTGGAGTCCATGCTTGTATAATATTGTGTAAAAACTGCATTCAAGAAACTTATTTTGTTGTAACATATTTGTATTGTAAACCATTATGTAATGGTCGTGTGTAAACAGGATATTTTAGATTATCATTATTTGATAATCTACGTAAAGCTTTTTAAAACCTTTATCTATGAAATAAAGGTTATGGTTTGTTTTAAAAATGAATGCAGTCTTTGAAAAACGTCTCATATAGAGGTCAAAACCTCGCAACGAAATCAATTAATATGGAACGTTTTTAATCAATAAGAACGGGACATTTCACTCTACCTCCACCCTATGACCATAACGCCGCCATAGCCGCGAGTCAGGATGCATATAGGCGTTTCTACGAGGAACAACGCCTAAACGAGCAACAGCAGCGACAGCAACAGGAGGAGGGCGAACGAGGAGGACCATTTTGGAGCCCATTTGACTAGTTCTATTGTTTTAAACATTTTTATTTTTATGGTGTGTAATAACATTATTGTATGGTGTGTTTTAATACTTTTATGTTTCTTATGTTTTATTATATATTAGCAAGAAAGTAGAGTGGGGTAAAATTGTTTTGTACGATTGATGTAACATGGTTTTGACAGGTACAGAAGAAAATGCAATTAGACGAAACGAAACATCGAATTACATTGTGATACAAACGTTGGATAAAATCATAGGTAAAACAATTTGAAAATCCAAATCGGTTAACAAAGGAAGTTCCAAATACTTCACACTATTTGCCCTCTCAAATTTATACATTATTATCTGATTTTATGTAATGAGGGCATTACATAATCTTAAGTGTGGGGTGGGAATATATAAATTCTCGAGAACTTATAAGTTATTGGTTTTTATGAAAATTTGAAAATCTTTAAACAAATATAACAAATAAATTTTTAAGGTAACTACGAGCGATTAAAGCATAGGTGTCAAAAACCGAAATTATCGTCTCAATACATTAAAAACGCATAAGTTTATTTGTTTAAAACCTATAAAAGAAAACCAAGTATAACAAGAATTTATAAAACCTTATGTTGAGAACCATATATCACATGTTTCTATGAAGTTATTGCAGATATCATTGCTTTGGAACGTATAAACCTGAATATTCCATTATTACGAGTAATAGAGGATGAATCAAGTCCATCCCGTAAGGAAGTAAAGTCTTCCAAATTGACACACTTGCTAACTTATGTTAGAAGATGTAGTCCAGAACAGCTGTAGGTTGACGAAAAATCTTGTAAAGTCATCCCTAAAATCGGCTGGAAATCCACCTAACCTCAGCATCAAACAGGGTTTTTGGTGGTCAGACTTATCCTAACCATGAGAAGGATATGTCTCGTACAATGGGGGGGCACAATGCAAATTAGCTTTTAAGACTAATGAATCTAATCCCCAGATGGATAATCTCCGTAAAGATTAACCGCATCTATGTTTGACCGCGGTCAACATACATATGCCATAACAAATTGAGGTGTGCAAACTCATGGTTCACCGATGATATTTGGACACGATATAATTTTGTTCTAAAAACTTATGCTATTTTATGAATTATATTTGTGTAAAACTATTTTTGGACATTTGGCTTCAAGTTCCATGATACTACAATCATGGGGGCGAATAGCTTGCTAATCGCCGACTGAGACTTCGGTTTTCAGTTACCCTCAACCGGAATTTGAGGTTAAAACCGGAAAACGTGTCTAGTGTAAAAACTAGCATGACATTTTAATAAATCATAAAACGTTTTCACAAGGTCCAATTTTCCCTAAGGATCCAAATTTTTAAACCCTAATCACGAGTTTCATGTTTGTTTCTGTTGTCAGAATTTCGTTTCGTGTGGTGTGCGTGTGATCCAATAAATACTGTGTTGTGTAATATATTTCATATAGCGTGTGTTTCATTTCGTGTAGTGTGTGTTGTGTGATCTAATGTTCGATAATAAAGATATATATAATGTTCTAATTCTGTTCAAGGACGTAATTGCTTGAGGACAAGCAACGTTCAAGTGTGGGGTATTTTGATATTGCTCTAAACATACATATTATTCGACGCAATATCACTTATATTTCATAGGTTTTCACCATCTACAAAGACATTCAATGAGCATTTCACGAGAAAAACGATAAAAGTAGACAAGAGCTTGCTATTCGAAGAAACGACGATAAAACGATAGTTTTAACCAAATTTATATCAAGAAACGTTTATCCGAATGAAAGTACAAGATAATTGAAGAAAAGAGTTCAAATGGAAAGTGCCAAGTCAATTTAACGTCAACACGGGATCAACATAGAACAAACGAAAAAGAAAAATAAAGAAAACTGCCATTATCTCTTACGCGAATCGTGTAGATCTACACGAAACGCGTAGTAATTTAGCCTTACGCGAATCGTGTGACCTCTACACGAAACGCGTAATGTTAGGCCGAGTTTAATCATGGATCAGAAATGGGGCGGCTGCTTTTGAGATTAAAAACTATTCTTTTTCTTAGTGCTACAGCAAATAGGATGGCTTTTGACTCAACTACTACTTCTATTTCAATGATAAATAAGGAGATACATAACAGATATTAAGGAGACAATTATTATACACACATACAAATTATTGTCATTTATTTTTAGCACTCTGTATCATTTTCATTTTAATCTCAAGGTTCAATATTTAGGATAGTTTCAAATATTAAGGGGGTATTGTTCGTGATTAAGGGTGTTATTGTACGCGTGAAAGGGGTGTTATTATTGTAATTTTCTACCGTTTGAAGTTAATGAAAGTGAAGATATTTTAGTAAGTTTACTCTGTTAAAATTATCGTTGTTATTATGTTTGCATATCCATATTTTTATGTTTACCCTAGCGTAATGAATAGCTAAATTTTCATAGTGTTTGCTTAGATGTAGAGCCCCTAGTGAAATGGATTGTTATCAATTGTAAAAGTTAAAATGTAACTTTAGTATTTTTAATATTGAGCCTAGTTAAAAGAACCATTTTTATGTAATTAGGTATTTAACCCTTGCCACTTAATTTATTAAATTTAAAATAACGAAAGTTGTTTTTATTTACATAAATTAAGCTTCAACATTAAAAATGATCTAGACGAATTTATGGATAAGTTATTAACACCAATTTAGAAATAAACTTCGGTGGTTTGGGTAATATCAATAATTATATGACAGTGAAATTGTAAAAAGGGAAACCGTTACGATTTGGGTATTGGCGAAAGTCAAAACTAGGCTAGGTCTCAATTTAAATACTTAAGGAATAGTAGCTATCTAAAAAGAATCCGATGAAAATTAGATTTTATTTAGTTAGTCTTAACCTTATATTTATTCGAAAGAAAAATATAAAGTTTATTACTAAAACATTTTAAATAGGGCGTAAACTCAAAACAATCCATGGACCTAGGGGTGACACATTTAAGTAAACACTCCCATTTATCCCATTATTATTTCTTGTAAACGTATTATTATTATTATTTGCGAATTATTATTATAAAATATAAAAGATTACATAAAGATACTTAAAATTCGTACCAGACTGTTTGTCACATCGTATAAGTCATACGCGAATCGTGTATGGTATACGCGAAACGCGTATGCCTGTAAATCAAACTGTACGATCAGAATCACACAATTCGCGTAGGTTTTAAATTATACGCGATACGCGTATAAATACGCGAAACGCGTAAGGTAATAACGCGGCTACAGTACCAGTTAGGGTAAAATTAGGGTTTTAATTATTTAATTATTTATATTTAGGTTATTACTATATAATTAATATTAGTTATTATAAAATACCTTAATACATGTTTTAACCTTATAATTAGTGTTAATTAAAAGTTTATAACTTATAATTAGATTGTAATTAGTTAAATTACTATTCCTAATAATTTATATTAATATAATTAAAACTTGTCATTTAGTTAATTTAAATAAGTTTATATTATAATTACTCAAAACAAAATTCTAAACATATAGTTTTATTAAAAATTACTATTTTACTAATTACCATCTAGTAATATCATTAATGCATCATAATTAGCATAATTTCATTTAGTTCCTTTTTAAGTTATTTATTGTAATCTTGTAATTTTATTTATGAAGTAAATTAGTTAAGTTATTTTCTGTTACTGTTATATTATAAATTCCTAATCCAAAACCCCCTTTAATTAAGTTTGACATCAAAGACTATTAAAAACCATTAAACACTCCATCTCCCTGTGGAACGAATCGGATTTACCAACAAACTAAACTACATGAATAGGACTAGTTGCCTATATATGTGTGAAATCAACCTGAATTCAATAAAATACCACATATACAATAAATCAATTCGTGTAACAAAACAACTCAAATCCGTTCATAAATAAAGGTTACGATCCAGCACATCAGGGTTTAGAGTCAGGAGCAAGGTATTCGTTAATGACTTCAGCAGGTACTGAATCATTTGGATCCTTTGAAGTCAGGTTCAGTCTTTGTAATTTGTCCACAGCCTCCTTCCTACTTGCTCAATCCATTTTCCAGTTCCAAAACTTCTCTTTTTCTGCGCTTTGCCAACACACTTCATCATTATCATCCAGCTTTTACCGTTTAAAGTCGTTTATAGTTTTTGCTGCTTCATCAGCATTTTTTTTTTTCATTTTCGGAGAACCAATTCGTAGTTCGGAGTGTTTTTCAGAAACTTCACATTCAAATTAAGTCCAGAAGATAGACGTTATATATACACATATAATTGTTGGCGTAGACATCCTGTGAGATTTCAAAATACTGATTGCTAATTCCCAATGATTCGTATGGCAATTCTCATTACAAGATGCGAATGAGTAAATGATGGGGTTTCAATGAATAATTATAATGACTTTTTGGAGAGGCTAAAGTCAAAAGGTAATGAAGTTGTTGGTACATCTGCTAATAATGTGGTGGAATGTAAAAGGTTCCCTGGTAACGAAGGTGTATATCTCAAGGTTATAATAAGGTTAGTCTGACTGAAAAGTTGAAGTTGACTTGCTGGAGCTGTGACAAAACTGGCTACTTTGAATAGGAGTCGCAAAGTTATTTTTGCTAATAAATGCCAAAGAATCTGACGCGGTTACGTTGTTTAAACTTTTACTTTGGTTTCAAGAGTTTTTCGGGTACATAACTGTGGGTAACATGTGGTTGGATCATCATCTCGATTGCTCATCATTCGAAGTGTCTTCAGAAATTTTTGAAGGGTTTGAACACATATTGTAATCGTTAACATACATTTGATGTTCTAACACAGTTTTGAAGTCAAAATATAGCTTGTGAAAGATGTAATGATCTAAGAGTGATGATTTTGGTCATATCTCAAGTTGAATTTTGAGATTTCAAAATCAGAATATGTAATTAAATTTTGAATGAGTATGGTTGTTTTGATTTCTATAAAAGAATGTATATTGTTGTGAAAGTAGGGAGTATAATGGATGATTTGCTGAATCAGATTCGAAGAATGTAACATATTAATTGTGAATTTATATATCTCTCGGGTATTACCTACCCGTTAAAAAAAAAAAATTTCACAATTAATATTTTGTACAAAAGAATTTTATTACAGTCTTTATGAAAATATATATATGTATATTTTCTTCAGATGTAATATAGATTTAATGAGTTAATGTTAAATTAAACTCATTTGATTTACGGTTGAAACTAGAATTGAATAATCCCTAAAGGCTTTAAAAAGTACATAACTTTTACGCAGTATTTCTTTAATGACATTGAAATTATGAATCAATACTTCGTTATTTATTGATGTATGATGTTCGGTTCGTGGAATTCTTGTGAATTTCGCAAAGTACGAATGATGTTATCTGAAAAGTTTCGAGTACATCGATGATGAAAGTGTAAAATCAAATATATACTTGATTTATTATGAATTGGAATTTGTTGAATTGCAACAGAGATTGTAGTTAACGCTGGTTAAGTTGCGGCCGAAGGACGTACATTATTGCATATTTGTAATATGAATTAACCGAGTAGTTAAGATTCCCACACAATAGCTTAGCACGGAAAGATTTATTTCAATATATATATATATATATATATATATATATATATATATATATATATAATATACATATAATTTCTTCAGAGGGAATGAGTTAATTCTTCATAACTCGTTGATACAATATACACGTTATTGATTCGTAATGATGTCCACAGTGATTCTTGAATTGACGGAGTTTGTGATGTTATCGGTGTTGTTGATTCGGATGTTGACTGTACTGATGATGCTGGTAATGCTGACGGTACTGTTGATGCTGTTGGTAAAGCAAGTTTAGCTTGTTAATCACACACCATTTATGTCAGGGTTTCTACTCTTCCTTCTATCATTTTGATTCGTTTAACTGATTTATGGTTAGGGCTAGATTAGATAATCTCTAAGACTTTAGAGATTACATAATCGCCGCGGAATGTTTCTCCAATGAAGTTATGAATTAATACTTTGTCAGTTATTGTTGTTGGTACTCCTTGGTATCTATGGTGCGTATGACGTTGATGCTCATGGGACAGATTGTGAAGTTAAGGTTTACGACGCGGTTGTGGTTGGAGGTGGTAATGGTACTGTTGGCGTTGATGATGGTGGTACTGGTTATGCTGTTGGTGCTGCTGCTGGTGTTTGTAATCTTTGCACCATATTCTCCAAAGCCACTACCCGAGCGCGAAGCTCGTTGACTTCTTTTATTATACCGGGGTGATTGTCGGTTCGGACGAGCGGATAAATATAATCTAGAATTTGATGTAGTATATAATCGTGACGAGATACTCTGGAAATGAGAGAGAAAATGGTGTTTCGGATTGGTTCGCCGGTAAGTGCTTTAGGTTATTCGTTAAGAGGGCAATGGGGTGGATGGAAGAGATCACCTTCTTCTTGTCTCCAATGATTAAGGAGGCTACGAACCCATCCCCAATTCATCCAGAATAGATGATGGCTGATTGGTTGATCCATTCCGGTCACACTGTTTTCAGAGCTGGAGTGGGATTCCATTTCGGAATCCGAGGAACTTGAATTAATGATGAATTCCATTTCGTACGATTGAATAAGGATTTTTTTCGATATGAAATGATTTTCGGTTATCGGATGGTATTCTAATTACATAGAATATCCATAGATATAGAACAAATGATTTCGTAGATTACGGAGGAATTTACGGGATATGTCAGGTAAAGTTTAAAGTAACAGATACGATAAGATATGATTTAGCAGATACGCTAAGATATGAATTTTGTCTATACACTACTCATGCAATTAATGTAGCAAGACGTGTTTAAACTAGTAATGATAAGCAGGTAATTTCCTAAGAATGATAAGCAGATGATTTCCGACTAAAAATGATAAGCAAAACTTTTGACATGCAGACACGGTCGAAGTCCAGACTCACTAATGCATCCTAACGACTTATCAGTTAGACACACTAATGCAGACATGGTTCGCTAAGACCACCGCTCTGATACCAACTGAAATGACCCGTTCATATACATTATAAATGATTCACAATAGTTGATTACATTGCGAGGTATTTGACCTCTATATGATACATTTTACAAACATTGCATTCGTTTTTAAAAGACAAAATTTCTTTACATCAAAAATTGACAGGCATGCATACCATTTCATAATACCCACTATCCAACTATAAATTGATTTAATAATAATCTTTGATGAACTCAATGACTCGAATGCAACGTTCTTCGAAATATGCTATGAAAGACTCTAAGTAATATCTTTAAAATGAGCAAATGCACAGCGGAAGATTTCTTTAACACCTGAGAATAAACATGCTTTAAAGTGTCAACCAAAAGGTTGGTGAGTTCATTAGTTTATCATAATCATTTATTTTCATCATTTTAATAGACCACAAGAATTTCATTTCCAGTTCTCAAAAATATACGTCCCATGCATAGAGACAAAAATAATCATTCATATGGTGAACACCTGGTAACCGACATTAACTAGATACATATAAGAATATCCCCTATCATTCCGGGATCCTCCTTCGGACATGATATAAATTTCGAAGTACTAAAGCATCCGGTACTTTGGATGGGGTTTGTTAGGCCCAATAGATCTATCTTTAGGATTCGCGTCAATTAGGGTGTCTGTTCCCTAATTCTTAGATTACCAGACTAAAAAGGGGCATATTCGGTTTAATAATCCAGCCATAGAATGTAGTTTCATTTACTTGTGTCTATTTCATAAAATAGTTATAAAAGCAGCGCATGTATTCTCAGTCCCAAAAATATATATTGTAAAAGCATTTAAAAAGGGATCAAATGAAACTCACGCATATAAATATTGTAAAACAGTTAATAAAACATTTGCATGTATTCTCAGCTCAAAAATGTATATAAAAAGGGAATAATGAAACTCACCATACTGTATTTCGTAGTAAAAATACATATAACGTCATTGAACAAGTGCAAGGTTGGCCTCGGATTCACGAACCTATATTAATTATATATATTTATATGTTGGTCAATATTTGTATAGCAATTTAGGTCAGGTCATAGTGTAATCCTATCCTATAGCTCGAGTCTGACTCTACAGTATAGTAACATGTTATATTACTCATGTTCAATTAAGATTCTAGTAAAAGGTGACGTGTGAAACAACGTAACACAAATGGTTTCATAATCATAAAATAGTATTTTAGTTTTTTTTTTTTTTTTTTTTTTTAGAGAAAATCAACACAAAAAGTTAACTGAAAAGTTAACAGGAAAAGTCAAAGTTCAAAGTCAAAAGTCAAAGGTTAAAGTTAAAAATCAAAGGTTAAAGTAAAAATGAGGTCGCATGCAAATATATAATAACTTATACAAAAATGATTTTCGGTCAAACATGACTAAACGGGCCACTTCAGCTATTTTTAGAAAAAATTATCGGAACTCCGATTGATAAACGGCCAAAGATAAAAGTTACATATTACCAAAAAAAGTAAGCATAAATATTACAGAAGTAAACTAAACCTAGACAACTCGTAGTTGCCAACGCGTTTTCGGCATTTCAAAGTTAATTTTTCAGCTTTAATAAATTTACAAAAGTGACCGAGTAGCCTACTTTGGAGATTTTTAGAAAATTCCTCAAAACTCGTATTGACAAACAGTCAAAGCCTGCAAATTCTCGTTACCACAAAGATATAACATGATTTTTGGCAAGAGTAAACACATATCAGGCCGACCATGACAACTGGTACAAAACTGACATTTTTAAATAAAAAAGTTTCAGCTCTTTTTAGAATTTTAAAATGTTACCAAACCGTCAACTTTGATGATTTTTAGAAAAATCATCGAGACTCGAATTGACAAACGGCCAGAGTTGTTTGTTAGATCTTACAGCAAAGAATTCAGTGGTATTTTTTTTTATATATGAAACAACGCAGATCAGCGAGAATTTCAGTTCCCGTTTCGACATTTCATCAAAATTTGCAAAACTTCTTTTGTCCATAACTTGACAACCGTTCAACGAAACGAGACGTGCTTTATATGAAAATTCATCTACTCGACGAGTAGAATCCAAATAACCACTTTTTATAACCCATAAAATTAGTTCACTAATTATCATCAGCAATTTTAATTACGAAATTAATTATGCAATTTGTTTATTTCATAACTTTCTAACCGTTACTTGGATTCAAGTGATTCTTAAACCAAAATTCAACTATTTTTCGCTAGCTTTCCAACGACATGCATATCTTATACCTTATCTCAATCGTATATGTAACTAATTCAGGAATCAACATAACCTATCTAATGGCAATATCAAAAGTACAAGCAAGCATAATCCTATATACTCGAGCACTAGTCAGGGATACACTATTAGTATGTAAAAATTAAATTATGAGTACTCACATATCAATATTGAGATTCAATATTGCAGGAAAGGTACGTAAACGCAACGGAGATGATAAACACTATATTGACCTCACGAGCATACCCCTGAACCATACTCAATCACCTCCATAGCTATAACCCATAATTTCCTTAATCATATCCCACTCGAAAAAAACAACTTCGAAATCACTCGGACAGCACTCCGTCGTAATATTTTATGTATACTAATAATATCTTGAGATAATACGGAGTAAATATATATATGTAAATCGATTGAGAGAGTTTAGAGAAAACTATTTTCAAGTTTCTATGAAATAATGAAACCTATTGAATTCTATTTATAATAGATTTTTGAATTATTAAAGTGAATTATTAAAGTATGAATTATTAAAGTGAATTATTAAAGTATGAATTATTAAAGTGAATTATTAAAGTATGAATTATTAAAGTGAATTATTAAAGTATGAATTATTAAAGTGAATTATTAAAGTATGAATTATTAAAGTTAAAGTAAAGTAAAAATAAAGTAAAGGTAAAGTTTAAGTATAGTAAAAGTATAAAACTATGTACGTATAATACGCGTATAAATATATATAATATTAATTTAAATCGTTATATATATTTAATAAAATAAAATATAAATATCGTTATCTTTATCATACTAGTTAAGTAATGAGTTGTCAAAAGTGGTTCTAGATATTTATAAAAGTTATATACGTTTTAATAATAAAGTTCTTTTTAAACTGAAAACGTTTTTGTACGTTTGAAACTAAATAGATCAATCGAGTCTTTATGAAATTCAATCTTTCACTATCCTTTATCTAGTTCTCAATGATTGACAATTTGTTCTTATTTATAAATCACTTTACCATTTTTCGAATATTGTTAAAACGGAAAGATTTCTCAAATCAACGTGGGCCTTTCAACAGAGACTTGTAATCATAATTCAATATATCTGATAATTCAATCATTTGATCTTATCTTCTAATTCCATTGATAAACATTTTGAAACAGATACAATCATATAAAGTATTTAATCTAATATTTTATTTACGTTTCAAGTTATAATATATATACACATATACATATATAATCATATTCCTTTAATGGTTCGTGAATCGTTGGAACTTGGTCGAGGTTGAATGAATGTATGAACATAGTTTAAAATTCTTGAAATTTAACTTAACAAATATTGCTTATCGTGTCGGAATCATATAAAGATTAAAGTTTAAATTTGGTTGGAAATTTCCGGGTTGTCACAACTAAAATGTATGATCTTATGTTTGTATAATCTTATTCTTCTGTATATTTAAAAATACCAATATAAATATGTTACAAATAGTCTTCTTATGGAAACATCGACTTTATATTGATCATCTTTTATTATTAGATTGTTTTGATAATCAAATTCAAAGTAAAATAACAAATACAATAAAAAAAAAAATGATTTCACCATTCAAAAATTCCGCGAAATTGCGGGTCTTTAACTAGTACGGAGTATGATTCTCCAGTGTAGCGGGGCCCAATTCTCTTGTTATTATTATTATTATTATTATTATTATTATTATTATTATTATTATTATTATTATTATTATTATTATATATACTAAACCAAGAACCGATTTTGGTCGTTCAAGTAGTTGAAACGACAACCAAATACAAGGGTAAAAATGATAAGTTGGCATAAACTTAAGGAGTACTGGATGTAACTTCAAGGGGTGCAATCTACAACTACTCATTTACATGAGTGGTATTAAACATAACTTTTGTATTTAATATAAAAACTATTAAACAAAAACCACCAAATATTTTGGCCGGACTTATCTTTTTTTCGACGCGAGTTAAACTTCTCCGTCACCATCGTTCAACTCGAAATAATTTTACGAACACAACGCAACTAGCTATGCGCAAAACATGCGCCGGGGGGGGGGGGGGGGGGGGGGGTGGGGGGGGGGGGGTGACCGCAACTGCGGAAGATGAACATACGGGTGATTATGCAACTGCGGAAGATGAACATGCGAGTGATTAAGTCCCTTTGGTGATCCGTACTCTTGTTCAGAAAAAATAAAATAATACGGAGTAATAAATAAATAAATTAAAAATAAAATTAAAATTAATAATAAATAAAATAATTATTAATTAAATAATTATTAAAAAATAAGGAGGGAGGTTTAGATTTGGGGGATGATTCATACACATACTTTTTTGATCCTCACACACCAGTTGAGAATTATTAGAAGGGTAAAGGTTAAAATAGGTGTGTGAGGATAAAAAAGTGTGTGTATCCGACCGATCCCGGAGTCGTATAAAAACTCATATATCTCAATTCGAAATCCCTAATTTGTGCGTGCCGAAAGACTAAAATAAATAGTAAAATCTTGAATTGAATTCAGCAGAGCAGGGCAAAAGTAAGAAGAAGATAAGATGGCGGATGACTGGTTTCACCACCTATCTTTGGATATCCAAACTGAAATTCTAAAAAAGCTGCCGGTTAAATCACTTATTCGATTCAGATCCGTTTCAAAAGCATGGAGGTCTCTGATCGATAGCTCCAAATTTATCACTGATCACAGCTTCAACAACCGCCGCACTGGGCCAAATCGTCTACTTTTAAGGTACGTTGATGAAACAAAGGGTTCCGATTTTGAATACGTTTCGATTATAGATGATGATGATGATGATGATGATGATGATGATGATAGTTTATCCCAAAAGGAGGTTATCCATACTGATACCATTCCTATGTATGATGATATACTTGTTGATAAACCGTACTCTATAATCGGTATCTCTCAAGGCTTGTTCTGTTTCTACAATTTCTATGAATCTACCACAAGTGTTATTTGGAATCCATCTATTAGAAAATCAGTTGCTATTAAAATGCCTAATAATAATAATAATAATATGTTATATCGTCCTATGGAACCCGCTATTGGTTTCGGGGTGTGTCCCCGTACTAGTGATCCTAAGCTTATCTGGATTACAAGTTTTCAGAATTGGAAAGTTGAAGTTTTTACGTTAAGCTCCGGGACTTGGAGAAGTAGTATATCCTCTTGCAATTGGCCTCCTGAAAGAGTTATTGTAATAAACTCGAAGCAAGTAGATCTAGATGGGTTTATTTACTGGTACGCTTGGGAGATTGTTTATGTTGATGATGATGATGATGTGGGCGGAAAAAAGAAGCTGCTTAATAATTGTATTATATCATTTGATTTGACAACCGAAGAATTTAAACAAGTATACCTTCCTCGTAAATTACTTGCTCCTAATTTCTTAACCAACCCTGCCATTAATGTGACCATATCGAAGCTAAGGGATTCTCTTGTTGTGGTTGAAAACACTCTTGTGGTTGGAGAACAAGTTTATGGCGTATGGATGATAAAACAACATGGTGGTGGTAGTGTTTCAAGCTCATCGTTTACAAAGCTATTCACCATTGGCCTTGGCCTACCAGATGCATGTATAGAAAGCGTGCTAGGATTTAGAAAGAATGGCAGACCAATACTTGAAGTTAAAAGCATCATATATGGTAATGGTAATGGTAATGGTAATGGTAATGGTTATGGTAATGTTATTAACAACTTGAGTGATATGGTTACTTATGAACACACCAACAATTCAAAACAACACATTAGTCATTTAGGGATTATTATGTATGGAAAAAGAGTTATATCATTTGTGAGTTCCTATGTGGAAACACTACTTTTGCTTGATCATCATTGAGAGATTTTGATTGATTGTAAGACCACTCCCAACCATGACACCGTCATGGACACTTCCTCAGCGCCACATCAGCTTTCTCTCTCCTCATTTCTCACCACTTCCTCTCATAACACTCTCAGGACACATCATTGCCAACCATGACATACTTCCTCCCAATCACATACCCCACAAAATTAATTAAATAAGTAATGTACAAGGTTGTTTATGCTAAAGTACAAGTAAATAAAGCAAAGAAAAAAAGAAAGAAAAAATGATCTCGTGCTGGAAGATGCTTGGGGAAGAAACAGATGAGGGCGAATCTTGTGAGGGCGGACTGAGGGCTTGGGAGGGCACACCAATGCCAATGGAGCCCTCGAGGAAGAATGGTGAGGAAGGGATTGAGGGCGGACCATTGGGAGTGGTCTAAGTGGGTGGTGTTTATATATTATATTATTATTTTTTTTTTATTTTTATTTTTTGTTAACACAAATTATTTGTGGATAAAGAGAAAGGCAACATCGGCCAAAGTGTGTGGAGCTGCTAATGACCGATGCTTGTGTTAGCAGCAGTTATATAAATGTTTGCAACATGTATGTTTATTTGCTTTGCTCTGCTACACATGATGAATTTGTATTTGTACTTGTGTTTAAATAATGATTATTGATTAATTGATTGATACTATTGTTTTTTAATCCAGAGATACCATTTTTTAAAAAGTAAGTAGATTTACACCATATGAATTTTGGGGGATTTTGGTTTGTGATGCTTTGGCTATGGAAGCGAGGTTAGGTTTGACTATCTCAAGTCAAACTTGGACTAATTCCGAATGAATTATCATTTGATCGATTAGATCAAGGTCGTCTTAAGGGTTATGCAAATAATAAGATGGATGCAGAATTAACTTTTGAAAGTCAATATTCAATTTTCAAAGGTGTTGAAGAGTGTGGATATCAAAAAGAAATATCAGGTTACATCGTATTTAAGTTTTTAGCATGTCTACAACTCTACATGGTGTTTATATGGGTTTGTTTTTAAGTTGGTCATGAAAGGGATGTGTATGTACTATATATGTTCAGAAGTGACCCATATTGATCCTTTGAATAGCCGACTTGACCCATTTCCAAAGCAACCAAATAATAGCTATTGCTTTCCAGCAAAACCAACCCACCTTATAGCAACAAATACTACACCTATCAACAGGGGCGGAACTTAGTTATATCCGGAGGGGGTGCCCGCCCCCTCCGGATTTGGAAAAAAAAAAAAATTTACACTAAAATTTTTTTTTTTTACTAACAAATAAGGTTTTTTTTTAGTGTTTACCATCCTGGCATTGAAACTTTTATTAAATTTTTACATTCGCCCCACCTGTGTCCGGGTTCAAGTTCCGCCACTGCCTATCAAACCACCAATAACTAACTAAAACACATTTGAACCAAGAGTATTGACCACAGAAAGTCGTAGTCGTGCAGTGCTTAAAAATAGTAACGATTTGAGCTGAAAAACAACGGCCATTGTTGGTTTTTGAATTAACCAAAACTTAATGTAATTTAGAATTAGACAGTTTGAGCTGAAATTTTAAGTAGGGTTGTTTGTGTGTATTAGATTGTGCAAGGTCTTTTTCAAATGTGTATGTGTATAATTTAACGGTTCGAGGGTTTTCACCTGATTGAACGGTTTGGCTAGTCGTAGCTGGTTATGAACCACTATACAACCACATTATTCGTCTATTTCCTGTTTGTTACCCTTAAAATCCTACTAAATCGGTAAACTATACGTTAGCGTATTAATTCCCAATTGCAAACTTGTATTCACGTTCTGATGAGCAAGTAATCTAACACTACACATTACTCCGTAATTACTTTCAAGCATGCCTGACTCGATATTTTTTTTTAAAATATGTACTACACATAATTACTACATACAAAGACATTAAGTTATATAATATTATACCAGGTAAACACGCTTCAAAATCGCGCGTTGAAATCGCGCGTTGAAAATTTGTAATTTTGTAATTATAAAACAAATGCAAGAATGCAATGCTTAAGTGCGCGCATTGTTGACCGAAGGGTAATGAGTTCGAGTCTTGGGTAATCCATCCCCTCCTTTCTTTTGTTTTTACTTTTTACCCATTAATTCACACATTTTTAAAAAAAATTCATAATGCACCCCTTAATTTTTTTTTTATCATTCCTTAATATTTTTATTTTAAAGTGAGTCATCTCACTCTCGTTCTTTTATTTTTAACATCTTTTTTTAACCTAACATTTCTTACAATATTTATGTTTTTTTTTCTATTTTTCTTAACCACTTTTTTATTTTTTAATATTTTATTTATAATCTTTTGTTTTAATTCTTTTTTTCCTCTTTTCCTAATTTTTTTCTACTCTCACAATTTAGTATTAAATATCAAGAATATTAAAAATACGTTAATTTTAACTATTTTAATTATTGATTTGAAACATATTTTCTTCTTGATTTTATTAGAGTTATTAACGTTTAGTATTTAATTTTATATATAACATGTTATGACAATTTGCCTAGCGCACCCACCCCAGCGGAAGCGATGATATAATTTGTTTGAGGCAAACTTACGAGAAATAATAGAAAGCAAATAAAATAACTGATAACAAGACGATTTAACGTGGTTCGGCAAACCCTGCCTACATCCACCCCAAGAGTCTCCTTTATTCTTTTAATATAAAAGAACCCGGTACATGAAAAAAAGTACACTATGAGTTAAACCCAAACCCAAGCCCCTTAGATTTTAGTATAAAATCTAAGTTTCCCGTTGTGATAACCCGGAAATTTCCGAGTTAATTTAAACAAAATCTTTACATGATTTCATTTAACCTCAACTAATTCCAACGATTCACGAGCCATTATTTGTAAATAATTATGTATTATAGTAAATTGTTATATTAATATTATTATTATCACTCATCATTATCATTTACAATTATTATTACTTTCATTATTAATATTGATATCAATATCAATATTATTAGTGTTATCTTTATTATTATTGTTATTAAATATTATCATTAATATACAATCATTATTATTATCAAAATTATTATTATTGTTACTTATATTATTATTATTATTAACATTATATAATGATTATTATCAGAAATTATGATATTTAAGATCATTTTATTATTTTGATTATTATTTTGATTATTAGTATTTTTATTACTCTTAATAATAATAAAAGTATTATTATTATTATTATTATTATTATTATTATTATTATTATTATTATTATTATTATTATTATTATTATTATTATTATTATTATTATTATAGTTATTATTATTAGTATTATATTTATTAATATATTTAATAATTAATATCAATTAAAAATAAAGAGTCAAATAAAATGAACTGAATATATAAATCTGTTTATTTTTTTTATTGTGATCAGCTTTTAATTTTTTTTTTTATAAAAACGTGATCAGCTTTTAAATTATTCCCAGAACATGATCGAGCTATCAATCTGCTTTTTATTTTTTAATTTCCATTGTGATCCTCCAGCTTTTTGTTTATTTATTTATTTATTTTTTTATTTTATTTCCTGATCAGTCGCCATTTTTATTTTTTTATCAACTCGTGATTTCTTTAATCCCTACTGGTAATGAACTTGTCCCTGTCGACTTTAATTAAGATACAAAAACAAATTATTGTTAGTTGATCATATATATCCTACTGCAATTATTGAATGAACACAGAAATTTTTATATATAATCAATTACTCACGCTGTTCTTGACTTAATTTACCAAAACCACGAAACCGAATCAGTTTTTAAAATCTATAAATGCCATCTTGTTATAAATCCTTTACTCAAACTTCCTGCAAAAGCCCAGCTTCCAATTCGTTGTATCAATCACGAATTTGCAAGTCAAAGTTTCAGTTTTTAAAAGTCAACTTTTTGTTCATCATCAAATTCGTGTTATCCGTTGCGATTTAAGTTAAATTGATGATTTGGAAGGTTTCCATGAATGTTTTCTAACATATTTCGTTTTATAATTATTGTCAAAAACGTTCTAGATTTCATTATCATTTTTTTTTCTTTTTTTTTATTTATGCGACGAACAGCAGAAAGAGGTTCTGTTTCTTTTTTTTCTTTTTTTTATTTAAAAACATCTCTTTCTAGTTTTATATTTATTTACAAGTCCTAAATGATATCATAAATTCGTTATTTTAGTTTTAAATGCCTCTGGTCGATCGAGTATTGAAGAAGAAGAAGAAGAAGAAGAAGAAGAAGAAGAAGAAGAAGAAACATAAAAACTAAGATAAATATAAATGAGTTTAGCTTTAATTCAGAAAAACAAATGTGGCGAAATGGTTAAGGGTGTTGACGGGTTTCGAGAGGTCGCGGGTTCGAGTCCTGTCTTGGGCAAACTTTTTTTAGAACAAGCCTATAAGGTAGCTCTCATTATTATTATTATTATTATTATTATTATTATTATTATTATTATTATTATTATTATTATTATTATTATTATTATTATTAATATTATTATTATTATTATTATTATTATTATTATTATTATTATTATTATTATTAATACTAATATAAGTATTAGTTATTATTTATTACTATCATGATTATAATTACAATTATGATTATTGTTAATAATAATTTTATTATTGATATTATTATCATTATCATTATTATTAAAAGTATTATTACTTTTAAATCTGCCATTTTTTAAAATTAGTATTATCATTTAAATTAATCTTTTTAATAAAAATATCATTTTGTTATTATTATCTTTATTAAAATTATCATCATTATTTATTATCATTAATATAAGTATTATTATTAATATTATTACCAATATGATTAACCTTATTATTAAAAGTGTTATTTTTATTCAAACGAACATTTTTATCTTAACAGTAATATTAAAATTTTTATTTTATTATTATTACTATCATTATTATTATTATTGTTATTATTATTTACTATTATTATTTTACTAAATAAGTATTAAGTCATATGTATTATACTTATTATATATATAAATTATCAATAAATTAGTTAATTAAAATAGTTTAATAAAACATATAACTTATTGAAATAACAATTTCACCATTAATAATATAATTGTTCAATTACAATTATAGATTTTAATATATAAACTTGATATAGGTTCGTGAATCCGAGGACAACTCTGCACTTTTTCAGTGCCATCATATGCGTAATTACTACGAAATACGAAATACAGTATCGTGAGTTTTCATAGCTCCCTTTTTTATATATTTTTGGGCTGAGAATACATGCGCAACTTTTATAACTGTTTTACATTTAGACACAAGTACTCAAACTTTTATGCTATATACATGCTTTGTCATGCAAAATCCCTGCCGTAATATCGTTAATTGCTGAGGTATAAGATGCAAACTTAGTTATTGTGAGTAGCGCTACTGAGAGTGACGTCTCTAGTCAGTTGACCGTTGGTCTTTAACTACATAATAATGATTTAACGACACGAATAACAAGTGTCACGGGGTAACTTTTGTTTAGTCGCGATATTACAAACTCAGCATTACTTTTAGATTGGTATTTCTATATCAATCAACACTTTATATTGATGTTTCTATATCAACTTTATTAAATCTTGTGGTTTAACGCTATTATTGAAATCATATTTATGATAAACCTATGAACTCACCAACTTTTTGGTTGACACTTTTTAGCATGTTTATTCTCAGGTTCTACACAATGCTTCCGCTGTGTATTTGCTAATTGAAAGCAACATTTCAACGAGTCATTCATGGATAATTTGAAGGACTTACATTTGATAATTTGACGATGATTGCTTGCTATGCTTGGAGTCTTCATTACATATCATATCAATTAAAGACATTTAATGCGTTGTTTATTAAATACAATGTAATCTATTTATCTTTCGCTGCAAAACTCAATAAAACGTCTCATATAGAGTCGTTCTCGTTTATACCACTGTGATTTGATGTAATTAGTCACAAATACCCCAGGCCCTATTTGGGGGTGTGACAGATTGGTATCAGAGCAGAGTTGTTGTAGAGAATCAGGATTGCATTTTAAGTGTGCCTTATACAATTAGGTACCTTAGCAATGTAGGACTACAACTTTCCTTGACTATAGTACCTTTAATTGTTGCCTTTAATTGTTAAATGCTACACTATAATATAGGAACTTTACTTATCTTAGAATGCCGAGCCAATCTAAGAACTCTGCTAATTCCCCTAAGTATTATCCAATTACGCCACCGCATCTAAATGCGACACTATGATTTCTGAAATTCTTGATATTTCTAAGTCATCTATCATGGTTTGTGTATTACATATATATTACATGAAATATTATCCATGAATTTTGAAACTCCTATATTTGTTACTATTCAAACTCAAACGTATATAACTCCCTGTTATATCACGTACCTATATGCTTTATGCCTTTATGCATCGGTTTGCGAACCAGAAAATGTCATTGAGTTATCGAGAATCTCAAAGACATTATAATGTCATCACTATTCATATTCATTACTTTCTTTGCTTTCTTGTTGTTTTGATCATTGAATTTTCCTGACGGATGACGTCTACGAAACTATAGAATAGAAAGCGTTTGGATTACCGATTTAAAGGATCCTATAGCTCAAGCCCCTGGACCTGAATAGGTCATTACGAATTGAAGATCTTTAATCAAAATATTATCAGATTACATACTTATCATCTAGACACGTCATACTGCAATTATTGGAGTATAGACACATCATATATTATTATATCTTATCGTATCTATCCCAATAATCTTTGTCTAACACTTTTCCTAAATTTCCTCTGTAAATTACGGGAATCTTTTTGCTACATATACATATTCAAGGAGATGAATATATCATCCAGTATTCAACACTAATCTCATATCAAACCCTAATTCAAATCACAAAATATGAATTTCTCAACTGATTCCTCGAGCTCCAATGGCAGCGTAACCGGAACAAACGAACCAATCAGCCATCATCTATTTTGGATGAATTGGGGATGGGTTCGTAGTAAACTTAATCAATGGAGACAAGAAGAATGTAATCCCTTCCACCAACCGAATTCACCTCTTGGTGAAGAACCTGAAGTACTTACCGGCGAACCCGTTCGGAACACTATTTTCACCCTTATTTCCAGGATATCCAGTCACGAATATATAATATCCAAAATTCTAGATCTTATTCATCCACTTGTCCGAACCGCCAATCATCCCAGAATAATAGAAGAAGTCAACGAGCTTCGCGCTCGAGTGGTGGCTCTGGAGAATATGGTGCGAATTCGACAAGCATCAGCAGCACCAGCAGCATAACCAGCACCACCAGTACCATCAGCATCACCACCAACAGTCAGCTTCACCAATAACAACATCCGCATCCCACGCCTCAACATTACACTCAGTACCTCAAACATCAACATCATACGCCCCATAGATACCAAGGAATATTAGTAATAATGAGTTAAAATGTATTGACTCATTCTTCCTAAAGAATTATATATGTATACTTATATATATATATATATATATATATATATATATATATATATATATATATATATATATATATATATATATATATATATATATATATGTATATATATATGTATATATATGTATATATGGTTTGGAACAATAATAAATCTTTTCGTACTAAGCTATTACGTATGAATCTTAACTAGTATGTATTACTTGGTTAATTCATATCACTAATATGCTATAATGTACATCCTTTGTTAATGACTTAACAATCATTAATCACTGCTTCAACACAATAAACTCAATTTCATAATAAACCAAGTGTATTATTCAAACACATGTTTGATTATATATTTTCATTTTCGATGTACTCGAAACTTTCTAGAAAACATTATTCGTGTCTTGTGAATTTCACAAGGATTTCACGACCACCAACATCATATACCGAGGTATATCAATAACAATGAACGATGAAGTATTGATTCATAACTTCATTAGCGAAATATTTCGCGACAATTATGAAATCTCTAAGATTTTGGAGATTATTTATTCTCATTTCAACAGAAAATTAAATGAGTTTAATATTATATTACTCATTAAATCTATATTATATCTGAAGAATACATATATGAACGTATATCTTCATAAAGATTGTAATTCTTTTGTACAAACTGTTAATTATGAAAATATTTTAGCGGGTAGGTAATACCAGAGAAACATTTATATCTCACATTATTATGTTACATTATACATTCTTCCATTCTGATTCAGCAGTTGTTAACTATACTACTTACATTCACATGATATATGTATACGTTCACTAAGGAACAACCATTTTCATACAAATTCAATTACATATTCTGATTTTGACATATCGGAATTTAAGTAAAACTTTAGCAAGTGTTATCTTCCTAAAGATCACTACATTCATGAATTATATTCATTCGTACTCTATGATGAATTATCACATCAAACCACTGAACTTACCATTTCTTAATTTTGAAAATCACAACATTTCTTCATCAACCGTTAGATCCATTGATGGATGCATCATACGCTTAGACACTTCAAATTCAAAAATTCTTGAAAACATCCTTTGAATCTTGACGATCACAATCAGCGTTTAATCATTTAAAAATGAAATTTCTTGAAACCATCTCGGATTGATAACCGATGATTCAAATATGGCTGCATTAAATGCAGAGGAAACAGAAAAATTGTAGATGGTCTTAAGGGCCAACAGTTTGATAATAAAGAATGGTACGTTGGAAAAGCTCAAAAGAAAATGTAGAACTGAAAAACGGATTGAGCTAACCATGGAGGAGACCAAGGACAAATACAAGGACCAAACCCTATATTCAAAGAATCCAGGTAATTCTGGATCAGATGAAATCTTTAGAGAATATCTTGCTCCGAAGTTATGTTAAAAGCTTGCGAAAAAATTTTCTTCATCAACTTTCGAACTTAGAAATTTCAAAATGTCGTTATAAATATCCTCTATATTTATGAAGATATTTTCATAAGGATTTTTGTCCGCAATTAATTATCTCTTTGCGATATCTTTAATACATCATAAAGGAAACTGTATTAGTTTCTATATTCTGTAAAATTCAAGTTTAAATTATAAATGTTTTGAAGAAGTGTTGGGAATTGAAGCATGGATTAATATAATATAATGACGTCAGGCCAACGTGATTATATTACAGTAAGTCATGCTAAATTTTTTGGAAGATGATGATTCATAGACTGTATAAATCATCATTCGCCATGTTACACGACTCTTACATTCTATTTAACCTCTAAACATATCAAGAAAATATTTTTCTTGATGATTCGGTCTTTTCGGATATTCTGGTAATATGACAAATCAAATCGTGCTATTACCTTTCCTTTCTACTTTATATATTATGATCATTCGAAACTTCATACCTATGAATTCTGGACCATTACTTGCTTTACAAAAGCATGAAGCTCTGACATATAAGGGAAAATACAAAGCCCGATAACAACACGGGAATTACAAACCGTGTATATCAATGCGTATAGCAACATAAAGACACGGGAGAATTAAAAACACTATAGCCCCAAGAGCATAGTAGAAGTAAACAGATTCCTCTGGTGGTAAAAGAAAAAGAAGAATGACTGCATATATGGTCAATATAATAACAAGTATCAATACAGGATTGAGCATATTAACAAATCTTTTGGAAGTATGAATTTAGGAAGAAAGTATAGAAGTGGTGAAGATAATGAAACGGAAGAAGCTAATTTATAGCAAAATTTCAAACACATCAATCGAGGTAATTCACGGCATTTAATCAAAGAAATCTCAAAATTCCTTAATTACCGAAGAATCAAATCTTATAGATTATGAAGATTTCCTTTAAATCCCTTGAAATCCGAAAAACAACTATAACTATGTCAAAAGTTAAGGCGAACATTTAATTTTCTCATTCACTCTTTTATGATAGCTTCGTTTATACGCTTACTGTAATCGAATCGTTTTATCCATATTATTCAATAGTGATAAAACTTTATTTTTCAACTTATATTCATCATTACAATATTCTTATTGTAAACAACGATGATCTCTATCAAATTTCATAATTATAATTTTCAGGAACTACTCTCTGTTTTGTCTGCCCTAATATTGTGGCATAAACGCTCAAAGTTTTAAATGAGCTCAATACTATTCATAACACATTTTATGTATCCAATTTACTGAAATGACTTATATAACATTATCATTTTGAATGATCTCCGCATTAATAATAAAATGCACTTCATAGAAGAACCTGTAGAATTTATGGTTCGTATGATTTAAACTCTTGAAACAAAACAATATTCTATCCGTTGGAATTCACGAAAGGCCTCGAGTATACCTGGGAACGTGAAAACCAAATAAAAACGAAAGTATCTTCACCTGTTTACAAACAACGACGACTGATGGCAACAATTAAATTTCGGGACGAAATTTCTATTAATAGGGGGATACTGTGATAACCCGAAAATTTCCGAGTTAATTTAAACAAAATCTTTACATGATTTCATTTAACCTCAACTAATTCCAACGATTCACGAGCCATTATTTGTAAATAATTATGTATTATAGTAAATTGTTATATTAATATTATTATTATCACTCATCATTATCATTTACAATTATTATTACTTTCATTATTAATATTGATATCAATATCAATATTATTAGTGTTATCTTTATTATTATTGTTATTAAATATTATCATTAATATACAATCATTATTATTATCAAAATTATTATTATTGTTACTTATATTATTATTATTAACATTATATAATGATTATTATCAGAAATTATGATATTTAAGATCAATTTATTATTTTGATTATTATTTTGATTATTAGTATTTTTATTACTCTTAATAATAATAAAAGTATTATTATTATTATTATTATTATTATTATTATTATTATTATTATTATTATTATTATTATTATTATTATTATTATTATTATTATTATTATAGTTATTATTATTAGTATTATATTTATTAATATATTTAATAATTAATATAAATTAAAAATAAAGAGTCAAATAAAATGAACTGAATATATAAATCGGTTTATTTTTTTTATTGTGATTAGCTTTTAATTTTTTTTATAAAAACGTGATCAGCTTTTAAATTGTTCCCAGAACATGATCGAGCTATCAATCTGCTTTTTATTTTTTAATTTCCATCGTGATCCTCCAGCTTTTTGTTTATTTTTTTTATTTTTTTTTATTTCCTGATCAGTCGCCATTTTTATTTTTTTTAACAACTCGTGATTTCTTTAATCCCTACTGGTAATGAACTTGTCCCTGTCGACTTTAATTAAGATACAAAAACAAATTATTGTTAGTTGATCATATATATCCTACTGCAATTATTGAATGAACACATAAATTTTTATATATAATCAATTACTCAGGCCGTTCATGACTTAATTTACCAAAACCACAAAACCGAATCAGTTTTTAAAATCTATAAATGCCATCTTGTTATAAATCCTTTACTCAAACTTCCTGCAAAAGCCCAGCTTCCAATTCGTTGTATCAATCACGAATTTGCAAGTCAAAGTTTCAGTTTTTAAAAGTCAACTTTTTGTTCATCATCAAATTCGTGTTATCCGTTGCGATTTAAGTTAAATTGATGATTTGGAAGGTTTCCATGAATGTTTTCTAACATATTTCGTTTTATAATTATTGTCAAAAACGTTCTAGATTTCATTATCATTTTTTTCCTTTTTTTTTATTTATGCGACGAACAGCAGAAAGTGGTTCTGTTTCTTTTTTTATTTTTTTTATTTAAAAACATCTCTTTCTAGTTTTATATTTATTTACAAGTCCTAAATGATATCATAAATTCGTTATTTTAGTTTTAAATGCCTCTGGTCGATCGAGTATTGAAGAAGAAGAAGAAGAAGAAGAAGAAGAAGAGAGGAAACAGAAAAACTAAGATAAATATAAATGAGTTTAGCTTTAATTCATAAAAAAAATGTGGCGAAATGGTTAAGGGTGTTGACGGGTTTCGAGAGGTCGCGGGTTCGAGTCCTCTCTTGGGCAAACTTTTTTTAGAACAAGCCTATAAGGTAGCTCTCATTATTATTATTATTATTATTATTATTATTATTATTATTATTATTATTATTATTATTATTATTATTATTATTATTATTATTATTATTATTATTATTATTATTATTATTATTATTAATACTAATATAAGTATTAGTTATTATTTATTACTATCATGATTATAATTACAATTATGATTATTGTTAATAATAATTTTATTATTGATATTATTATCATTATCATTATTATTAAAAGTATTATTACTTTTAAATCTGCCATTTATTAAAATTAGTATTATCATTTAAATTAATCTTTTTAATAAAAATATCATTTTGTTATTATTATCTTTATTAAAATTATCATCATTATTTATTATCATTAATATAAGTATAAGTATTATTATTAATATTATTACCAATATGATTAACCTTATTATTAAAAGTGTTATTTTTATTCAAACGAACATTTTTATCTTAACAGTAATATTAAAATTTTTATTTTATTATTATTACTATCATTATTATTATTATTGTTATTATTATTTACTATTATTATTTTACTAAATAAGTATTAAGTCATATGTATTATACTTATTATATATATAAATTATCAATAAATTAGTTAATTAAAATAGTTTAATAAAACATATAACTTATTGAAATAACAATTTCACCATCAATAATATAATTGTTCAATTACAATTATAGATTTTAATATATAAACTTGATATAGGTTCGTGAATCCGAGGACAACTCTGCACTTGTTCAGTGCCATCATATGCGTAATTACTACGAAATACGAAATACAGTATCGTGAGTTTTCATAGCTCCCTTTTTTATATATTTTTGGGCTGAGAATACATGCGCAACTTTTATAACTATTTTACATTTAGACACAAGTACTCAAACTTTTATGCTATATACATGCTTTGTCATGCTAAATCCCTGCCGTAATATCGTTAATTGCTGAGGTATAAGATGCAAACTTAGTTATTGTGAGTAGCGCTACTGAGAGTGACGTCTCTAGTCAGTTGACCGTTGGTCTTTGACTACATAATAATGATTTAACGACACGAATAACAAGTGTCACGGGGTAACTTTTGTTTAGTCGCGATATTACAAACTCAGCATTACTTTTAGATTGGTATTTCTATATCAATCAACACTTTATATTGATGTTTCTATATCAACTTTATTAAATCTTGTGGTCTAACGCTATTATTGAAATCATATTTATGATAAACCTAGGGACTCACCAACCTTTTGGTTGACAATTTTTAGCATGTTTATTCTCTGGTTCTACATAATGCTTCCGCTGTGTATTTGCTAATTGAAAGCAACATTTCAACGAGTCATTCATGGATAATTTGAAGGACTTACATTTGCTAATTTGATGATGATTGCTTGCTATGCTTGGTGTCTTCATTACATATCATATCAATTAAAGACATTTAATGCGTTGTTTATTAAATACAATGTAATCTATTTATCTTCCGCTGCAAAACTCAATAAAACGTCTCATATAGAGTCGTTCTCGTTTATACAACTGTGATTTGATGTAATTAGTCACAAATACCCCAGGCCCTATTTGGGGGTGTGACACCCGTACACTCCTTTACACTCCTTACAAGAATAAAACTCTCCCTCACCAATAAACACACTCCGTTGATATTATCGATCAACTGTGTTTTCCCTCATTTGTGATACTTGATCCCTTTCTCTGGATCACTTGATCCCACTCTTGGATACTTTCTCCTTCGTGCATGGTCTGCTATTTATACATGCACATTTACATGATACATGCTCTGAAGACAAAAGCAACCACATATGGGCCATCCATGTGAAAAACATGAAATAAACAATTGCCTGCCTTCTTTGACTTATAGGAATGCAAAACCCTTTTTTCTTCAGTGAGTAGGCAACAATTATTTCCAAATAGTACTTCACATGTATTTCATGAAAATACAATTTTCAACTTGATAAATGTTAGTCAAATTTGGACATCCGTCCAACAATCTCCACCTTGACGAACATTTATCTTCTTCGTCTCCAAAAATACTATCACCTAGTACTTTCACCATTGGCCTCCGTTATCCCCGCTGCACACACCTTGAATCACCTCGATCCTGAAACCCGATTCAAATAACATGGCCAATAATTATGTGCAGCTAACCCTGTCAACTTACCTAGTTGACACCGGAGAGGAGTCTCGAATCACCTCTCCCACCACAATAGGATTTTCCTTCTCACCATCGTCTACCTTGGTCAAACATGTCCCAACATGTTCCCGACCTGTTTCCCGCGTGCACGCTTTCTAAACCTTTGAGACACGAGTACATTTTGTACTCGCCACCAGACGATATAAACCCTCATACTTCTCTCGCTTCATCAGGACCTTCATGCCATGTGTGATTTTCATAACTCCACCTACGGCCTAATAACCGTATCCTTGAGAATCCAACACGCATGAGAAAATTAGATTCTTGCACATCCTTGGTGTGTACGCCACACCACCAAGAGCGTAAGCAGCTCCGTGAAACAATTTTATTTTCACCATGCAAACACCCTCTATATCACATGAAATGTCCCGTTCATATTGATTATAAACGTTCCATATTAATTGATTTCGTTGCGAGATTTTGACCTCTATATGAGACGTTTTTCAAAGACTGCACTCATTTTTAAAACAACCATAACCTTTATTTTATCTATAAAGGTTTAAAAAAGCATTACGTAGATTATCAAATAATGATAATCTAAAATATACCGTTTACACACGACCATTACATAATGGTTTACAATAAGAATATATTACATCAAAAATAAGTTTCTTGAATGCAGTTTTTACATAATATCATACAAGCATGGACTCCAAATCTTGTCCTTATTTTAGTATGCAACAGCGGAAGCTCTTAATAATCACCTGAGAATAAACATGCTTAAAACGTCAACAAAAATGTTGGTGAGTTATAGGTTTAACCTATATATTATCAAATCATAATAATAGACCACAAGATTTCATATTTCAATATACATCCCATACATAGAGATAAAAATCATTCATATGGTGAACACCTGGTAACCGACATTAACAAGATGCATATAAGAATATCCCTTATCATTCCGGGAAATCCTTCGGACATGATAAAAACAACATCGAAGTACTAAAGCATCCGGTACTTTGGATGGGGTTCGTTAGGCCCAATAGATCTATCTTTAGGATTCGCGTCAATTAGTAGATCGGTTTACTAATTCTTAGGTTACCAAGCAAAATGGGCATATTCGGCTTCAATCATTCACCCATATAATGTAGTTTCATTTACTTGTGTCTATTTCGTAAAACATTTATAAAACTGCATGTATTCTCATCCCTAAATATTAGATTTTAAAAGTGGGACTATAACTCACTTTCACAGATTTTTTACTTCGTCGGGAGTAAGACTTGGCCACTGGTCGATTCACGTACCTATAACAAATATATATATATATATATATTTATATATATATATATATATATATATATATATATATATATATATATATATATATATATATATATATATCAAAGTATGTTCAAAATATATTTACAACATTTTTAATACATTTTGATGTTTTAAGTTTATTAAGTCAGTTGTCTTCGTTAGTAACCTACAACTAGTTGTCCATAGTTAGATGTACAGAAATAAATTGATATATATTATCTTGAATCAATCCATGACCTAGTGTATACACGTCTCAGGCTAGATCACAACTCAAAGTATATATATTTTCGGAATCAACCTCAACTCTGTATAGCTAACTCAAACATTACTGCATATAGAGTGTCTATGGTTGTTCCAAATAATATATATACATGGGTCGATATGATATGTCAAAACATTTGCATACGTGTCTATGGTATCCCAAGATTACATAATATATTAGAATACATGTATAATACAATATAATTTAGCTAGGATATGATTTGTATAGAATTGTTACATTATTTCCCGTAGCTACAACAATCAAAAAAATATCCAATCTTGTTTTACCCATAACTTCTTCATTTTAAATCTGTTTTGAGTGAATCAAATTGATATGGTTTCATATTGAACTCTATTTTATGAATATAAACAGAAAAAGTATAGGTTTATAGTCGGAAATATAAGTTACAAGTCGTTTTTGTAAGAGGTAGTCATTTCAGTCGAAAGAACTACGTCCTGATGACCATTTTGAAAAACATACTTCCACTTTGAGTTTAACCATGATTTTTGGATATAGTTTTATGTTCATAAGAAAAATCATTTTCCCAGAAGAACAACTTTTAAATAAAAGTTTATCATAGTTTTTAATTATCAAACCCAAAACAGCCCGCGGTGTTACTACGACGGCGTATGTCCGGTTTTACGGTGTTTTTCGTGTTTTCAGGTCTTAAATCATTAAGTTAGCATATCATATAGATATAGAACATGTGTTTAGTTGATTTTAAAAGTCAAGTTAGAAGGATTAACTTTTGTTTGCGAACAAGTTTAGAATTAACTAAACTATGTTCTAGTGATTTCAAGTTTAAACCTTCGAATAAGGTAGTTTTATATATATGAATCGAATGATGTTATGAACATCATTACTACCTCAGATTTTGTGGATAAACCTACTGGAAATGAGAAAAATATATCTAGCTTCAAAGGATCCTTGGATGGCTTGAAAGTTCTTGAAGCAGAATCATGACACGAAAACAAGTTCAAATAAGATTTCCACTCGAAATAAGATTGTTATAGTTATAGAAATTGAATCAAAGTTTGAATATGATTATTACCTTGTATTAGAAAGATATCTTACTATAAATAAGAAAGATTTCTTGAGGTTGGATGATCACTTTACAAGATTGGAAGTAAGCTAGCAAACTTGGAAGAATTCTTGATTTTATGAAACTAGAACTTATAGAATTTATGAAGAACCCTTAGAACTTGAAGATAGAACTTGAGAGAGATCAATTAGATGAAGAAAATTGAATAATGAAAGTGTTTTTGGTCATCGGTATATGGATTAGATATAAAGGATGTGTAATTTTGTTTACATGTAAATAAGTCATGAATGATTACTAATATTTTTGTAATTTTATGAGATATTTCATGCTAGTTGCCAAATGATAGTTCCCACATGTGTTAGGTAACTCACATGGGCTACTAAGAGCTAATAATTGGAGTGTATATACCAATCGTACATACATCTAAACACTGTGTATTGTACGAGTACGAATACGGGTGCATACGAGTAGAATTGTTGATGAAACTGAACGAGGATGTAATTGTAAGCATTTTTATTAAGTAGAAGTATTTTGATAAGTGTCTTGAAGTCTTTCAAAATTGTATGAATACATATTAAAACACTACATGTATATACATTTTAACTGAGTCGTTAAGTCATCGTTAGTCGTTACATGTAAATGTTGTTTTGAAACCTTTAGATTAACGAACTTGTTAAATGTTGTTAACCCATTATTTATTATATCTAAAGAGATGTTAAATTATTATATTATCATGATATTATGATATATTAATATATCTTAGTATGATATATATAAAGTTAAATGTTGTTACAATGATCATCGTTACATGTATGTCTCGTTTCGAAATCATTAAGTTAGTAGTCTTGTTTTTACATATGTAGTTCATTGTTAATACACTTAATGACATGTTTACTTTTCATTTATCATGATTAAACATAGTGTATCAATATCTTAATATGATTCATATGTATTTAGTAAGACGTTGTTATAACGATAATCGTTATATATATCGTTTCGAGTTTCTTAATTCAATAAACTCAATTTTATGTATATAACTCATTGTTAAAATACCTAATGAGATACTTACTTATCATAATATCATGTTAACTATATATATAATCATATATATGTCATCATATAGTTTTTACAAGTTTTAACGTTCGTGAATCACCGGTCAACTTGGGTGGTCAATTGTCTATATGAAACCTATTTAAATTAATCAAGTCTTAACAAGTTTGATTGCTTAACATGTTGGAAACACTTAATCATGTAAATAACAATTTCATTTAATATATATAAACATGAAAAATTTCAGGTCACTACAGTACCTACCCGTTAAATAAATTTCGTCCCGAAATTTTAAGCAGTTTGAGGTGTTGACGTATCTTCTGGAAATAAGTGCGGGTATTTCTTCTTCATCTGATCTTCTCATTCCCAGGTGAACTCGGGTCCTCTACGAGCATTCCATCGAACTTTAACAATTGGTATCTTGTTTTGCTTAAGTCTTTTAACCTCACGATCCATTATTTCGACGGGTTCTTCGACGAATTGAAGTTTTTCGTTGATTTGGATTTCGTCTAACGGAATAGTGAGATCTTCTTTAGCAAAACATTTCTTCAAATTTGAGACGTGGAAAGTGTTATGTACAGCAGCGAGTTGTTGTGGTAATTCAAGTCGGTAAGCTACTGGTCCGACACGATCAATAATCTTGAATGGTCCTATATACCTTGGATTTAATTTCCCTCGTTTACCAAATCGAACAACGCCTTTCCAAGGTGCAACCTTAAGCATGACCATCTCTCCAATTTCAAATTCTATATCTTTTCTTTTATTGTCGGCGTAGCTCTTTTGTCGACTTTGGGC
This sequence comes from Rutidosis leptorrhynchoides, assembly GCF_046630445.1. NCBI lineage: Eukaryota > Viridiplantae > Streptophyta > Magnoliopsida > Asterales > Asteraceae > Rutidosis > Rutidosis leptorrhynchoides. The sequence goes on from NC_092333.1 coordinate 153,450,944, forward strand.
GATTTTCAACCGTTGTTGAATTTGGATGATCTTCTCGGTAGTTTCTTGTATTATCTCCGGACCCGTAATCTGTCTATCCCCCACTTCACTCCAACAAATCGGAGACCTGCACTTTCTACCATAAAGTACTTCAAACGGCGCCATCTCAATGCTTGAATGGTAGCTGTTGTTGTAGGATAATTCTGCTAACGGTAGATGTTGATCACAACTATTTTTGAAATCAATAACACATGCTCATAGCATATCTTCAAGCGTTTGTATCGTCCTTTCACTATTCCCATCAGTTTGTGGATGATAGGCAGTACTCATGTCCAGACGAGTTCCTAATGCTTGCTGTAATGTCTGCCAGAATCTTGAAATAAATCTGTCATCCCTATCAGAGATAATAGAGATTGGTATTCCATGTCTGGAGATGACTTCCTTCAAATACAGTCGTGCTAACTTCTCCATCTTGTCAACTTCTCTTATTGGCAGGAAGTGTGCTGATTTGGTGAGACGATCAACTATTACCCAAATAGTATCAAAACCACTTGCAGTCCTTGGCAATTTAGTGATGAAATCCATGGTAATATTTTCCCATTTCCATTTCGGGATTTCGGGTTGTTGAAGTAGACCTTATGGTTTCTGATGCTTAGCTTTGACCTTAGTGTAGTGACCCGAACTTTTCCATGTTTATATATATTAATTGAGATTGATATTTACATGATTAAATGTTTCCAACATGTTAAGCAATCAAACTTGTTAAGACTTGATTAATTGAAATATGTTTCATATAGACAATTGACCACCCAAGTTGACCGGTGATTCACGAACGTTAAAACTTGTAAAAACTATACGATGACATATATATGGTTATATATATAGTTAACATGTTTTTATTATAAGTATGTATCTCATTAGGTATTTTAACAATGAGTTATATACATAAAAATGAGACTATTAATTTAAGAAACTCGAAAACGATATATATAACGATTATCGTTATAACAACGTCTTACTAGGTACATATGAATCATATTAAGATATTGATACACTTGGTTAATTATGTTAAATGATAAGTAAATATATTATTAAGTGTATTAACATTGAAATACATATGTAAAAATAAGACTACTAACTTAATGATTTCGAAACGAGACATATATGTAACGATTATCGTTGTAACGACATTTAACTGTATATACATCATACTAAGATATATTATATATCATAATATCATGATAATATAATAATTTAACATCTCACTTGTTATAAAAACAATGGGTTAACAACATTCAACAAGATCGTTAACCTAAAGGTTTCAAAATAACATTTACATGTAATGACTAACGATGACTTAACGACTCAGTTAAAATGTATATACATGTAGTGTTTTAATATGTATTCATACACTTTTGAAAAACTTCAAGACACTTATCAAAATACTTCTACTTAACAAAAATGCTTACAATTACATCCTCGTTCAGTTTCATCAACAATTCTACTCGTATGCACCCGTATTCGTACTCGTACAATACACAGCTTTTAGATGTATGTACTATTGGTATATACACTCCAATGATCAGCTCTTAGCAGCCCATGTGAGTCACCTAACACATGTGGGAACCATAATTTGGCAACTAGCATGAAATATCTCATAAAATTACAAAAATATGAGTAATCATTCATGACTTATTTACATGAAAACAAAATTACATATCCTTTATATCTAATCCATACACCAAAGACCAAAAACACCTACAAACACTTTCATTCTTAAATTTTCTTCATCTAATTGATCTCTCTCAAGTTCTATCTTCAAGTTCTAAGTGTTCTTCATATATTTTACAAGTTCTAGTTAGATAAAATCAAGAATACTTTCAAGTTTGCTAGCTCACTTCCAATCTTGTAAGGTGATCATCCAACCTCAAGAAATCTTTGTTTCTTACAGTAGGTTATCATTCTAATACAAGGTAATAATCATATTCAAACTTTGGTTCAATTTCTATAACTATAACAATCTTATTTCAAGTGATGATCTTACTTGAACTTGTTTTCGTGTCATGATTCTGCTTCAAGAACTTCGAGCCATCCAAGGATCCGTTGAAGCTAGATCCATTTTTCTATTTTCCAGTAGGTTTATCCAAGGAACTTAAGGTAGTAATGATGTTCATAACATCATTCGATTCATACATATAAAGCTATCTTATTCGAAGGTTTAAACTTGTAATCACTAGAACATAGTTTAGTTAATTCTAAACTTGTTCGCAAACAAAAGTTAATCCTTCTAACTTGACTTTTAAAATCAACTAAACACATGTTCTATATCTATATGATATGCTAACTTAATGATTTAAAACCTGGAAACACGAAAAACACCGTAAAATCGGATTTACGCCGTCGTAGTAACACCGCGGGCTGTTTTGGGTTAGTTAATTAAAAACTATGATAAACTTTGATTTAAAAGTTGTTATTCTGAGAAAATGATTTTTATTATGAACATGAAACTATATCCAAAAATTATGGTTAAACTCAAAGTGGAAGTATGTTTTCTAAAATGGTCATCTAGACGTCGTTCTTTCGACTGAAATGACTACCTTTACAAAAACGACTTGTAACTTATTTTTCCGACTATAAACCTATACTTTTTCTGTTTAGATTCATAAAATAGAGTTCAATATGAAACCATAGCAATTTGATTCACTCAAAACGGATTTAAAATGAAGAAGTTATGGGTAAAACAAGATTGGATAATTTTTCTCATTTTAGCTACGTGAAAATTGGTAACAAATCTATTCCAACCATAACTTAATCAACTTGTATTGTATATTATTGATGTTATGCGAGGTGTATATAAAATAGTTATTAATTTTAGCAGAAAATACTATTAAATACGATACAATTTTACACAAGATATTTATTTATTTATAGAATGGATATACTTAAACCTTGCTACAACACTTATAGGCAGTGTACCTAATCGTACAGTAGTGTAGTTTTTAGTAAGTCCGGTTCGTTCCACAGGGAAATCTTTAAACAAAGCTCAACGCTATATTAGTTTACTTTTATAAAAATACAAATATATATATAAGTAATATTATTATTATAAAGGGGGGTTTTTACCGTTTAATGACCGGTTTGTCGATTTTAAAACTTTAGTCGCAGTTAAAACCTAATGTAAAATATAAAATAAATACAAGACTTAAATTAAAGCGTAAAGTAAATAACGATAATGAAATTGCGAATAATAAAAATGCGATAAAATAAAATTGCGTTAATTAAAAAGTACGATAATTAAAAGTGCGATAAAATAAAATAAATAAAAGTGCGATAATTAGAAGTGCAATTAAATATAAAATAAAGGAAATTAAATATGAAATAAAAGAATTATGCTTATTTAAACTTCCGTAATCATGATGTTTGACGTGTTGATTTTAGTTTTATGCCCATGGGTTAATTGTCCTTTGTCCTGGATTATTCAATATGTCCGTCTGGTTTTTTGTCCATAACAGTCCATCAGTCATAAATATAAAGTGCGAGTGTCCTCATCAAATTATTCTTATACCCGAAGTTAAATATTCCAACTAATTGGGGATTCGAATTGTAACAAGGTTTTAATACTTTGTTTAATGAATACACCAGGTTATCGACTGCGTGTAAACCAAGGTTTTACTACTTTGTTAACAATTACACCAATTACCCTTGAATGTAATTTCACCCCTGTTTTAATTATTCTAGTGGCTATTAATCCATTCCCGTGTCCGGTTAAATGAACGATTATTCGTACATATAAATACCCCGCCCATCGTGTCCGATCGAGTTTATATGGTAATTTATAGGGACGCCCAATTGTAAATCTTTATATTAACATTAACAAACTTTCATTTAGTTAAACAAATATAAAGCCCATTAATAGCCCATAGTCTAATTTCCACAAGTGTCGTTCTTTTGTCCAAACCCCAATTATGGTACAAAGCCCAATTACCCAATTTTAGTAATTAGCCCAACATCATGATTACTTCGTTTTAAATAAGCATAATAATAACTTAGCTACGAGACATTAATATAAAAAGGTTGAACATAACTTACAATGATTAAAAATAGCGTAGCGTTACACGGACAGAATTTCGACTTACACCCTTACAACATTCGCTAACATACCCTTATTATTAGGATTTAAAATTAAAATTAAAATTAAAATATAAATTATATATATATATTACGTATATATTGAGAGAGAGATAGAAATTATATCTTTAAAATTCGGCAGAAAACTGGCTTTATATAGGACCTGACCAGCAATTTCACTCCATGCGACTCGCATGGATTTGTGCCTCTGGCCATGCGAGTCGCATGGCCACCCTGGATCCAGCCAAATTGATTTGTTTTCTTCTTGCCGACGTAATATAATAATAATATATAATATAATATATAATTATATATAATTATATATATATTATATTATATTCTTGTGCATAGTAGACTAGATATTTTTGGTCCGTTGCGTCGGGCGTTTCTTCTTGGCTCAGGTCCCGGTTCCGGATTTTCGGACGTCTTCGCGTATTATTTTATATCGTGTACTTTGCGTCTTGTAACTTGTACTCTTGTCATTTTGAGACGTTCCTCATCAATATTTTGAACCTTTTTAATTGTATCTTGTACTTTTTAGCTCTTTGGACCTTTTTGTCTTCAATTTGTCGAATCTGCCTTTTATCTTCTCTTTTTAAAATTTAAACGAATATCGCTTGTAAATCGAACAATACCAACTAAAATCTTGTCTTTCTTGAGGAATAATGTTATGAAATATATGTTCGTTTTTAGCATTATCAAATATTCCCACACTTAAGCGTTGCTTGTCCTCAAGCAATATAGTCTTGAAACACTTGAATCACTTCTTTATTCTTCACACTTTGTACATCAGTGACTTCAATACGGCGGTATGAACAATGGTAGTAACGATGTGGTTTACAGTCCCACATGACTATAAAAATTTAGATCCATTAAGGAAATTGGATCTTTATGAAAACATTTGATCTTTTGAAAATTAAATCTAGTTTTTACCCTAGATAAGTTTTCCGGAATAACCCTTTACCGGTGTTTGCAAAATATTTTTGTGGGTTTGGTGGGTTTCAGATTTGAAAATTTTAGCTCAAACTTGCGGTTTTGTGTCACCCACTTGCTAACCTTGTATTAGGAAAGCAACACGTCCAGTTTACTTGTTCCGTATATTACCTTTCGGCAAACTACCGTCCGGTTGTAAAGGAAAGCGTTGAACAAGCAACTGTTTAAGGCAATGTCCCGTGACATGCTTTTGATTATGGTCTATAACGTGTCGGACGCAATTACTATCCTTGGTAGGAGCAATAGTAAAGCTCACCCTTATAAATTGTCGGTTTGGCACAAAGTCCTGTCTTTGACCATGTTATGCAACTACCGTTCTTACGGTTGACACCCGATTTAGTTCAGGTGACCTAATGAATTCCAGGTGAATTCCTAGGATTTTACGTTCAATGGTAATGAACGCATTGAAAATAGGGTTTTCAGAAAACAAATCGGCTTATAATTTTGATCAAAATATTTTCTCGTTTAAGCTCGAGCTTAGATATCATCGAATTCCATGAGTTTGTAATTCTCAATCTTTAAGGTCAATCTCTAAGATTGAGTAATATCAGTCTTAAAAGCTGATTTTTAATCTTTAAGGAGATTATCCTTTCTGGGAATCTGATTCATTAGTCTTATCCAGCTAATTTGCATGGTGCCTCCCCATTGTACGAGATAAATCCTTCTCATGGTTAGGATAAATCTGACCACTTGGCGACCCTGTTTAATGCTGAGGTCCGTGGATTTCCTGCTGATTTTAGTGATGACTTTTCTAGATTTTTCGTCAACCTACAGCTGGTCTGGACGACAACTTCATGACCTAAATCAAGAAGCGCGTGTCTTTTTCGGAAGACTTTACTTCCTTCTAATGATGGAATTGATTCATCGTGTAGATCCATCTCTTCTTTTCTTTCATCGGGTAAAACAGTTTAGTTTAGTTCAAAGCAAAAGTATTTTCAGTTATTTGTTACAGATATATGTGACATATGTTAAGATAACTTGGTAAATTTTCCCACACTTGGCTTTTATTTTCCTTTTTATCGTCCTCTATTCCATTTTAAATGAATTTTAACATTTTAGTTTGTTTCTCAATTTATGTCCTTTCCGAGGTAACAATAATTTCGGTGTTAAAACCTAGTTTTATCGTTCATAAATATGTATAAACATGATTTTGAGTTCATTTAATTGAAAATTTTGTAAAATTTTACTAGAATTGGGTAGTTAGTATATAAGACTAGGGCTGTTCTTTATTATCAGAGAGCACTAGATTCTAATACAACTACTGCTTTACTAGTATTTTTAATGGTAACCAAGTGTATAAAGTAAAAAAAAAAAAAAAAAATTTTAAAATCCGAAAGAATTTAACCCCGAAGAAAAAAATTTAAAATCCGAAAGAATTTAACCCCGAAGAATTTAACCCCTTCCCACACTTAAGATCTTGCAATGCCCTCATTTGCAAGAAATCAGTAACAATTTAAATTATTGAGGGTGATTTGTGTGAAAATGATTAAATTTTTACCACAGTTTCCAAATATATTGGCGTTTGTTTGCTGAATGATAAATGGTGCACATCATTTGTTCATTCCGTCTTGTTGTTATTTCACATATATTTTGCATCATTGTCGTCAAAATTACTTGCTTTTGCTGAACTTAATGCCAGTCTTTGAAAACGCGTTGTTTTACCCTGTTTTGTGCATAAAATAGAATACATACAATACAAATATAATCATACATGTAATTTGAAATGGAACTTTGGCATCCCACTTTCAAACTATAAGAAAAATATTAGTACACAATAATAATAAGAATATCAAACATTACATAAACGTAATAAAATGTTAAGTGTTTAAAATAAAAATAAAAATTACCAACTTATCTCTACTGATCAGGAGGTGGGTTAGGAGGAAAATTAGGATATGGATCCCAATTCATGTTCGCGTCCGGGTTCCATGGCTGATTATAGGTGAACTGGTATGCTGCGTCATAATCATATGAATCATAGGGTGGTCTCATTTCTGGCTGATGTGCGGGATAGTATGCGGGTCGGGTCGGATAATACATCTCGCCAGGCTGCAACTGGCTTATAATTTGGCGCTGATGATAATCCCATCGGCCATGCTCTCGTTGCCGGGAATGCTCGTAGTCATTCCGACGTTGCCATGCCTCGTACTGCATATGCCTATCATAGTTCGTCATGTATTCATCCTCCATACGAACGCCTAAATCAAGAGCAGTCTCCCGAACAACTCCTATAATGTTGTTCGCCTCCTCCATCTCGTCATCCGAACCTCTCTCTACCTGTCGCTGAGGTCCCTCGTATCGATATACCCGACCACGTCTCATCAATAATACCCTTGCACCGTGATAAAGGTTTGAACTTATAGTTTCACCTTCGTCCTCTATTTCGTTCATTGGACCCCCTTGGTGCTTATCCACACCTAAATACTCTCCAATGAGAGTAATGAAAATACCACCACCTATAATACTCCCCGATTTCATCCCCGAAACTACATTAGCGAGATAATAACCAACACAATAGGGAATGTTAACGAAACTCCTCGGGTCTCTAATACACTTGAGGTAGAACAAATCGTTTACGGTCAATTTCGCCTTATTCTTACCCCTTTGTGTAATTGTGTTTGCTAAGAATCTATGAATCACCCGGAGTTCAGCTCTGTCTATATCTAAGTATGTATGATTTCCACTGGCGTGAAATTCATTAAAGTGGGACATACGCCTCCAGACGGCGTTAATATCAAATTCCCTATCTATCCTTTCTCCTTGGGCAATCAGGCTATTACAGTCGGGGCTCAAAAGTTCAGCAGGGGTGTAAATCTGTAAGGCCCTGGCTAAATCTATCATGGACATTCTGTACATGCGTCCACCTAACAGAAATCTAATAAAGCTTCTATCATCTATCCTCCTAACATCACTGTTTAACTTAATAGTACTAAGTAATTCTATACACCATTCCCTATATATGGTTCTACGAATGGAAAATAGGCGCATCCAATCGTTAAACTGAGAATTACCATACCTTTGCACCAATAATTCCCGAATCGGCTCGGCAAGGTCAACTGTTTCCAAAGGTACCCAGTCAATTGCCCTTGGCATTTCAACAACCTTAAAGTAGAGAATGTGCATGTTCTTTTGATAATCTGGATACTCTATCCAACATCGATCAAATCTCAGATTTGGGTGTAACTGATCTTCATTAATGTCTAAGCTCAGAATCATTTGATGTGGAGCGAATTGACGAAACTGATTCACGAATAATTGATCTTGATCATGATATGGAATATGTTGCTCTTCATGTTCTTCTTCTTCTTGTTGCATATGTTGTTCTTGTTCATAAAACATTTCCGGTTCGGGCTCTGGTTGTCTGGACGATGATGCACCGTCCGTATCTGTATTTCTCTGCAAAACACATTAAACACAAAATTTGTGCATCCAAATATGCATTAGTGTTAGCAAAATAATAACTTGAAACAATTATGATGACATGTTCAATTCATAACACATTTTATACATATTTTCCTAAAAATAACAATTATATACTTTTACATACGAAAATGTGTACAATGTTTTATCACATTTAAACTCTTAAACATGTCAACAATAATTATTATAACAATTAAACACTTGTTACATGGCATTCAAATCAAACTAGTGCTCATTTTCATATTTTTGTCAAGTCTACACTTTGTCAAATAAGCATATACGAAAAATGTACATCAAGTTCATAAGCATTTATCTCAAATAACATGCCAAAATAATCACTACTAGCAATGAAACAAGTTTCAAATGGCCTTTATATCAAATTATCCAAGTTCATGAATTTTTAGACTTAAAAAGTCCACTTTAATTCTCAAAAACATGTTTAGGCTCAAAGTTTGGATCAATTAACTACCTAAACATGTTACACTACTTAATTTAGCAACAATTCATGACAAAAATTGGCCATAACCTGTTTATATCAAAAAGCCCCAAATTGCTCAAGAACACAAACCCTAGATTCTTAAAAATTTGAAGTTTTTAGCTTCAATTCATGTTAAATAGCTTCTATCTAGGATATACATGCATAATATAACAACAATTTAGCTCTAATTACACCTAAATTTAACAAAATCAAAATATAAAATTTCTAGCTCAAGAACACAAAAATTCGAATTTAAAGAGATTAGGGGTGAAATCTTTACCTTTCTCCTGAAGGGGCTGAGACTACTGAATCTAGGCATGATTATTGTGAAATTTTTGCAAGAAATTTGGTGAAAATTGGTGAAAAATTGAGAGAGTTTGGGAGGTTTTCGTATGTGTTTGTGTGTGTATTGTGAGAGACAGAAGCAGATTCGCTGGATAATTTGATCCTGTCCAGTTTTTGGCTGCCATGCGACTCGCATGGTATAAGCCTTTCCCCCATGCGAGTCGCATGGGGGTATTTTCCAGGTAAATTTTTTTTTTTTTTTTTTTTTTTTAATAAAAACCTTATACTTTTAAAACATAAAATTTAATAAAATTTTAAAAATTTTGTTTTTTTTTAAGACGAGGTCGTTTCGGGACGATGCCCTAGTCCGTCCCTCGACAAAATTTTAAAATTTTGTCATTTTCAAGCGATTGTTTTAAAAGCTTAGATTTTTGGATTTTTCTATTTTTTTTTTTTTTTTTGGCATACTTTAAATTAATAAGATTAAAAATAATGATAATAAAAGTTCTCGTCCCTCCCTTGGGTAAAGCAATTTCGGTTCAAAGACCTAGTCTTCAACTTACGACGAATTTTAAAAATCATATTTTTAACTTAATGAGATAAAGTAAATTTTTGTTTTTAAATTCACACAACTTAAATATAAAATTCAAAATTAAAAATTAAAAAATTCACACCAAACTTAAAATTTGAAATGCATAAAATTAAAATTTCATATTTTAAAAATTAAAAATTCACACCAAACTTAATTTAAAAATTCATAAATTCATACCAAACTTATATTAATTTTTCAAATATTTACAATTTTAAAAATATTGTTTTTACAAAGTTTACAATATTAATTTAAGATTTAAATATTAATTTTAAAAACATGGTAAAAATAAAATTAAAAATCTTTTTGTCTTTTTATCCCACTTTAATCAATCAAATATTATCAAAAATATGCGCCCCTCTTTTCGGTAAAGTAATTTCGGTTCCAAGACCTAATTTAACTCATGACGAATTTTTGAAATATTTTGGGTTGATTGATTAAAGATATTTATACCTTAAGAATAAACGTTAAATTTCGCAGTGATGTAATAAATTTTTGAATGATATCAATAATTTCGGTCGCCAAACCTAATTTTATTTAATACCAATTTAATACTTTTTAGCGAACAAATTAGCGTTTATTATCAAAAGGTTAAAAATAAAAATAAAAATAAAAACTGTACAGACATACCTGTGAAATTGATTTTTTAGTTATATGATCTATTCCATTCATAAGATAGTCGGTTTAATTGATTTTCCATGGCTGCATAGGCGTAACCTCGAGCATTCATTGTCTTTTCTTCTAAACATATGAACGGTCCGTCTCTGCATAAAGTAACAAATTCGGTATTTGAATAGGTTTGATTATTTGAACATTTACCTCCATGTGACCATTTTCCGCATTTGTGACATCGTTCTAGGTGTCGTGCTCTTCTTTTCGCTGCGGATTTTGATTTTCCTTTACCAAATTGTAACTTATTATCTTCGCATCTGGATCCTTTTCTAACTCCGTCCATTCTTTCTATGATTACTGATACTAATTCACTCGGTAGTATGTCATTATTACGTTTAGTGATCAAAGCGTGTAGCATTAGACCATGGTTTAGTTCACAGGCAGTCTTCATTTTATAAAAACCTAAAAAAAATAAAAATTCAGAATGGGGGGAGAAGACTAGTTCTTTAGGGTCTGCTAGGGAAAGACCATACGTGTTCCATTTTCGAGAACTACACGAAAACAGACAATCTAACTCTAACAGAAATACATATTATTCTTTAAAGACTTGATTCTCCCCACACTTAGTTACCTGTGGTGTTGAAATTGTGATTAACTTCGTTGTCGACTTCCATCGGACCATGTATGTAATGTTTAACTCTGTGACCATTAACTTTAAATTCAATCCCATTTGAATTTATTAATTCTATCGTTCCGTATGGGAAAACTCTTTTGACTATGAATGGTCCAGACCATCTTGATTTTAATTTTCCAGGAAATAGCTTGAATCGTGAATTGAAAAGAAGAACTCTGTCTCCTTCTTTAAATTCTTTTGAACTTCTGATTCTTTTATCATGCCATTTCTTCGTTCTTTCTTTATAGATTAACGAATTTTCGTATGCTTCATGTCTTAATTATTCTAATTCGTTTAGTTGACTTAATCGTAGACGTCCGGCTTCATGTAAATCAAGATTACATGTCTTCAAAGCCCAAAATGCTTTGTGTTCAATTTCTACTGGAAGATGACATGCTTTTCCATAAACAAGTCTAAAAGGTGTGGTTCCAATTGGAGTTTTGTAGGCTGTTCTAAAAGCCCAGAGTGCATCCTCCAATTTAATGGACCATTCCTTTGGATTTGATCCTACGGTTTTTTCTAGAATACGTTTTAAAGCTCGGTTGGTATTTTCAACTTGTCCACTTGTTTGTGGATGATATGCGGTGGAGATTTTATGAGTTACTCCATATCTTTTAAGAACTTTCTCAAGTTGATTATTACAGAAATGAGTACCCCGATCACTTATTAAAGCTTTCGGTGTTCCAAACCTTGCAAAAAGACGTTTTAAAAAGTTGACTACAACTCGTGCATCGTTAGTTGGGAGAGCTTGTGCTTCCGCCCATTTAGATACATAATCAATGGCTACGAGTATATATAGATTATTATGAGATTTTGGAAATGGACCCATAAAGTCAATACCCCAAATGTCAAATACTTCACATACTTGGATGACATTTTGTGGCATTTCATCACGTTGACTTATTTTTCCGGCCCTTTGACATGCATCACAGGATTTGCAAAGAAGGTGTGCGTCTTTGTAAATTGTAGGCCAATAGAATCCAGCTTCATAAACTTTTCTTGCTGTTAGTTGAGGCCCATAATGCCCTCCTGTTGGTCCTGTGTGACAATGGTTTAAAATTTTACTAGCTTCATCTCCAAATACACATCGGCGTATTATTCCATCGGGACAACTTTTAAACAGATGTGGATCTTCCCAGAAATAGTGTTTTATATCACTGAAGAATTTCTTTCGTCTTTGGTACGATAATCCTTTTTCAAGGAATCCACAAACTAAGTGGTTTGCATAGTCTGCAAACCATGGGATTTCTTTATAATCTATCTTCAATAGATATTCATCAGGAAAGTTGTCTTGTATGGCTGATTCATTTAGAACTTCTAATTCGGGATTTTCAAGACGAGAAAGATGATCAGCGGCGAGATTTTCTGCTCCTTTTTTATCTCGGATTTCAATATCAAACTCTTGTAAGAGTAAGATCCAACGGATTAATCTTGGTTTAGCATCTTGTTTTGAAAATAGGTATCTAAGAGCAGAATGGTCGGTATAGACCACCGTTTTTGCTAGAACGAGATATGATCGAAATTTGTCAAAAGCAAAGACAATAGCAAGGAGTTCTTTTTCAGTAGTCGTATAGTTTGTTTGTGCTCCTTGTAATGTCTTACTAGCATAATATATAGGTTGAAATCGTTTTTCAATCCTTTGTCCTAAAACGGCTCCCATTGCAAAATCACTTGCATCGCACATTAGTTCAAATGGTAGATTCCAATTTGGTGTTATCATGATCGGCGCATTAGTGAGTTTTTCTTTAAGAATATTAAAAGATTTGATACATTCATCTGAAAAGATGAATGGAGCATCCTTTTCTAGGAGTTTATTCATAGGAGTGGCAATTTTAGAAAAATCTTTTATAAAACGTCGGTAAAAACCGGCATGCCCTAGAAAACTCCTAACTCCTCTAACATTGGTGGGATGTGGAAGTTTAGCAATTACATCTACTTTAGCTCTATCCACTTCGATTCCTTCTTTTGAAATTTTATGTCCAAGAACGATGCCTTCTTTAACCATGAAATGGCATTTCTCCCAATTAAGTACTAGATTTGATTTTTCGCATCTAATTAGCATTCGTTCCAGATTAACTAGACATGATTTAAATGTATCACCGAAGACTGAAAAGTCATCCATGAAAACTCCCATGCATTCTTCTATCATGTCATGAAAAATCGCCATCATACACCTTTGAAAGGTTGCAGGGGCGTTGCAAAGTCCAAATGGCATTCTTTTGTAAGCAAAAGTACCATAAGGGCACGTGAATGTGGGTTTCTCTTGATCTTCGGGTGCTATTGGAATTTGAAAATATCCGGAAAATCCATCTAGAAAACAATAGTAACTATTTCCGGCTAATCTTTCCAACATTTGATCTATGAAAGGTAAGGGAAAGTGATCTTTTCTGGTGGCGTCATTTAATTTTCTATAATCAATACATACACGCCATCCTGTTACAGTCCTAGTAGGAATAAGCTCATTTTTCTCATTTGTAATGACAGTCATGCCACCCTTCTTAGGTACGCATTGAACTGGGCTTACCCATAGACTATCAGAAATTGGATATATCAAACCTGCATCTAGCAGTTTAATAATCTCTTTCTTAACTACATCTTGCATATTAGGATTTAGTCTTCGTTGGCGTTGCACATACGTTTTATGACCTTCTTCCATAAGGATTTTATGTGTGCAATACGAAGGACTTATTCCTTTAATATCATGAATCTTCCATGCAATGGCTGGTTTATGAGCTTTCAACACAGAAATGAGTTGTGATTTCTCATTTTCAGTAAGAGAAGACGATATTATTACAGGTAATTCAGATTCACCATGTAAATAAGCGTATTCCAAATGGTTTGGAAGTGGCTTTAACTCTAATTTCGGAGGTTCTTCTATCGACGATTTATATCGATATCTATCTTCTTCTTTTAGCATTTGAATTTCTTCTGTTGTTGGTTCATATCCATTAGCTATAAGTGTAGCTAACATTTCAGCTTCATCAATTGGTTCATTACCTTCTCCTAAAGAACATTCTCCTGTTCCTTGTAATTCTGGAAATTCTTCTAATAATTCTGCATGTGCATCTATAGTTTGAATATAATAACATGTATCATCTGCAGATTGTGGTTGTTGCATTGCTCTATCAACTGAAAAGGTAACACTCTCATCCTCTATACTTAGGGTCAGTTTCTTACCGAACACGTCTATCATTGCTTTAGCCGTGTTTAAGAATGGTCTTCCTAATATGAGAGGAACTTGAGAATCTTCTTCCATGTCCAAAACAACAAAATCTACTGGAAATACTAAAGTACCAACTTTAACTAGCATGTTCTCCATTATACCTCTAGGATATTTTATTGATCTATCGGCTAGTTGTATGCTTATTCTGGTTGGTTTCAATTCTCCAAGGTCTAGTTTAGCGTATAGTGAATACGGCATTAGATTTATACTAGCACCTAAGTCTGCTAATGCTTCTATTGAACTAAGACTACCCAGAAAACATGGAATTGTGAAACTTCCTGGATCAGATAGTTTTTCTGGTATCTTATTCAACAGCACTGCTGAACAATTAGCATTCATAGTAACAGCCGAGAGTTCTTCCATTTTCTTTCTATTCGTGATTAGATCTTTCAAGAATTTAGCATATCTTGGCATTCCTGAAATCACATCAATGAAAGGAAGATTTACATTTATCTGTTTAAACATATCCAAAAATTTGGATTGCTCGGCTTCAAGTTTCTCTTTCTTCATTTTACTCGGGTAAGGAAGTGGTGGTTGGTATGGTTTAACATAAGGTTTATCCTTAACTGTGTTATCTTCATTAACCTTTTCAACTACCGGTTCTTTTTCCTTTTCTTTATCAGGTTGTGGTTCTTGTGGAGTAGGAATAGTTTCATCAGAAGTTACAGGTATTTCAGGTGATTTAAGTGTTGTACCACTTCTTGTGGTAATAGCTTTAGCTGTTTCATTCCGGGGGTTAGCATTTGTATCGCTTGGTAAACTTCCCGGTTTTCTTTCACCTATTAACCTTGCTAGGTTACTTACTTCTTGTTCCAGATTTTGAATAGAAGCTTGTTGATTTCTAAATGCTTGAGAATTTTGTTCATTTGTTTGTTTTTGAGATGTGAAAAACTGCGTTTGAGTTTCAACTAGCTTCGTCATCATATCTTCTAAATTTGGCTTTTTATCATCGGTTTGTTGTGGTGGTTTGTTTTGAAAATTCGGTCTTTGCTGATTATAAGTATTATTGGATACTTGTTGATTGCTAGGACCTTGTTGGTTGTTGTATGGAATATTTCGGTTATAATTCTGGTTTTGATTGTAAATCGGTCTTGGCGGTTGATAATTATTCTGATAATTATTTCCAGGCCTTTGGTTTATGTATGAAATATTCTCTCTTTGTTCCATTGTTAATTCAATACTGAGACAATCTTTTGTCAAATGTGGTCCTCCACACTGCTCACAACTAATTCGTATTGAGTGAATATCCTTAGTCATCTTTTCCATTCGTCTCTCAAAAGCATCTATCTTTGCCGAAATGGAATCTAAGTCATGGCTAGAATCGGCTCTAGCTGCTTTAGATGATCTAATGATGTCTTTTTCTTGGTGCCACTCATGTGAGTGGGAAGCAGTGTTATCAATAATTTTGTAAGCATCAGTTTCGGTTTTCTTCATAATAGAACCACCAGCTGCTATATCTATGTCTTTCCTTGTAGTGATGTCGCATCCTCGGTAGAATATTTGTACTATTTGACAGGTGTCTAAACCATGTTGCGGACATCCTCTTAACAACTTTCCATATCTTGTCCACGCCTCATATAGAGTTTCATTTGGCTTCTGTATGAACGTAACAATTTCTGCTTGAAGTCTTACAGCTTTAGATGCAGGAAAGAATTGTTTAAGAAATTTGTCAATTAAAACATCCCATGTATCGATCGCCCCTTCAGGTAACGATTCCAACCAATCTTTGGCTTCTCCCTTTAAAGTCCAGGGAAATAACATGAGATATATCTGTTCATCCTCCACTTCTCGTATTTTAAATAATGTGCAGATCCTATTAAAGGTACGTAGATGTTCATTTGGATCTTCCTTCGGCGCACCACTAAATTGGCATTGATTAGTCACCATGTGTAGAATTTGTCCTTTGATTTCATAATCTGGCGCATTAATGTCTGGATGAGTAATTGCGTGACCTTGGCCAGTGCGTTTAGCTCTCATTCGGTCTTCCATACTTAAAGGTTCCAGATTCTCCATAATTGAATTTGTTGAATCGGTATCACTAGATGATTCTGTTTTAATGGTTCGTTCCTCAATAATCTCTGTTTGAATGATTTGTGGTTCCGGAGGAAAGTTTAATGGTTCAGGATCTATGAACCGTTCCTGAATATTCTCTGGATTCTCAATTGTGAGGTTGGGTTCAAAAAATGGATTATCGGAAATTTGAACTGAAGTACTTGGTCGACTGGATGACGATTCTAAAGAAAAATCAACGGCGGTTATATTTGTTAAACGATGTCTTGATCGAGTTACAGGTGGTGAACGTACAAAAGGTGATGAACGTCTTGCTCGGAGCATTCACTGAATATCCTATTAGTTTTAAAAAGGAAAGAAAAATTATAATAAGTTATCCAATCAATAGACTTTTCTGATTTTGCCCACGTTTCGAATAGCCAAAAGATGCAGCAGAGGGGCAGGATTCGTTTGGTCTCAATATAATTGAGGACTGTTTGGCTCCAATAACCCGGTCCACGTACAAATCCAACTATTACTACGAACCAGAAAATTTTGATGTCTATCAATTTAACCACTTAAAATAAATTTTCGTAATTTTAAGAAATTTAGATAAGAAGTAGAAAAAAATTCTAAGTCCTAAAAACTAGAATGGCGAGAAATAAGAGAGAAAAAGAGTTCGTCGCAAAAGGTCGAAAAAAATGGTTGAAAAATAAAAGGTGACGGAAAAATAAAAAAAACTTATCAAAACTTAAAAATACTTAACTAACCTAACCTTATTACTACAACTAACTTAAAATTATAATCGCAAATTGAGATTACTAATTGGAATGATAATTGGTACATAGTAAAAGGTCTAAAAATATTAAAGCTTACAGGAAAAACTAAATCCCAAATGGAAATAACTTAAAAAGAAACTAAAACTTAAAAAGGCGTCGCAAAATTCTAAAGCACCTAAATCTTAGTCTAAAGAAAAAGCACTTAAGGAATTCTACGGCAAAGCCTAAAAATCTAGGAGTAAAAATAACTATAGCAAAAACTAAGTTTAAAATTAAATATGAGTTAAAAATACAAAAGTTATGCTACAACGATTAAAAAGGGACAAAATATAAAAATATACAAAAAGTTGTAAAAGTATAATTTTTATAAAAATATTATTTTTATATTTTATAATAAAAGTATTAAGTTTATAATATATAAAACTAGTTTAAAAGTAATATAAATAAAATAAAGTAAAAACTTAATTATAATAATAATAATAAGATTAGGGTTTAATTAATAATAATTAATAATAATATATTATACTCCGCATTAAATGCAGAATTAGGGTTCGGTTGTGGCCTGGTCAAACCCCTCATGCGAGTCGCATGGAATAAGGGGGTGGGTCATGCGAGTCGCATGACCTGCCTTGCAGGTCCAAACCAGGGGGTTCAATGACAGGTTCAAACGTAATATTTATTATTTATTTATATTTTTCTGTTTTATATTTAAAAGATAAATATATATATAATTAAAATAAAATTTAATTTTAAAAACTAAAAAATAAACTTAAAATACTTTATAATTTTGTAAAAATAAAAGAAAATCTTAAAAATATATTTAAAATACTTTTTTTTTTTTTTTTTTTTACTTTTTTTAAATTTTTATAATTTTTAAACAAAAATATATATATAACAAAAACTAATTAAAACTTAAAAATATTTTTTTTTTTTATATTGACGTTTCGCTTCGGTGTTCCCCGGCAGCGGCGCCAAAAATACTTGATGTTATGCGAGGTGTATATAAAATAGTTATTAATTTTAGCAGAAAATACTATTAAATACGATACAATTTTACACAAGATATTTATTTATTTATAGAATGGATATACTTAAACCTTGCTACAACACTTATAGGCAGTGTACCTAATCGTACAGTAGTGTAGTTTTTAGTAAGTCCGGTTCGTTCCACAGGGAAATCTTTAAACAAAGCTCAACGCTATATTAGTTTACTTTTATAAAAATACAAATATATATATAAGTAATATTATTATTATAAAGGGGGGTTTTTACCGTTTAATGACCGGTTTGTCGATTTTAAAACTTTAGTCGCAGTTAAAACCTAATGTAAAATATAAAATAAATACAAGACTTAAATTAAAGCGTAAAGTAAATAACGATAATGAAATTGCGAATAATAAAAATGCGATAAAATAAAATTGCGATAATTAAAAAGTACGATAATTAAAAATGCGATAAAATAAAATAAATAAAAGTGCGATAATTAGAAGTGCAATTAAATATAAAATAAAGGAAATTAAATATGAAATAAAAGAATTATGCTTATTTAAACTTCCGTAATCATGATGTTTGACGTGTTGATTTTAGTTTTATGCCCATGGGTTAATTGTCCTTTGTCCTGGATTATTCAATATGTCCGTCTGGTTTTTTGTCCATAACAGTCCATCAGTCATAAATATAAAGTGCGAGTGTCCTCATCAAATTATTCTTATACCCGAAGTTAAATATTCCAACTAATTGGGGATTCGAATTGTAACAAGGTTTTAATACTTTGTTTAATGAATACACCAGGTTATCGACTGCGTGTAAACCAAGGTTTTACTACTTTGTTAACAATTACACCAATTACCCTTGAATGTAATTTCACCCCTGTTTTAATTATTCTAGTGGCTATTAATCCATTCCCGTGTCCGGTTAAATGAACGATTATTCGTACATATAAATACCCCGCCCATCGTGTCCGATCGAGTTTATATGGTAATTTATAGGGACGCCCAATTGTAAATCTTTATATTAACATTAACAAACTTTCATTTAGTTAAACAAATATAAAGCCCATTAATAGCCCATAGTCTAATTTCCACAAGTGTCGTTCTTTTGTCCAAACCCCAATTATGGTACAAAGCCCAATTACCCAATTTTAGTAATTAGCCCAACATCATGATTACTTCGTTTTAAATAAGCATAATAATAACTTAGCTACGAGACATTAATATAAAAAGGTTGAACATAACTTACAATGATTAAAAATAGCGTAGCGTTACACGGACAGAATTTCGACTTACACCCTTACAACATTCGCTAACATACCCTTATTATTAGGTTTTAAAATTAAAATTAAAATTAAAATATAAATTATATATATATATTACGTATATATTGAGAGAGAGATAGAAATTATATCTTTAAAATTCGGCAGAAAACTGGCTTTATATAGGACCTGACCAGCAATTTCACTCCATGCGACTCGCATGGATTTGTGCCTCTGGCCATGCGAGTCGCATGGCCACCCTGGATCCAGCCAAATTGATTTGTTTTCTTCTTGCTGACGTAATATAATAATAATATATAATATAATATATAATTATATATAATTATATATATATTATATTATATTCTTGTGCATAGTAGACTAGATATTTTTGGTCCGTTGCGTCGGGCGTTTCTTCTTGGCTCAGGTCCCGGTTCCGGATTTTCGGACGTCTTCGCGTATTATTTTATATCGTGTACTTTGCGTCTTGTAACTTGTACTCTTGTCATTTTGAGACGTTCCTCATCAATATTTTGAACCTTTTTAATTGTATCTTGTACTTTTTAGCTCTTTGGACCTTTTTGTCTTCAATTTGTCGAATCTGCCTTTTATCTTCTCTTTTTAAAATTTAAACGAATATCGCTTGTAAATCGAACAATACCAACTAAAATCTTGTCTTTCTTGAGGAATAATGCTATGAAATATATGTTCGTTTTTAGCATTATCAATTATGTAATCTTGAGATACCATAGACACGTATACAATGTTTCGACCTATCATGTCGACACATCTATATATATTTCGGAACAACCATAGACACTCTATATGTGAATGTTGGAGTTAGCTATACAGGGTTGAGGTTGATTCCAAAATATATATAGTTTGAGTTGTGATCAATACTGAGATACGTATACACTGGGTCGTGGATTGATTCAAGATAATATTTATCGATTTATTTCTGTACATCTAACTGTGGACAACTAGTTGTAGGTTATTAACGAGGACAGCTGACTTAATAAACTTAAAACATCAAAATATATTAAAAGTGTTGTAAATATATTTTGAACATACTTTGATATATATGTATATATTGTTATAGGTTCGTGAATCAACCAGTGCCCAAGTCTTACTTCCCGACGAAGTAAAAATCTGTGAAAGTGAGTTATAGTCCCACTTTTAAAATCTAATATTTTTGGGATGAGAATACATGCAGGTTTTATAAATGATTTACAAAATGGACACAAGTACGTGAAACTACATTCTATGGTTGAATTATCGAAATCGAATATGCCCCTTTTTATTAAGTCTGGTAATCTAAGAATTAGGGAACAGACACCCTAATTGACGCGAATCCTAAAGATAGATCTATCGGGCCCAACAAGCCTCATCCAAAGTACCGGATGCTTTAGTACTTCGAAATTTATATCATATCCGAAGGGTGTCCCGGAATGATGGGGATATTCTTATATATGCATCTTGTTAATGTCGGTTACCAGGTGTTCACCATATGAATGATTTTTATCTCTATGTATGGGATGTGTATTGAAATATGAAATCTTGTGGTCTATTATTATGATTTGATATATATAGGTTAAACCTATAACTCACCAACATTTTTGTTGACGTTTTAAGCATGTTTATTCTCAGGTGATTATTAAGAGTTTCCGCTGTCGCATACTTAAATAAGGACGAGATTTGGAGTCCATGCTTGTATGATATTGTGTAAAAACTGCATTCAAGAAACTTATTTTGTTGTAACATATTTGTATTGTAAACCATTATGTAATGGTCGTGTGTAAACAGGATATTTTAGATTATCATTATTTGATAATCTACGTAAAGATTTTTAAAACCTTTATCTATGAAATAAAGGTTATGGTTTGTTTTAAAAATGAATGCAGTCTTTGAAAAATGTCTCATATAGAGGTCAAAACCTCGCAACGAAATCAATTAATATGGAACGTTTTTAATCAATAAGAACGGGACATTTCACTTAGAACACGTCAAACATTCTCCTACGTATTTAGCAACATCGGCTTTCATACCCAGCCACCAAAAATATTTCTTGAGATCCTTGTACATCTTCCCCATTCCAGGATGTATTGAGTATCTGGTTTTATGAGTTTCTCTAAGTACCATTTCTCTCATATCTCCAAATTTTGGTACCCAAATCCTTTCAGCCCTATACCGGGTTCCGTCTTCCCGAATATTAAGATGCTTCTCCGATCCTTTGGGTATTTCATCCTTTAAATTTCCCTCTTTTAAAACTCCTTGTTGCGCCTCCTTTATTTGAGTAGTAAGGTTAGTGTGAATCATTATATTCATAGCTTTTACTTGAATGGGTTCTCTGTCCTTTATGCTCAAGGCGTCGGCTACCACATTTGCCTTCCCCGGGTGATAACGAATCTCAAAGTCGTAATCATTCAACAATTCAATCCATCTACGCTGCCTCATGTTCAGTTGTTTCTGATTAAATATGTGTTGAAGACTTTTGTGGTTGGTATATATAATACTTTTGACCCGATATAAGTAGTACATCCAAGTCTTTAATGCAAAAACAACCGCGCCTAATTCCAAATCATGCGTCGTATAATTCTGCTCGTGAATCTTCAATTGTCTAGACGCATAAGCAATTACTTTTGTTCGTTGCATTAATACACAACCGAGACCTTGCTTTGAGGCGTCACAATATATCACAAAATCATCATTCCCTTCAGGTAATGACAATATAGGTGTCGTAGTTAACTTTTTCTTCAACAATTGAAACGCTTTTTCTTGTTCATCTTTCCATTCAAATTTCCTCCCTTTATGCGTTAATGCAGTCAAGGGTTTTGCTATTTTGGAAAAATCTTGGATGAATCTCCTGTAATAACCAGCTAGCCCTAAAAATTGGCGTATGTGTTTCGGAGTTTTCGGGGTTTCCCACTTTTCAACGGTTTCAATCTTTACTGGATCCACCTGAATACCTTCTTTGTTCACTATATGACTGAGGAATTGAACTTCTTCCAACCAAAATGCACACTTTGAAAACTTAGCGTACAGTTTTTCTTTTCTCAGCAACTCTAGCACTTTTCTCAAATGTTCTTCGTGCTCTTGATCATTCTTCGAGTAAATAAGTATGTCATCGATGAAAACAATAACAAACTTGTCAAGATATGGCCCACACACTCGGTTCATGAGGTCCATGAACACAGCTGGTGCGTTAGTCAATCCAAACGGTATAACCATAAACTCGTAATGACCGTAACGCGTCCTAAAAGCAGTCTTCGGAATGTCATCCTCTTTCACCCGCAGTTGGTGACATCCAGAACGTAAATCGATCTTCGAATAAACCGACGAGCCTTGTAGTTGATCAAATAAGTCGTCGATTCTCGGTAATGGGTAACTGATGTGCGTAGAGGTGTATACAAAATAGTTATATATTTATTATGAAAAACTATTAAATATGATACAATTTTACACAAGTTATTTATTTATTTATAGAGTGGATATACCTAAACCTTACTATAACACTTATAGGCAGTGTATCTAATCGTACAGTAGTGTAGTTTTTAGTAAGTCCGGTTCGTTCCACAGGGATCTGGCCAAGTTTAACGCTATATTTTTAAAACTATATTTGTAAATATATAAATATATATATAAGTAGTATTATTATTATAAAAGAGGGTTTTTACCGTTTAATGACCGGTTTGTCGATTTTAAAACTTTAGTCGCAGTTAAAACCTAATGTAAAATATTAAATAATAAAAGACTTAATTTAAAGCGTAAAGTAAATGACAATAATTAAAGTGCGATAAATTAAAATGCGATAAATAAAATGACAATAAATAAAATTGCGATAATTAAAAAGTACGATAATTAAAGTGCAATTAAATAAAATGACACTAAATAAAAGTGCGATGAAATATGAAATAAAGGAATTATGCTTATTTAAACTTTTCGTAATCATGATGTTAGACGTATTAATTTTAGTTTATTACCATGGGTTAATTGTCCTTTGTCCTGGATTATTCAATATGTCCATCTGGTTTTTGTCCATAACAGTCCATCAATCATAAATATAAAGTGCGAGTGTCCTCGTCAAATTATCCTTATATCCGAAGTCAAATATTCCAACTAATTGGGGACTTAAACTATAATTACACCAATTTTCCTTGTATATAATTCACCCCTGTTTTAATAAGTCCATTGACTATTAATCTATTCCCGTGTCCGGTTAAATGAACGATTATTAGTACTTATAAATATCCCGCCCATCGTGTCCGATCGAGTGTATATGGTTATTTATAGGTACGTCCAATTGTAAATCTTTATATTAAATTAACGAACTATCATTCAATTAAACAAATATAAAGCCAATTAATAGCCCATAGTCTAATTTTCACAAGTGTCGTTCTTTTGTCCAAACCTCAATTATGGTACAAAGCCCAATTACCCCGTCTTTAATATTTTAGCCCAACATCACGATTACTTTGGCTTAAATAAGTATAATAATAACTTAGCTACGAGACATTAATTAAAAAGGTTGAACATAACTTACAATGATTAATAATAGCGTAGCTTTACATGGACAGAATTTAGACTTACACACTTACAACATTCGCTAACATACCCTTATTATTATTAAATTAAAATTAAAATTATATATATATATATATATATATATATATATATATATATATATATATATATATATATTACGTGAGAGATAGAGAGAAAAAGGTGTAATTCATTCTACCAAAAACTGCGAAATTTATAGATGTGGCCAGCCTTTTAGGCTCATGCGATCGCATGAAATATGGGCATCCTGGCCATGCGATCGCATGGCCAGCTGGATCAGCTCACATGTTCTTGTTTTCTAGTTTGCCGACGTTTTTAATATATAATATAATATATATATAATTTTAAGAATTAATTATATATTATATTATATTCATGTGTATAGTTGACTTATAATTTTTAGTCCGTTGCGTCGAGCGTTGAGAGTTGACTCTGGTCCCGGTTCCGGATTTTCGAACGTCCTTTCGTACAATTTAATATCTTGTATTTTGCGTTTTGCGGCTTGTACTCTTGTAACTTTTAGACGTTTCTCATCAATAATTTGAACCTCTTAGATTGTACTTTGTACTTTTGAGCTTTTTGGTCGTTTGCGTCTTCAATTCGTCGAATCTGTCTTTTGTCTTCACCTTTTATTATTTAAACGAATATCACTTGTAAATAGAACAATTGCAACTAAAAGCTTGTCTTTCTTAAGGGATAATGCTATGAAATATATGTTCGTTTTTAGCATTATCAAATATTTCCACACTTGAGCGTTGCTTGTCCTCAAGCAATATAGTCTTGAAATAAAAATACTAGAATCACTTCTTTATTCTTCACACTTTGTACATCAGTGATTTTGATTTGGCGGTATAAACAATGATAGTAACGTTGTGGTTTACAGTCCCACATGACTATGAAAATTTAGATCCTTAAGGAAATTGGATCTTTATGAAAACATTTGATCTTTTGAAAATTAAATCTAGCTTTTACCCTAGATAAGTTTTCCGGAATAACCCTTCACCGGTGTTTGCAAATTGTTTTTGTGGGTTTGGTGGGTTTCAGATTTGAAAATTTTAGCTCAAAACTTATGGTTTTGTGTCACCCACTTGCTAACCTTGTATTGGGAAAGCAACACGTTCAGTATACTTGCTCCGTATATTACCTTTCGGTAAACTACCGTCCGGTTGTAAAGAAAAGCGTTGAACAAGCAACTGTTAAGGCAATCTCCCGTGACATGCTTTTGATTATGGTCTATAACGTGTCGGATGCAATTACTATCCTTTGTAGGAGCAATAGTAAAGATCACCCTATAATTTTTCGGTCTGGCACAAGGTCCTGTCTTCGACCATGCTATGCAACCACCGTTCTTACGTTTGATACCCGATTTGGTTCAGGTGACCTAATGAATTCCAGGTGAATTCCTAGGATTTTACGTTCAATGGTAATGAACGCATTGAAAATGGGTTTTCAGAAAACAAATCGGTTTGTAATTTGATCAAAATATTTTCTTGTTCAAGCTCGAGTTTAGATACTATTGAATTCCATGAGTTTAAATTCTCAATCTTTAAGGTCAATCTCAAGGATTGAGTAATATCAGTCTTAAAAGCTGATTTTTGATCTTTAAGGAGATTATCCTTTCTGGGGATCTGATTCATTAGTCTTATAAGCTAATTTTCACGGTGCCCCCCATTGTACGAGACAGATCCTCTCATGGTAAGGATAAGTCTGACCACTTGGCAACCCTGTTTTATGCTGAGGTCCGTGGATTTCCAGCTGATTTTCGAGAAAACTTTTCAAGGTTTTTCGTAGACTCTACAACTGGTTTGGACGACAACTTCCTAACCTAAATCAAGAAGCGCGTGTATTTTCTCTCAGAAGACTTTACTTCCTTTTAAATTTCATTTATATTACAATAAACTGGGTAAAACTGATTAAAATTGTCCAAAACAAAAGTATCTTCAATTATTTGTACAAAAATATGTGACATATGTTCTAAATAACTTGGTAAATTTTTCCCACACTTGGCTTTTATTTTCCTTTCTTTGCCTTTTTATTGTCCTCTATTCCATTTTACATGAATTCTAACATTTTGGGTTGTTTCTCAATTTATGTCCTTTCCGAGGTAACAATAATTTAGGTGTTAACACCTAGTTTTATCGTTCATAAATTTTTATAAACATGATTTTGAGTATATTTAATTGAAAATTTTGAAAAATTTTACTAGAATTGGGTAGTCAGTATATAAGACTAGGGCTGTTCTTTATTATCAGAGAGCACTAGATTCTAATACAACTACTGCGTTACTAGTATTTTTTAATGGTAACCAAGTGTTTAAGTTAAAAATTTTAAAAATCCGAAAGAATTTAACCCTTCCCACACTTAAGATCTTGCAATGCCCTCATTTGCAAGAAATCGGTAACAATTTAAATTATTGAGGGTGATTAGCGTAGAAAAATGATTAAATTTTACCAAAGTTTCCAAACATATTGGCGTTTGTTTTTTTGTTTTTTTGTTTTTTTATGTTTTTGGCATACTTTAGATCAATAAGATTAAAAATAATGATAATAAAATTTCTCGTCCCGCCCTCGGGTAAAGCAATTTCAGTTCAATGACCTAGTCTTCAACTCACGACAAATTTTAAAAATCCTATTTTTAGCTTAGTGAAATAAAGTAAATTTTTGTTTTTAAATTCACACCAAACTTAAATGCATAAAATTAAAAATTCATATAAATATCATTCATATTTTTATACATACAAACTTATATTAAAAATATTAATTTTTCAAATATTTACAAACTTAAATATATTGATTTTAAAAAGTTTACAATATTAATTTAATATTTATATATTAATTTTAAAAACAAGGTAAAAATTAAAATTAAAAATCTTTTTGGTCTTTTATCCCACTTTAATCAATCAAATATTATCAAAAATATACCCCCTCTTTTCGGTAAAGTAATTTCGGTTCCATAACCTAGTTTTACTCCTGACGAATTTCTGAAATATTTTGGGTTGATTGATTAAAGATATTTATACCTTAAGAATAAATGGTAAATTTCGCAGTGATGTAATAAATTTTTGTACGATATCAATAATTTCGGTTACGCATACCTAATTTTATTGAATACCAATTTAATACTTTATAGCGAACGATTCAGCGTTTATTATCAAAAGGTTAAAAGCAATAAAAATAAAAATAAAAATAAAAACTGTACATACTTACCTATGAGAAAGAATTCTCAGAGACCTACTTTAGCCGACTCATAAGAGAGTCGTGTGATTTGGTTCTCCATAGCTACGTAAGCGTAACCTCGATTCTTCAATATCTTTTCTTCTAAACATATGAACGGTCCTTCTCTGCATAGAGTAACAAATTCGGTATTTGAAAATGTTTGATTATTTGAACATTTACCTTCGTGTGACCATTTTTCACATTTATAACATCTTTCAAGACGTCGTGCTCTTCTTTTTGTTGCGGATTTTGATTTTCCTTTACCAAAATGTATCTGATGATGATCTTTCATGAGTTCTTTTCTTACTCCGTCCATTTTTCCTCTTATGAATGATACCAGTTCACTCGGAAGTGTGTCATTATTACGTTTAGTAATCATAGCGTGTAGCATTAGACCATGGTTCAGATCAAAGGAATTCTTCATCTCATAAAACCTAAAAAAAATAAAAATTCAGAATAGAGGGAGAAGACTAGTTCTTTAGGGTCTGCTAGGGAAAGACCATTCGGATTTCATTCTCGGAAACTACACGAAAATAGAATATCTAACTCTAACAGAAATATATATTACCCTAAAAAGATTCGAACCTTCCCACACTTAGTTAGCTGTGGTGTCGAAATTGTGATTAACTTCATCTTCAACTTCCATTGGACTATCTATGTAATGTTTAACTCTGTGACCATTAACCTTAAATTCATTCCTATTTGAATTTATTAATTCTACTGTTCCGTACGGGAAAACTCTTTTGACTATGAATGGTCCAGACCATCTTGATTTCAATTTTCCAGGAAATAGCTTGAATCGTGAATTGAAAAGAAGAACTATGTCTCCTTCTTTAAATTCTTTTGAACTTCTGATTCTTTTATCATGTCATTTCTTCGTTCTTTCCTTATAGATTAACGAATTTTCGTATGCTTCATGTCTTAATTCTTCTAATTCGTTTAGTTGACTTAACCGTAGACGTCCGGTTTCATGTAAATCAAGATTACATGTCTTCAAAGCCCAAAATGCTTTGTGCTCAATTTCTACTGGAAGGTGACATGCTTTTCCGTAAACGAGTTTAAAAGGTGTGGTACCAATTGGAGTTTTGTAGGCTGTTCTAAAAGCCCAGAGTGCATCCTCCAATTTTATGGACCATTCCTTCGGATTTGATCCTACGGTTTTCTCTAGAATACGTTTTAAAGCTCGGTTGGTATTTTCAACTTGTCCACTTGTTTGTGGATGATAAGCGGTTGAGATTTTATGAGTTACTCCATATCTTTTGAGAACTTTCTCAAGTTGATTATTACAAAAATGAGTACCCCGATCACTTATTAAAGCTTTCGGTGTTCCGAACCTTGCAAAAAGACGTTTTAAAAAGTTGACTACAACTCGTGCATCGTTAGTTGGGAGAGCTTGTGCTTCAGCCCATATAGATACATAATCAATGGCAACGAGAATGTAGAGATTATTATGAGATTTTAGAAATGGACCTATAAAGTCAATACCCCAAATGTCAAATAATTCACATACTTGAATGACATTTTGTGATTTCATCATGTTGACTTATTTTTCCGGCCCTTTGACATGCATCACAGGATTTGCAAAGAAGGTGTGCGTCTTTGAAAATTGTAGGCCAATAGAATCCAGCATCGTAAACTTTTCTTGCTGTTAGTTGAGGCCCATAATGCCCTCCTGTTGGTCCTGTGTGACAATGGTTTAAGATTTGACTAGCTTCATCTCCCAATACACATCGGCGTATTATTCCATCGGGACAACTTTTAAACAAATGTGGATCTTCCCAGAAATAGTGTTTTATATCACTAAAGAATTTCTTTCGTTTTTGGTACGACAATCCTTTTTCAAGGAATCCACATACTAAGTAATTTGCATAGTCTGCAAACCATGGAATTTCATTATAATCGATCTTCAAAAGATATTCATCAGGAAAGTTATCTTGTATGGCCGATTCATTTAGAACTTCTAATTCAGGATTTTCAAGACGAGAAAGATGATCAGCGGTGAGATTTTCTGCTCCCTTTTTGTCTCGGATTTCAATATCGAATTCGTGTAGTAAGATCCAACGGATTAATCTTGGTTTGGCATCTTGTTTCGAAAATAAGTATCTAAGAGCAGAATGGTCGTTATAGACCACCGTTTTAGCTAGAACGAGATATGAACGAAATTTGTCAAAAGCAAAGACAATAGCAAGGAGTCCTTTTTCAATAGTTGTGTAATTCGTTTGTGCTCCTTGTAACGTCTTACTAGCATAATAAATAGGTTGAAATCGTTTTTCAATCCTTTGTCCTAAAACGGCTCCCATTGCAAAATCACTTGCATCGCACATGAGTTCAAATGGTAGATTCCAATTTGGAGTTATCATGATCGGCGCATTAGTGAGTTTTTCTTTAAGAATATTAAAAGATTTGATGCATTCATCTGAAAAGATGAATGGAGCATCCTTTTCTAGGAGTTTATTCAAAGGAGTGGTAATTTTAGAAAAATCTTTATGAAACGTCGGTAAAAACCAGCATGCCCTAGAAAACTCCTAACTCCTCTAACATTGGTGGGATGTGGAAGTTTAGCAATTACATCTACTTTAGCTCTATCCACTTCAATTCCTTCCTTTGAAATTTTATGACCAAGAACGATGCCTTCTTTAACCATGAAATGGCATTTCTCCCAATTAAGAACTAGATTTGATTGTTCGCATCTAATAAGCATTTGTTCAGGATTAACTAGGCATGATTCAAATGTATCACCGAAGACTGAAAAGTCATCCATGAATACATCCATGCATTCTTCTATCATGTCGTGAAAAATCGCCATCATGCACTTTGAAAGGTTGCAGGGGCGTTGCAAAGTCCAAATGGCATGCGTTTATAAGCAAAAGTACCATAAGGGCACGTGAATGTGGTTTTTTCTTGATCCTCGGGTGCTATTGAAATTTGAAAATATCCGGAAAAACCGTCAAGAAAACAATAGTAACTATTTTCGGCTAATCTTTCTAACATTTGATCAATGAAAGGTAGGGGAAAGTGATCTTTTCTGGTGGCGTCATTTAATTTTCTATAATCAATACAAACATGCCATCATGTTACAGTCCTAGTAGAAATAAGCTCATTTTTCTCATTTGTGATGACAGTCATGCCACCC